>NC_045437.1:156262433-156291653 GCF_002776525.5 Piliocolobus tephrosceles
TGTGTGTGTGTGTGTGTGTGTGTGTGTGTGTGTGTGTGTGTGTGTGTTCATGAATCTATGTATGCAGGAATTCATGTGCCAGGCAACCAAGGGGTTGTATGTGATGGAGTTCTTTTCTTTCCTTGGTAAGAGGACCCCTCTTGCCTTTCAAGGACCTTTCCCCACCTAATTCCAGAAATTGTTCCTCCCAGCTTCAGCACGTGGCTGAACTGGGCCTATCAGACACTGTCTCTTGGCCTTGGAATGTAGAATGCAGTTTTCCACAGAGCTGTTCCCAAAGGTCGTGGCCTGGGAGCTCATGTCACCACCCAAGGCAGTTGTTGGGCCGATTTAATCCCGTCTTTCTGAAGACCTTTGACTAGCTGAGCTACACTTTATCCTTCTGGTAAATTCCTTTTTTTCTTTTCTTTTTCCCCCACCTTCCCTTCCTTCTTTTCCTTCCTTCCTTCTGATATACATTGCTCACAATTAAAGAACATTATCTGATACTCTCCCTACCTCTTTTATTTGCTTAGACATCCAGTCTGACTACAGACCATTCTGTCTCTAAGTCACTTCATACCATGTTGCAATTTCCAAGGAGAAATGTACCACATTGAGGACTATCATATGTCATGCAGACTGATTCCAGTTCCTTTTAACAAAGGAGTTTTCCCTCAGGAACCTAGGAATCATATCCTCCTGCCAGTTGCATCTTTTTAGTCCTATCCCTTGATTTGGAGGTGTCTTCCTTAGGAAGCATGAAGTCTGGCTTCCAGGGATAAAGCTGGATGGACCTTATTTACCCCAGCACCTAGTTTCCAAATCGTATGCTAGTGTGGGTCCTTCTGAGAAGGTTTTCTGGAGGCCACTTCCCTGGTTGAAGGTACACAGATCTCTAGGCATACTAACTGCAGAGGCACTGACAGGGATGCCTGGCAACTCTGAGCCTGTACCTGGGAGAGTTTTGCTTCTGCAGGTTCTCACTGTAGGTCCTTGAGCAGTGGGGACCATTTGGCTATGCAACAGTTATTTGCTGAGTGCTCAGAATCTGCTGTGTGCTAGTGATCATCCCTGTTTTTGTTCCCATTTCTCTCAAATAGCTGCTCCCAGGCTTGGAATAGTACAAATCTGTTGAGTGGCTGTAAAGCACAGGTCCCTCTAAACAGGCTGGAATACCACCTGTTCTGCAGGTCCTGTCCTTGTGCTGGGTCAGGCTGGGCAGCTGCTACTGTCATCTTGGCCCCTTTTCACCTCACCCTTCTCTCCTTATATGCACAAAGGGCCAGCAAAACCTGTCTGTAAGTTACTGATGCTCCTCTCTTCCCATCCTTTCTCCACTAGACCCTCAGTTCCTAATGGGGCTTCAAGGCATGATGATAGGTGTCCTCAGGCCAGCAAAAGCCCCCGTGCTTTTGGCTCCCCTGATGCTGCATCCTGGAATCCTTTCCTGTTCCCAGGCTCCTCACTGTCTTCATGGCACTGGGTTCCAAGGGTTTACTTCAGTTGTCTGAAACAGGATGGCCACTGATTCATATTGAACTTTCCTTTTTACTCTAGCACGGAATGGTTCCAGGATTCAGATGTGAGCAGAAATCTGTGTCCTGCTTTGCAGTCTTCCTGGACTTAGAAGCTAAGATATTGGCTGGGCCTTCACTCCTTTGACCCTGAAGAGGCTCCTGTCCTACCTCAACCTTGTAGGGCAGTCTCTTCCGGTCCCTGGGCTCTTGGAGAAATTATTCATCAATTGTCCCTTTATAGTTAACCTCATACCACAGCCCTTGGTGACTGGTCCCAGGTCTGCCCAGTGGGAAGATGGGTGGAACGTTGATTTTCTCCTGCTGGTCTTCAGGATGCATTTGTTATATAGATACAGCTTCAGCAAGATGACAGCTTCAACAATGGAAGAGGAGACCTGTTTTTTTTTTTTTTTTTTTTTTTTAAGTTTAAACTAGTGTTCTGGTCTGTCTGCAATGATTCTTTAACCCTTCAGGAAGTAGCCATCTGAACTTCAGCTTGCACTAGGGTCAAGCTACATCTCCTTATAGTCATTAAAATGCCCTTTGTTGTTGCAAAGTTTGCTGCCTGCTGGAGCTTTTCCATTTCATTTTCTGTCCTGCTACTTCTGAACATTGATTGGTCTCTGGGTCCCTGCATCTTCTCTTTGTCTGGGACATAGTTAGCTCTGGATGTGGGATGTGGTTTGTATGATGTGAAGACATGGTTGAGAATAAAGTGATGGTTCCCCACCTGCCACCCAGCTTTCCAATGCATAGTTAATACACCGACATGCCACGGTCTCCAATTTGCAGCTCGGGAATAATTCAAACATTAACATAGGAGGATCCAGACTTTGAAAAAATGAAACTGCTTTTATGTGAAACAGTGCTTTATCTTGCATGCGAAGTGGCGATATGCCTTTCTTAATTTCATTCAGCAAAGAATGGGGGCATAAGAAAGAATTGTTCAAACTGGTTTTATTTTCATTATTTGAAGTCTGATTGGTTTTACAAATTAAATCCCTTCATACTTTTTTGAAGCCGAAGGTGCATTATTCAGCTGGGATCTTTTTCCCACACAAGGGGCTGTATTTGAAGCCAACTGCCCGGCCCCTCTTGAATTTATCCCTTTGTTATTTTCACTGCACACAATACTAAAATATGTTAAACTCTACAATGGAAAGAAATGGCCCCTAGAGCCACAAAAACCCCCTCTGTGCCTTCTCCTGGCTCATTCATGGGGATAAAGGAAATTGGAATAATTTCAGTAGCAGTAACATCTTCTGGAGGAGAGTGAGGATGGCTGTGCTTCGGTGAGATAAAACTTCCTATAAAGGATACAGATGGGGAAGCTGCCCTTCCTTATGGATGGGGACCCGCCCGCTTCAGGATTTCTTTTGCAAGAGGAGTGTTTCAGGGACTGTGGGGCATGTTGTGCTCAGAGTCAATGGCATCTCTGGATACCAAGTACATAAATGTTCAGCACAGCTGCCTAATCTAGGGTTCTCAGTAAGGTCTTGATATGTGGCATGGCTGAGTTGAGTCATGCAATCACTTTTTAGCCTGGCTTACCTCGTCTGTGTGGGTGAGGTGGGCTCTGGCACAGGAGACAGGCATAGGGACACTGACTTGCTCATACGAGTATCAGCTCCATATGGAGGAGATGCTATCCGCTATGCCTTGATATTTTCTCAGCTAATAGTAAGCAGGATCACTCAGCATTCTGGAGAAGGTAAATATAATAAGGATGGTCTGATGGTAACATTCTTCTTAGCTGGCTTGATCTGGACTCTGGCAGTCTTCAGACCACAGAAGAATGCTGGGGAGGAGTGACTGTCCTTTCACACTTTAACTCAAGAATGACAAAGGTGCTAACAGAATTCCTGATCCAGACCCTGCCCTCTTGCTTTTCCTAAACCGAGTCTCCCTAGTTTCAACAAATGGAAATCCACCTGATGCCAAACATAAGGTAAACTGCTCTTTTCATGTGACTGACTGAAGTTTTGGAGTCATGAAGACAGCTTTGGTTCCACACACCCCCCACCCTTTTTCAAATATCATAAACAGCGTTGATTAACAACAACAACCCCTTATATTGATGTAGAGCTTCATCCTTTTCAAACCTCCTCAACCATCATGGTGTTTTATTACCACCCTCCACATTCCTGTGAGTACCCACATGTGGTCCAGGCCAACTCACCATGAGGTGAGAAGATCTGGTAAAAGACAGGAGTGAAATAGAGGCAGGACTTTGAAGGTTGGTTGTCTCTACTGTTAACAATGTAAATGTGTGGCATGTGTATCTGAAAGACATTCCTCTCCTGAACAAAACAAATCACAGATCTGAGGAGTGGGTGGCTCGTGGAGAACACATCTCCGTATAGAACTGTTATTTACTGACAGAATAATACTGCCTCCTGGTAATAGTGATGGTAATAGTGATGGGGAACATCACTGCACAGAACTAACCAACCTCCAACTTGCATCTAAGTTTTCATCTCTGGATCTAGTTTCAGCTTTTTTTCTGCCACAGTCAACACAGTGAAACTTACCACATTCCTAAATACCGTTTAATGATGGTATCCTAAATTTTATATGAATATGGGAAGAACTGAGAAGAGCTAGAACAATTTTTTCTTTTAAAAGGAAGAACAGTGTTGGAGGGCTTACACTACCTGATTGAAAGTCTTACTATAAAGCTACAGTAATCAAGATGGCATGGCATTGGCATAAATATGGACACATAGATCAGTGAAATGGAATAGGGTCCAGAAATCATCCCTTACATAGGTGGTCAATTGATTTTCAACGAAGTTGTCAAGGTAATTTGATGGAGAAAGGTTAGTCTTTTCAACAAATAGTGCTGGAACGCCTGGATGCTCATAAGGAAAATAATGAACCTCAACTTTTACTTCATGCCATGCACAAAAGTCAACTCAAAATGGATTATAAACCTAAATATAAATGTTAAAACTATAAAACCTCTGGAAAAATTTGGAGAAAAATAGTCATGACTTTGGGATAGGCAAAAATTCTTAATGACACAAAACCAAGAAACAGAAATGATAAAACTGATAAATTTGACTTCATGAAATTAAACTATGTTCTTTTAAAGACACTGTTAATGAAATGAACAAGCCACAGATTGAGAGAATGTATTTTCCATACATATTTCTGACAAATATTTTGTATTTAGAATGCAGAATATTCAAAACTCAGTAACTCAAAGACAGCCCCATTTTAAAAATGGGCAAAAGGGTGATGTCAACAAGGTGACTGACTAGAAGTACTCATCCCGTCCCCCACCAGGAAAACACAAAACAATGAATAAACACCTATATTTCAACCAAAATGACTAAAGGAGAGCTCTGGAGAACAGCAAAGCAGCAGCAGAAATCTTGTAGAGCACAGAAACCCAGGATGGTCATATAGGGAAGGGAAGGAAATGCCTTGCCTCTGCCACCCGATCTCCTTAGTTAGCATCATCTTGGAACCAAGAGGGACTCCTTTCTGCAGGGAAAAGATAAGCAAGAGGATCCCAGCAGCTTCTGACACCTCCACAGACACCTGCAGTCTTTTCTACCAAAGACTCTTACAGACTCTAAGCCCAGCTGAAAGATCTCTCCCAAGGCCACATGCTGAGTTACCCCCAGAGAGGGAGTTGACACTGCTTCCCCAACCTCCACTGTGCCCCCTGCTGTGACTGCATTGTGCCATATTGGAGTGGGAGTCACTGCTGGGGTGTGTCCTGCTCTAGGGCAAGTAGCCATTGTACCCCTCCATCCTTGAGGATGGCACAGCCTGCCCAATTTTGCTGCCACTGCAACATGCCCACCTGGCAGTATACCATCCCTGAGCTGAGCTGCTGTTATGCCCTAACCCCTAGGGCCAAGCTACCATGGAGCTGCTGCATTCTCCCAGCCCAGTTGCTGGTACACTTTTAGGGATGAGCTGAAGTTGTTCCCCAGCCAATGTGGACCTTAGGCCTCCAGCACACTGGAAGAGTTGGGTTCCCCAGTGCCATAGCTGACATGATGACCTATCCCCCAGGGATCAAAAGGCTTCACTGATCCATGTAGCCACACTCCCTGGGGCTAAGCAGATGCATGCCCCTGTTTCTCAGGGAAGCAGAGCCTTGGCTGAGCAGTGCCACTCTGCCCTCCAGGCTGAACAGCCACAATCCCCTGCCTACCTGGAATTGGACTAGCAACCCCATAGTCTGAGCTGCTGAGGCATCCCACCTCGCTGAGGAGTGGAGTCATTGCTGAGCTGCTTCCTTCCTGCTGGTTCATAAGCCATAGTGATAGCCTGCCACTTTTGGGTCCTTGCTGCTCCTGCACCTGGCCTCACAGAGCCTGGGCTACTGCCATGTCCCACTACCCCAGGGCCCAGAGTCACCACTGTGTGGTACCTCATCCCCCAAAGGCCAAGCTCCCACTGTGTCATATGGATTCTGCATCCCAAACTACAGCTATGTTCTGCTCTCCAAGGCCTGAGACTCTGGAGTACCTCTTCTTTTCCAGAGCCATGCTATTGCTGCCCTCCTGCCCTGGGGTCAGAACCACAGCCACATCCCAACCTCATGGGCCCACGTATCTGGGCTATAACTCAGAACAAAGACCTTAGCTTAGTGGAAGAACTATATCTACTTGTGCCTCAAAAGTGAAACTGTACATCACATCCCAGGTGCTACAGTATTTTCACAGGATCCTAAACCCAGACCCTGGCTCTACAGCTGCTCTGTGCACCTGTGCATTAGATCCCAGTGTTGCTGCAGTTGCCAGTGTACCCTGTAAGACCCAACACCAAGAGAGAAATCACCTCATTTATGAGTCCTAACTGTGGGGAAGACAAAAACAGGAGGATCACTAAAGCCTTTGACCTAATACCTATGTAGCCACCATCATGGCCACAAACTTCTGTAGCCCAGACCATTGAGGCACTTGCATTCATCACTGATATTGATCACAATTGAAGAAGCTGCATGGAGTCTACATCCCTTCACCCACATGAAATGAGAGCCACCAGAGTCTGCTCAGCCAAAACCCCCAGGCCCATCTGCAGATGAAAGTCTTCCCCTCTGAAAGCCACTCTGTAAAGTTTGAGAGAGCCAATTATACCACCAGATGTGCAGACACCTATACAGGGACACAAGAAACATTAAAAAGCAAGGAAACATGACACTACCAAAGGAAAACAGTAATTCTCTACTAACTGACCCCAAATAAATGAAAATTTATGAGTTGTCTGAAAGAGAATTTCACATAATGATCTTAAGGAGACTCAGTGAGATATAAGGGAATATAAATAGACAACTTAATGAAATCAAGAAAACAATTCACGGTCTGAAAGAGAAATTCAACAAAGAGATATCATTAAAAAGAACCAAACAGAAATCAAGGTGCTGAATAATTCAATTGATAAAATAAAAAACGTACAATAGAGCAGTGGTCGCCAATCTTTTCGACACCAGGGACCAGTTTCATGGAAGAGAATTCTTCCACAGACTGAGTGGTGGGGTGATGGCTTTGTGATGACATTTCCACCTCAGATCATCAGACATGATTAGATTCTCATAGATCCCTCACATGTGCAGTTCATTATAGGGTTTGCACTCTTATGAGAATCTAATGCACCTGCTGATCTGACAGGAGGTGGAGCTCAGGAAGTACTACTCACTTACCTCCTGCTATGTGGCTGGGTTCCTAATAGGCCATGGACTGGTTCCGGTCTGTGGTCCAGGGTATGGGGACCCCTGCAATAGAGAACTTCAACAGCAGATTAGATCAAGCAGAAGAAATAATCTGTGAACCTGAAGATAGGTCTTTTGAAATCACTGAGTCAGAGAAGAAAAAAGAATGAAAAACAGTGAAGACAGTCTATGGGACTTATGAGCTACCATTAAGCAAACAAGTATTTGCATTATGGGAGTTACAGAAGGAGAAGAGACAGAGAAAGGGACACAAAACTTTTTAAATAAAATAATTGCTGAAAACTTCTCAGGTTTTCAGAGAGATATGGACATCCAAATTCATGATGCTCAACGGTTCCCAGATAGATACAACCCAAAGAGGTCCTCTCCAAGACACAAAATCAAATTGTCAAAAGTTTAGGACAAAGGGAGAATTTTAAAAGCAGCAAGAGGAAAGCACCAAGTTACATATAAGGGAACCTACATTACAGTATCAGTATATTTCTCAGCAGAAACCTTACAGGCCAGTATAGAATGGGATGATATATTCAAAGTGCTAAAAGAAAAAAAGACTGTCAGTCAAGAACACTATACCCAACAAAGCTGTCCTTCAGAAATGAAGTAGAAGTAAAGTCTTTCCCAAATAAGGAAAAGCTGAAGGAATTCATCACCGCTAGTACTGCCCTACAAGAAATGCTTACGGGAGTTCTTAAAGTGGGAATAAAAGGACAATAATTACCATCATGAATATATATGAAAGTATAAAACTCATTGGTAGAGGTAAATATGTAGCCAGATCCAGAAAACTGTAATACCACTGGTGTATAAATCATATAAATTTCTATTATGAAAGTTAAAAGTCAAAAAGTCAACAAAAAAAAAGCTACAATGAGTTGTTAAAAAATATACAATATAAAAATATGTAAATGGTGACATCAAAAATAAATTGTTGTGGGTAGAGGGTAAAAAAGATGGGCAAAAGATGTTTGAACAATTGTTTCACACACAATAAATATGTGAGTGGCTAATAAGCACATAAAAAGATGTTCAACAGGATTGATCACTGGGAAAATGCAAATTAAAACCACAAGGAGGAGAAGCTGGTTTTGAGTTCCGGCCAGTGACAGGCAAAGAGTGGGCACTGGTGACTGCTATATGAAGTTTGCTCATCTGAGAAGGCCCAGTTCTTATTCAGTGGATAACGGCATTTGAGCTGATGCCAAAAAATAATTGATATAGCATTTTGGGGGACAGACCAAAATGTGTCAAACCTAAAACAGAAGTATAAAAAACTTATATTAATGTATCATTCATATTAACAAAGTACAGATATGCCAGCAGGAATAGTGGAGGACTGTATACAGAAATTCATTGAAATTGATCAGGCATGAAAAATTCTAGGGAATGAAGAGAAAAAAAAGAGTGTGACCCTCAGTGGCATGAAGATGATCTAAGATATATGGAGCCAGTAGATGCTCAAGTATATCTGGAAAAGGTGTCTTGGAAAAATGATGATGACTCTTTTTCCCCAAGTTGCCAATGTGGTAGAAAACACAGTGTTTCCAAGGATGAAGCAGAAGAAGTTAATCTATCTTCTTGTGATATATGTTCGCTAATTATAGAACTTCTTCATTATTGGTAAAATTCTTCACTGCTTGGAAGCCTTGTCCTGTATACTTGGACATAGTGAGGAGAGGCCGTTTGACCTGCGTCCATTCAAGGGAATAGATTCTATTTTTGTTAGCCCTATCATTTTCAATGAAAATATGATTGTCAAGCAAAGTCCACCTCAGATTAATAGAAAACTAATTTATTTGTTTACATGTATTGATAGTTTGTATTTACAGGTTGCCACAAAAAGAACTTGAATTACAAATTATATTTAGTGCATTCCAAAGGACTTTATCATTTCATTTTCTCCTTGATACAAAACGAGAATTTTCTTTTTCTAATATAAGCATCTCCTTTTTTAATGGGTAACAGTATCATTGCATTCCTTTATGGTTACTAAGTTTCTGATCTAACAGATGATATTTCTTGCTGCTACAGTTATGGGCCTGTTATACACCTATCTCAAATTCTGTGGTCATTAAACTTAAATTAGAATCTTTGTGGATACATGTGAAGCCAGTTCTCCCATAATGAAGCGTGAATATGGATATCCATGAGGTTACTTCAAAGTTAATAAAGAAAGTGAAGTGGCAACTCTAGAAAGAAAAATAGCTTTAGAGTCAGAAGACTTGACTCCAATCTTATCCTGTATTTCCAAAGCTCATAAATACTGCCATCTTCAACTTTAAATGTAATATAGGACATGGGAGCTCTATAAATATAATTGAAAATTGGCATACTACTTTTCTTTTTCAGAGTATTAAGATATAGTATTAATACCTATATTTATAAATAAGGAACTATTTCATCACTAATATATTCAAATGGAATTTTTTTTTTTTAGACTTTTGTTTTTTTCACTCCTGTTGCCCAGGTCGGAGGGTAATGGCATGATCTTGGCTCAGCGCAACCTCCGTCTCCTGGGTTCAAGCAATTCTCCTGCCTGAGCCTCCCGAGTAGCTGGGATTACAGGCATGTGCTACCATACCTGGCTAATTTTTAAAATATTTTTAGTAGAGACGGGGTTTCTCCATGTTGGTCACTCTGGTTTCGAGCTCTCTACCTCAGGTGATCCACTCGCCTCGGCCTCCCAAAGTGCTGGGATTACAGGCATGAGCCACTGTGCCTGGCCTCAAATGGACTTTTATAAGGTATTATTATTGGCCATAGCAGACTGCAGACCCCTTAAAGATTTATTTTTCTATGTATTTAATATTCTATGTGCAGTTCAAGTAAGAACTCATTTAAAAAACTTTAAGGGATCCTTTATGGAATCACTGAAATGTTTTACTTCAAATATGTGTACTAAGCATGTAGTTTAGCAGCTTTTTCTGAGGTCCAACTCTTAGCATTGTCAGATTGGATTTGTAAGTAAGAATAGTTACTACTCTGACTTGTAAATATAGCCAGAGCATAAGAGATACTCAAAAACAGAAGATTACTTTCACTATATCTATAAAACCAAAAATTCAAAAGTGAAGCAGTCATCCAGATTTTCCCTCCAAAATATTTTTATGTCTATCATAAAGTTAAATAATTTATTTTGGATTACATTTTGTTTATATATTTTGAACTAATATAGCTTGTGAAATATATCTTGCTTATTCTTTACATTTAGCAATTAAAAAGAACTAAAACTGAACAGCAAATAGCTTATTGGTAAGTACATGGTTTCAATGGCAGTAATACATTTACTTGAATAGGAGATAATAATCAAGTCAAAAGAGTAAATGCTTGCTAATTATGTGAGTATCTGTGACCATTAGGGCTGTCACATAGAAATCCACAATCACTCAAAGGCCAAATCTGTAAAAACAAAATGTGGTTGAAGACAATTAATGAAAATGATGTTATGACATCATCATATTTCCCTTTCTCTATTTTCTTTTTCCCTTTTCTCCCTGTCAGATAATTAAATGCTTTCTCTTTATTTGTCAATCAAGAATAAATTTTCTACATCAAAATAAGACGTTAGAAAATAAACTTGCATGAGTATATGTATTTAAACTCTAAAGTTTGGAACACTCAGACATTATACAATAAATTATATGTATGTGGAGTATGAAGATCTATGCATGAATAAAAATAAAGCCGCAAGGAGAGACCACTGCATATTCTTTAGAGTAGCTACAATGAAAAGAATACTAGCTAAGCGCAGTGTCTCATGCCTGAAATCCCAGCATTTTGGGAGGCCGACGTGGGCGGATCACAAGGTCAGGAGTTTGAGACCACCCTGGCCAACATAGTGAAACCTTGTCTCTACTAAAAGCGCCAAAAATTGGCCGGGCATGGCGGCACACACCACTCGGGAGGCTGAGGCAAGAGAATCACTTGAACCTGGGAGGCGGAGGTTGTAGTGAGCCAAGATTGTGCCACTGCACTCCAGCCTGGGTGACAGAGAGACTCCATCTCAAAAAAACCAAAAAACAAACAAACAAATAAACTAAATATTGGAGAGGATATGGAGCAACTGGAATTCTCATACCTTGTTGGTGAGAATGTATGATGATGTGACCACTTTGTAAAACAGTTGGGCAATTTCTTATAAAGTTAAAAATACACATCAATTTCACTTTTAGGTATTTACCCAAGTGAAATGAACATATGTTTACCCTAAAAGGTATGCATGAAAGTTCATAGCAGCTTTTTTCATAATAGTTAAAAACTGGCATCAATCCAAATGTCCATGCACAGATAAATGAATAGACAGTATGGTGTATCCACATGATAGAGTACTACTCAGCGATAAAAAGGAATGAACTACTGATGGATGTACACTTAAGGACGACACTTAAGAACATTATACTGAATGAAAGAAGCTAGACATAAAAGAATAGGTACTGTAATGTTTTATTTATCTGAACCTCTGGGAAAGACAAATCTGTGGCCACAGAAAGCAGATTATTGTTTGCCCCAGGGTTGGTGGGATTGGAACGGGGCACTAGGGAACGTTTGGCTGTGATGGAGACTTTCTATATTTTGATTGCAGTTGCTGGTTACTCGAGAGTGGAAATTTATCAAAATCCATCAACATTATGCTTAAAATATGTGCATTTTACTCTATGTAAATTATCCCCAAATAAAGAACTTCTAAAAAACAAAATAGTACCAATCAAATTTAAAACAATCAGCATATTTCTGCCATCCTAATGAAATACTAGTATTGTCCTGGAGAAAATAAATGTTTTTCTCACAGGCCTCTTTTGAAATTCTAAAATTAGGACCCTATAAGGAGTATAAGGGCTCCTTTTACTGCGACATAGTATTCCATCATATGAATATACCAGTCTACTTATCCACTCAACTGCTGGAACTTTAACTGTTCAAACTAGTGAAAGGTCGGAAATAGTCAATTCATATTTGGATTGTTTCCAATAGTTTGAATAACTAGTTTGAATAGTTGTGTGTGATGACGAACCCCCAGATTTTTGCTCTGTGATGGGAGTCAGAAGAAACCATTTACAGGCCAGAGAGGTGCTGCCTGATGGGTCATTCTGGTTCAGGACAGACTCCTGATTTTTAGGAACCAGATAAGGGATTTGCCAAAAGTCCAACTGGCCTTTGGCCAAGGGATACATACTTAGATTGAATGAAATACTGGGTTGGAGGCTATTATTCCAATTCGGTAATTTAAGAAATGTTCTGTGTAAAGTTTCCCTCTTTTAAAAATGGAATTTGTTTCTGTGATTCATAAAAGCTAATATTTGGGAATGATTTCCATTTAACTATAAGAGACTATTGTTTTGCTCACTCCTGTGTTCCCGATGCCTAATGTACCTGGCACACAGTGGGCTCTTAAATATTTTTTGAATGATTGTATAAATTTATGAAGTCAGGATTCAAGTAATGAATATGGGTTTTCCAATGCATTAGTCAAGATAAAATAAGTTATACCACAGTGACAAACACCCTCCAAATCTCTGTGTGATTAAATGACAAAAGTTAGTATCTTTTACACAGAAGTAGTTCCTTGGTCCTTCCTGACTGTAGGGAAGCTTAAAACACAGTTTAACATGTTCCCAGTTAAGGAGGGGTATGAAATGAGATTTGGCAAACACATAGCATTGTTTCTGCCATGTTAAGTCTTGAATAGGTTAAGTTTATATAAGAATATATATATTCTTATATAAATAAATATATTTTTAATTTATTTATAAATATATTCTTATATAAATAAATATATATTCTTATATAAATGTATATAAACTGATGAGGCACATCTCTGCTGATAGCCTGTGGTTTTGAGAAATGAGCCTGCATGAATGAACAGGACTCTTCCTGATGGTCTACATCAGATTCTGTGCTCACTTTTGCTTTTATTCTTTTGCTTGTGCAGTTTCTTCCATCTGGAATGCCTTCCATTTTCTTGCTGGATGAGCTAAAAATTGGATCCATTCTTAGACACTCAGTCAAGTGTTACTTCTTCTAACGATTCATCCATGGTACATGGCCTGATTAACTGCACATACATTTGGACACTTTAACGGTGCTTGAACCAGCACTTGCTTATCAATGACCACATGGTTTCTAGCAGTGCTACACATCTAAGAATTCTTTCTTGAACTCTTAAAGAGTTGGCATGGTGCTTTCTTTTGCTCCTTCACTCAGCCGAGGACTAAGCACAATGAGAATACTCAATAAATGTGTGTTTTCACTAAGCGTCGGTTGAACAAGCCAGGGGCTGGGAAGTACCCATTCTGTGGAGCTGAGTGGGGAAAGCAAAGCAGCCCAGGTTTAGCAGGTGTGGGCTGTGTGAGAGTCTCCTTCCTATTCTTCACAATGTTTGGGATTTCACAAGGCATTCCACGATGTGAAGTAGGGTGTGTATTTACTTACCTATTACACAGATCCCAGTTCTCACTGAGGAAAATCAAACAGGGGAGTCCTGAAAAATAAAGAGTCCTGTGGGCTGTGGCTGCTTATACTTTGAGAAGTTTAAGAGCTCTGGCCCAGGTCCCTTCATTACTGGCCTAAGTGAAGTTAATCTGCCCTCTTTCCCCTAAGTCTATGCTGAAGCATAATGAACAAAAGGCTTAATCACTATGGTATCAAGATATGCCTTTCTGTCTGTGCAAATGTTCTTGGGTTTGTAATGTGAACATGATGCACTCATTTGGAGCCATTGTTCTCTCTAAATGAGAAAATGCAAATGAAGCACTCAGGGTACCACGCCATAACTCGCTGCATAAAATTCTTGACATCAACATGAAGCTACTTAGCATAATTTTCCTGTTAATAAACTGCCAATTTAGTCATTTAGGTTTCAGCTTCTAAAGACTGCAACATCTTCAGGCTGGATTTTTTTTCTCCCTGTATATGCGTGAGTTTATTATTTTGATGTTTATGTTAAAACAGAGGAAATTGGAGTTTATGCAATTATTTGGAGATCTTCTATCCTAATTTGTTTGCTCTCATAATTTAGGGAATCTGCTCATTTGGAAGACAACACAATTGTTCAGAGCATTTTCTTCAGTTCAGGACAAAATTTTCACATTTAAATGACTGAGGAATATTTTGAAGATTTGACTGAGTAATGTCTATGCTGAAGGTGGCTGAACCAGGAAACCAAGGCTGCCCTGATCCCATGGAGAGATCCTGAAGAGATGAGAAAACTCAAGGGCAAAAGGGATGTCTGGGAGACCCAGCTGGTGCATGAGTCTCAGTTCTGGAGCTCACTGTCTTCCTGGCCGAGCTCCAGCCACGCCAGCCTCCTTGCCGGTTATTAGCCTCTTCATTCAAGGAATATCCATTGTTGCCCACTATGTACCAATCATGAAATGACGCTGGGGTAACACGTATCCCAGTGGAGGAGACAGGCATGACTTAATGAATCACAGGACCACACTTCCATGCAAAGCAGAGGAGGCATATGGTGTTCTGGGAGAGTAAAGGATCTGACTCAGTTCCTACCTTCAAGAGTCCACAGTCAAGATTTACTCACATCGCAGCTTGGCAGAAGTTTTACGAAGCTTAAATTATCTGCCAAGATTTTTCAATTCTCCAGGTTGTTGTAAAGTATAGACACAGCCAAGAGGCGTCGAGTATTTTTGAGCACCTCCTCTGTACTAGACACTGTTCAGGCATCTGATCTGCAGCGCTCTCAGCTTCCTGGTGAGATCGCCAGGCTTCGGGGTTAAGAGCGTGGGCTTTGCATAAGTTAGAATCTGGGGCTACACCACCGTCCAGGCAAGCATTTTAGCTTTCGCATTTGTCAAATGAGTAAGTGAGTCATAGAGTTGTTGAGAAGATTAAGTGGAGCCCAGGGCCTGGTTTGTAGAAAGGGTATAAGCGAAGGTTATTTTATGTTGCCAGAGAGGGGGGACCATGTTGGACAACAGTCAAATCTGGTTTTTTATTTTTTTCTCTCTCCATGTGTGTCTTGGCTGGGCTGAGCTGGAGGCATGTCTTTGTGGAGTAGCCTCTGCCCAGATCATTATTGTGTAACTCAAACCCAGAGCCCAGACAGGCCCCTGGTGCTGTGTCCAGTTTCTCATCTCTTCTGTGGGTCAGTGGACAAGGGTCTGTGAAAAGCAAGTCCCTCCTGGAGCATGCCCTGTTGCATGAGAAAAACTCTGGCTGCAGCTCTGTGTCTCCAGGGTTCTAGCTGTAAGAGGGGCTCAGCGTCCACACGCCCTTTGTGGCCTGATTTATGGGAGAGCCGATGTGTGGATGTGCATTGCCCGCCACTACAGCATATGATGGATTGAAATGACTTCACTCTTGCTACTTCCTGAGTTTCAACACTGGAAGAAAACAAGCTATCCCATCTCTTCTAGCCTGGTCATTTCTCTTCTCCAAAGTTCTCACATCTTGCTCAGACAGAGAGATCAAGGACTTGACGCTTCCCATCCTCTCCCACCCAGGACCCAGTGGCTTGGCTTGTATAGCCAGATGAAGCTCCCTAGTTGGGGGTTGGACTGGCCCAAACAGAGAGTATCCTGGGAAGATGGAAGGATCCTCCAAAAGCTGTCTGGTAACTAGCTTGAGCTCATGACTTCTTGATTCACTGCATCTATCCTGCCTTTTGGGAATCCTGGGAACTTTTATTGTTTCTCTTTCAGTCTCAAGTTCTCTGCATCACCACTGGGTGCTTGCTTTCTACAGTGCAAAGGTAGCATCAGTCAGATCTGGATCTTGCAGCGAGGGGTAGCCTGGCAGCCTTAGGGCAGCTGAAGCCAGCGAGGGGTAGCCTGGCAGCCTTAGGGCAGCTGAAGCCAGGCAAGGCAGGTCCTGAGCTATTTCCTTCCTATCAGATCATGCAATTTGCTTTGCTTTTTTATGGGTTTGTCTAAAGCGAATGTTAGATGATTATGCCAACTCATAATTTATTCTTTATTCATTCCAATAATTACCAGAGTTGCAATTATCACATAGATTTTAAAATATAAAAGTAAACATATCATTATAAATTTATCTTAATTTTTAAGATAAAGTCTCAATAAAACTTTTCTTCACCCTTCACTATGGGTTTTGTACCTGTTTTGTGTGGATTTGCTGTGGCTCTGTTTCTGGTACCTGTTATCCTGGGCTAACAGGATCACTTTGTATATTTCTTTTTCAAAATATTGATTGAAATGTTGGTTTGGTTCTGATGTCAAGAGTAGGATGGAATTCTGGCCTTCTAGTGGGTCTTGGCACCAGCTTCTTACATGCTCGTCTGTCCCGTGGTGGGGGAGAGAAAGAAGTGGGATGGCTACAAGAATCGCACATGGCCTGGACCTCCTGCAGACACTGAGCTAGGCGGCTATTCACTCTCCCACCTGACCCTCCAGATGCCATACAGCCTCATGGGCATTGACCTTCAAAGTGGCCCCTTTGGGAATCCTGGCCCTTATGCCAACTGAACTTCAGTGCTGACATCTGCTTAGAAGGTCTCCAGGACAAATCCACGAGCAACCTGGTAGCTCTAGCCTCAGCTTGGGTTTGTAACCCAGTGGGGAGGTTTCCTTGGGAATGGCCTTTGCGTTTCTCAAAGTGAAATTTTACCTTGGAGCCAGGCACTGTTCTCAGGGGTTACCTGTGTTAACTCATTAATCCCCACTTTACAGATGTTGAGACTGAGTTTCAGAGCACTTCAATAGCTTGCCAAATCACATGGCTGGAAAGAGTTGGGGCCAGGATTTGAACCCAGTCAATCCAGCTCTGAAATCAGCTCTCGGCCCACTCTGCCAGACTGCCTATCTAGGGGCACCATTCCCACCAGATGGGGCACCACGGAAACAGGCTGCAGCAACAGGGCCCACGCTCTTCTCCTTCCAACCCCACAGGCCTATTTATGAAGCACCACAATTGCCACATTAATACCGGATGATGCCATTGATTTTAGTGGCATTCAGATCACAAGAGCCTGTCTGGAGTTGTGCCCTGGAATTTATGCTCCCTACATCCATTAGAGCTAATGGGAAACGTCTGCATAAATCGCATGGTGATGGGGAGTTACAGCTCTGAGTTGGCCTCAGTGGACTTTAACTGCCTGCTCCGAATAGGATAGCTCATCCTTCTGGTTATCACACAGCCCCTTGTATTGCACTTGTTCTTGGGTGGCCTGGGGGTGGTGAGAATAGTGCAAAGCCCTGGGCAGGGTATTTTATAGCTGTGTGACTTTGGGTAAGTTACGTCACCTCTCTGAGCTGTCATTAGTTTTCCCATCCGTGAAATGAAGCCAACATCTCTGTGTGCTGTTGTGAGAAGAGTTAAAGCCCTGAGCCCAGAACATGGCAGCACTCCTGTCCTTCCACCATTTTTCCTCTCAGCCCAAGGGTTCTTTACCCAGCACCCATGGTTGGGTCTTGGAAGGTCGGTCCATGAAATGGTATGCAGGAAGGGGTTTGTATCACACAAAAATATTTTGGAGGGGGCAGCAATCATGGTTTTTGTGAGTTTTCCCAAAGAGTCCATGACCTAGAAAAGTAGATCAGATAAGGAAGTTCTCAATGACAGTTGTTTTTTTCTGTGTAGCCATGGTGCTCAACTCTGTGTCTGTCACCAGTAGGTTGGCAGAGTACAAAGGAACAGTCCTTTCTTTCTGGAGTTCTGAGCACTGCGTGCTCCTACATATGGGAGGAATAGTGGCCTTTTCCCGTGGCAAGAGGCCGGGTGCTAGCTAGCAAGTCTGTTGGGCTGGTGGGGCCCCTCGCACCCTCCATCCCTGGCCTTTTCAGCAGCCACCGGGTGAGAGCTCCTGGCTCTCCTTCCCTCCCCTCTGGATTTCCAGTCAGTGCCTTTCCTGCTGCACTGCAGCCTCCTGAGTCATGAGGGCTGGGTTTCCATCTAGCCTCTGCCTCACACAGTGCATTAGAAACTGCCCAATGTGCCCAAAGTCCATGGAATGAAGTGTCCAAGCAGAGAAACTGGTTGGTCTTCAAGCTGCATCCCATCCCAAATGCTGTCTTCCTTCCTCCAGAGACGGAGCTCCCTGGGAACCTGGGCCTCCGTTTTCCCAGCACTGGGACCCAGCAGAGGTTTACTGCTCTTTGGTACTTAAATTCTCTGACTGAGAACACGCCCAGGTACACATCCAAACCAGAATCTGGGGAGGCTGTGAGGCTCAGAAGAGAGAGGTTCTGTGAGCACAGAGTGCAACTAGAGACAAAGGTTTCCCCTGTTCAGTTGCTCCCTTGTACGTGTATTTGTTCATTCATTCATCCTGCAAATTTTACTGTTCCTGACAGTATTTATTTAAGTCTTGGGACAAAGGCGGCACGGTGGTGGTACTGTGTGAACATTTATTTGGTTACTCTTTTCTCACATGATGAGGATGTTCTGAGCCATTCCACTGTCTCCCAACCCACAGATGCTGAAACTGTCCTCAAATGTTGGTTCTTTGCCAATTTACTTATGATTTGACCGGTGTTATACAACAACCAGGTTGCACGGCCAAGTACCTAGGCCAGGGTCATGCTTTTTAACCAACTCTAGTGGTACCTCTGCATGGCCAGGCTGGGGCCAAGGGCTGCGGAGTACCCAGGAGAAAAGAAAGGAGATGTGGCCTCCATTCCCTGGGTAACTGCCAAATCCCAGGAAGTTGGGTTTGTGCCCCATGAAGCAGTGTGAGTCTGATGGGTGCATGCATCTGAGGGTTTGGGGTAAGAAAGTAAAAGGACACTCATCCCAGTTCTTCAAACCGGGATGCCTGAGTGACAGGGGGCACTATTGATAAATAGAATGGACAGTAAGTGTAAACCCAGGCTGCCCCTGGCAAATGGGATGTGTGCTTCACTTGAGCCAAGAGAAGGCTTCATGAAGATAGGTGCTCTTGGGCTGAGCCTGGTGGAGGGCCCAACTTGTATTCAGATTGTAAATCCCCAGGAAGGGATGGTTTGGTCAGGTGCAACCAACCATTGTCATGGTGAGCATATTGGAGAGTCCGTTTTTTCTCTATCCAAGGAATAGGCGTTGTGGGGAGCTGATGGCTGATAGCTGATAGCTCATGTCCAGGGCAGAGAGAAGCACCATCTTCCTGTGCAGTGGGCTGACCCCTGCCTCATGGCACTCCTCCCTGAGTCCATCCATGCCAGCGTCAGTTCTGACCGAGATCCCCTGGATGCAGATCTTTCTGGATTGCAGAGCATGGAAAGACGCATCTCAAGCTCTGCAGAGGTACTTTCCTAAACTCAGTGTCTTTTTGGTCTTCGTGCCCAGCGTGCCCCAGGGAGAGCATATTGGGCTTCTGCAAATTTACAGAGATGTATCAGAGCCCCTTCATCTCCAAGCCAATAGAAATAATATTAATCACCTACATAAAAGTGAGATCTATCCTCATAGACACCTCCTTTAGAACTGAGTGGGGGCATGAGCATTATGGATGAGCCTTATGCTATGTCTGGAAACTATTAATATTTACAGTGGTGTCTCTGGCCCTTCAGGTGGCTTGAGATGAAACCATCATTTTTTCTGGTCATCTTGGCAGTGAGGGAGGAGAAGAAGGAAAAGATGGCATGATTAGGACAAGTCACTGCTCCAGGAAGGTGGACATAGGAGTTGCAGCCTGCTCTGAAATGCTCCAGAGTGGCCCGAGCCATGGCTCAGCATGCCAAGAGCAACTGCTGGCTGTTTTTCATCAGGGAAAATAAACATCTCTGAAAGTGCTCTTCCTGCTGCCAAGGCAGGAAAAATGGACAGAAGAAAATACACTGAAGGAGCCAGTGTTTTCAGAGTAAGTGAAGCCAGTCCTTGTAGAGCTCATCTCTCAAGTATTATAGAAGTCAAATGTGGAGTTTGCACATACGGGAGAGAATGTGGTTTATCTGACAAAACTGCCAGCTGGTGTCTCAAGATTGGAGCTGGTTCCAGTGAATAGATGGGCTCTTGATTGGGGAATGTTTGGTCCAGTCACTATAAAAATCCTTCATTTCCTCCCCGTCTTCTTAGTTCCTTCTAAAGTGATCAAAATGGGTGTGACCCAGGTGGTCTGTAATCTGGAGAGATGGCCTTCCTGCCTGTATGTGACAGCTGTGCTTCACTTTGACACAGTCCATGTGTCTACAGTTTTGTGTATAAAATAATGTATAACTCAGATCTCTTTTTAATGCCCTGGGGAAGTTTGTTATGGATTGTTATTATAATCAATCATAATAGGTGATATTTATTGAGTGCCTACTATTGCCAGAGACTGCCTGGGGTGAATATAGTGGTGAATACAGACATCAAGGCCCTTGCTCTCATGGAATTGGTTTTCTGGTGGAGGAGAGAAACTTCACCGGCTCTCCTATTCCCTGTAAATTAAGGCCCGCTATGTTTCTCTCCCAACCCCATCTGAGGAAGACCTAGACCAAGGCAATAGCCCCCACATCATAGGTGACCTGCCTACATTTGGGCCACATTGACTGGTTGGTTCTCAAATTTTTAAAAGGAGAGAATAACCAGAGAGGAAGGTAATGTCAGGAGAGAGAGTTGCAGCTCCTTTGGCTCTGTGCCTAGGGAACACATGTCAAGGGTTGTGACTGTCCCCTCCTCTGTGGATTTCCATGTGCCACTGGGGCCATACACAGCCTGTGAGGCAGGTTGTGTCTGCTCCAATGAAGCAGGACAAGCCAGGGTCTGGGAGGAGGAGCAGTCAGGTCCAGTGGGTCTGGTTCATGACTCAGGCCCAACAGTGAGAGTAATCAGGTCACATAGTGAAGGGCAGAGACCACCTGGGGAGTAGTCCTAGTATAGCAGCCTCAACCATGACAAAATAGGGCAGAGACCCGCCCACAGGGGGTCCTGGAGGAGATGAAAAGGGCCTTGCCAGGAAACCTACCTTGGAAGCTGTGTAGCCAGAGCCAAATACATGCAAGCCACTGCATTCTAGAGAGGAGGAGGCAACTGGACGTCTTTAATGAACTGAGTCCTTTCCCCTTTTCTTCCTTCCCCTCCCCTCCCCACCCCTGCCTCCTTCCCTCCCTCCCTCCCTTCCTTCTTTCCTTGCCCTCTCCCTCCCTCTTCTCTTTCTCTTCCCTTTCCCTCTCTTTCCCCTTCCTGCCCCCTTTCTCTCCTTCCCTCTTTTCTTTCTACCCCACAGCTAGTTACTGACAATATCATGTACTAGGCTCTGTTCCAGGCTTTGGAATTACACATTCCCAGCTTTCGAGGAATCCATAGATGAATTTATAACCTGATAATTGAACATGTCTCCTGAGAGTACAGATGGGAGGGCCCTGAAATGCAAGGAAGCCTCCCCAGTGCCTGGGCCTCAAGCAACACCTGAAGCCTGGAATTAAGGGAAGCACTGTGCAGAAAGGGCTCCAGGCGGGCATGAGAGGGGCCCATTTTGCAACTCAACTGGAGGGCTGCAGCCTCTGGAGAGCTGCTCAAGGCTGCTGGCTCCCACCCCACAGAGTACCCTATGGGGTCTTATGAACTTTACCAGCTTCCTATACTTCCTCCTCTGAAGAAAGGTTTGTTTAGTCCTCAGAGCACAGCATCCCAAAGCCAACTCACTTCCTCCTTGAGGCCGAGAAAAGGAAAGGACTTTCTCAGGGCTAATGGAAGGAGTGGGATTCAGGTGCAGAGCTCTGGGCCCCAGGCTCCTGTTTCTGACCCAGGCTACAGGGATGCTTTCCAAGCCAGCTACAGCCTTCCTCCTTCGTGTGCATCATTCATTTTCCACAATTGTTTGGCGCTATTTGATTTTTTTGTTGCATTTAGGTCCCGAAAGATGATTATGTTCCATGAAATGGAGTGATTGATTGACCTTTTGAAATGTCAACAGCCGCTGGCTGGCTCCGGAGGGTTTTGTGGGCCTCATCAGCCTCCTAGACCATGTGATAGGCAAGACATCAGTGAGTGGGGAGCGTTCAGAGACCGTGGAACTTGGCAACTGCTGGTGGGCAGGATCCTGGAGGAACGGGGGCATGAAATCATACCTATAACATATACAAACCCTGCCAGAGGATTGTTAGGGACTGGGAGAGCAGCAGCGGGGAAGAGGTGAGTCAGGGAGCTGCCCAGTGCTCCTTAGCCAGGCACTAGTTTGGTCCTCTGACTAGTCCTCTTTGTAGAAGAGGGAAACTCACCTAAGCCTTAGATTCTCGTGGATGCTTAGCTCCCAATAAAAGGAATGACGTGCTTATGACCTCATGATGATGCAGTGTGAGAGAGTGCCTTTCCTTCGCCATCTGCATGGGTGTGGGCTGTGGCCTCCCGAGAGCCCAGTGGACACATGATGAGCTGCCAGAGAATCATGGAAGCTGCTACTGGCTGGGGCCCATCTGCACTGCCTTACCGCTCCTCCTCCAGGTCATCCTGTCCCTGAGCAGTATTGCATGGTTTCCAAATTCAAGGGCTCTGGCATAGCAGGAGGGAGGGATGGGATGAAACCATTCTGTTTCTGTTGTGTTGGTTGGAGGTGGAAGAGCCTCGTGGAAGTGGGCTGGCCAGAAGTACACGCTTGTGAGTGTTTATGAATATGCAAGTCTGTAATTTGCACAGTAAAGGGTGGATGAAATGTCCTTCTAGCAGTCAGAAAGCTCTGTCACATGGCATTTATGAAATTTCCCAGTACAAAAGATGGTCAGCATTCACCATGATGACTGAGAGCCTTCTGAGAGTCTTAAACACCTTCAGTCTCATCAATTATTAAGTTGTAGTGTATTTTATTTTACTCCTTGAAAAAATTGGTAATTCTCGTTAAGCAGCTCTGGTAATTTTCTTTTAACTAAGATGTTTAATGAACCAGAACATCCTTTTGCTAACCATGCTTGGTAAAAGGTATCATCCATCTATTTTCCAGTATTGATCATAATGGTGATATACAAGTAATTAAAGCATAATGATAGATATCATTTTTTGAATGCTAACTATAAACTAGGCCCTGTGTGCTAAATAATTGATATGAATTTTGTTTAGTTGTTCCAATGACCCTATTAAGTAGGTATTATTGCCTGTAATTGGCAGATAGGGTTTGGAAAGATTAAATAATGCATCCAAGACCATACAGACCAAGGGATAGAGATAGGCTTGATTCCATTTCTGTGCTCACCTCCTTCCTATTATGATGCTATTGGACACCTACGCTGCTGCCAGACTGTATGGGAGCATTGGCAGGGGCGCACTCAGCCCATGCATTCTAGTATAGTTGGGGAGATGGCCAAACACAGAGGAGAAAGGAAATGCAAGCAAGGTGCTTAAGGTTCCTTGCCATTCGCATGATTCAAATAGCTGAGAAGTGCTAGAATCACATAGTTGTGTGTGTGTGAGAGAGAGACTATGTATGTGTGCGTATGTGTTTGTGTATGTATGTGTTGCAGGAGGCTTTCTGCAAGAGAAGCAATTTGATTTGAATCCTGAATAATGTGAGAGAGATGATGAGTAGAGGGGAAAGGGCTCGGGCTGGGAACTCAGAGGACCCGTCACAGGGATGGAGAGATTTGAAGATGCTGCTCACACAGGCACTGGGGTTCTGTTGTTGCCAAGTCCCATATACCTAGTCTCCTGGGTTGTCCCTGATGAATCCCCTCGGAAGATCCCTGCAGGATCACAGGAACACACAAGGGGATCCTGGGTCTTGTGGTGGTTGTCAGGGGTCCTGTGAGAAGGATTTATGGCCCAACTGAGGCAGCCCCAGAGCCAGGAGGTGAGCAGGAACCTGCACAGAGGCCTGGTGGAGGCCAGAGCAGAGGAGAGCCAGGGTCCCACCATTCCAGAAGGAGGAGTGTGGAGCCTGCAGGCGGCCTCTGTGCCATTTCCCTGACTATGGCTAGAATTAATCTGTAAAACATATATTCCAGCTGGGCGCGGTGGCTCACGCCTGTAATCCTAGCACTTTGGGAGGCCGAGGCAGGTGGATCATGAGGTCAGGAGCTCAAGACCAGGCTGGCCAAGATGGTGAAACCCCATCTCTACTAAAAATATAAAAATTAGCTGGGTGTGATGGCAGGTACAAGTAATCCCAGCTACTTGGGAGGCTGAGGCAGAGAACTGATTGAACCTGGGAGGCAGAGGTTGCAGTGAGCTGAGATTGTGCCACTGCACTCCAGCCTGGGCGATAGAGTGAGACTCCATCTCAAAACAACAACAAAAACATATATTCTACTAACCTTCACATCCCACCACAGGCATGAGGCACTTAGCCAGTATCCAAATGCCTATGCCATTCAGCCCCATGGAAGAAATGTCTTGTCACCTGAAGTTATAATTTCCAGGGAACAGGCAAATGCGTTTTCATGTTTGCATATCACAGATGAACCTTGATTCTGCTGGTGTCACATCTTAGGACAGTAGTGGGTGTGCCATTAGGATGTGATGTGTGACCTGGCTGACACCATGCCTGAACATAGCAGAGGTTAGTACTGGCAGAACTGGCCTCTTCCTCAGGCAGTCACCTGAAGTAGTGATGACAGGCATTGGGTACACCCAGGGGGTGGAGTGAAGCCCACACTGGTGATGACACCTTATCATGCTAAGGCTGGGGAGCCTCACAGAGGAAGAGAACCTTTGAGCTGCTGTGAATTTGGATCAAGACATGCCCCTGGCCATATCCAGGTGTTACCTGGGTGCTTTTTGCCTTGTAAGAACAAGGGCAGCCTGGTACCTTTGAGCTGCTTTGATGGGGATCTAGGATTTAGGACTGGCATTCCACTTCCCGGTTCAATCTGAGCTGAATGTCTGTGGGTCTGCCTTCTACCTGGGGGCCTGAACCCTTGGGTCACTGACCCCAGCCTTGGCCTGTAGGGAGACACGGGAACCATAAAGTTGGTCTCTTAGATCTCTGCTTATTGCTCTAGATCCTTCACTAGGGCTGTGCCCACAGGTTCTCACAATTGCCAGTAAATTCCATGAAGTTGTTTGTTAAAACAATTTCTTAGAACAATTAGCCAAAATAATCAAATCCTAAAGCAGAAACAAGCCCTGAAACAAATTAGTTATGGAACTGAATTTCCCAGTTTCCTCCTCCATCACATAGACAGAGCTGTTTGCAGAACTCCAGACAGGGCCCTCTGCTGCCAGTCAAGACCTTGTCTCTGATGATGTGGAGATGATGGCCTCTTCCTATCCCCAGTCCTGTTCCCTGTCCCTCCACCCCTCCACCCCTAGGACAGCCCAGCCTCACATCGGTGTGGTGAGTAGCAGGTGTCCACAAGTGTGTTTTGAACATGCAATTTTCCTTCAGAGGCTTTTCTCCTGTATTGCCTCTCAATGGAAAATCAAGGGGCCTGAGCGGAATGAAGATCAAGCTTTGCCACCTGTGCTAGCTGCATGTCCTGGAGTGGCAGGAGCAGTGTGCCTTGCTCGGCCCTGGAGTCCCCTCCTCTCTCTGAGGCGTTTCTCTCTGGAAGTTCACTAGGCTTTGCAGTTCAGGGGCCTACTTTTGTGCCCTCAGCGAGTTCCTGGCCTTCTCTTCCTGCCTGGGACCCTGCAGAGCCTCGTCTCATTTTCTGTTTCTGCAGCAGGCTGAGCCTGGGCATTCTTGCAGGTGCTTCTTTCACAGATGGCTCCATTTCCTCTCTGGAAGTTTCCTCAGGTACAAAGACCTTTCCATCCTGGCTGGCCCCTCTCTTCAGCCAGGGTACAACCTATCTGACATTCTACAGAAGTGTCTGGCAAAGAACCGTCAGTTGGGTCTGCTGCAGTGACTGTTAATGGCCCAGATGGGTATGCATTTGGCAGAGACAGTCCCAGTATCTAATCTGGACTCTTGTCTAAGTGACAGTCCATAGAGAGATAGAGCCCTGGGAGGGGCCGACTCTGGCTTTGTAAATGCCCTCTCCTCCCAGCCCTTCAAAGTTGATGGCTATGCAGGAGCCCCTTTAAAATGATCTAATTGGAATGGTAACGGATGTAGCATTCTGCCACAGCTAACAGTGAGATTGGAATTTGAGGAGACGCAGAGACAAATTACCTCTGAATTTTCTTGCAGCCATAAAAGCTTTTTACTGTATGGTAATTTTCCATTCCTGCTGCAGACATATTTGCATATTGCTTAACAATTTATCTCCTGTCATTTGTCAGATATTATCCATCTCCAGTTAATAAGCTAAGACAGGTCATATTAAGACTTTGCAGGCCTCTTGTCTCCCCATAGTAGGTGGCACGGCTCTCCTGCCCACAGGGCCTCTCTGTCGTGGGAACCAACAGAGCATGGTGGAGCAGCGTTGTGACTGTGTCAGGGGCCTTGTCCACAGCACCTTCCACTCCTGTCCCCATGTAGGGAGAAGACAGAGCCATGGGCATGTGCTGCCCTGTTCGCAGCTGTGTGCCTGGCACCTGTGGAGGAAGCTCAAGTGAGCCACCTCATCAGTGAGCGCTGGGCTCTGCGCACGAACAGCCCCGCCCTGGAGTCTGCTCTCAGCTCTGGCTCCCAGGCTCTCCAAGATTTTACCTAACTCCTTTCCTTCCCTGGAACTCAGTCCTCAGTTCTCCACTTCTAGAAGAAGGATTCTAGAATAAGGCTAATTAACCACTTCTTTTATATCTATAAAAGCATACTTTCTTCCAAACCAAAGTTTCCCTGGAGCCCCAGTCTAGAGAACAGGCAAGTGGTAAGTGGAGTTGAAGGACGATGGAGGATGGGCCGTGTATTCCTGCCTGTTCCCACTCAGCCCTCTTGCTCCCCAACACAGAGAGGTCCCCAGGCCCCTGGACTCTGGAGGCCCCATGGAGCACAGTGTGAATGGGCCTGGAGGGGTATTCTTGGTCCTGCCTCCTGCCCCAACACTCTGAGGTTCCAGGGTTATTGGCTCATTTGTCCAGCACCTGCTGCTGGCCTGGCCCTGTGCATAGACCGAGGAGCCATAGCCTTCTCTAGCGCTTAAGCTTAAGATGTTGGGACTCTGCGCACTCTGAGTCTGGGTTTGATACTAGGTTCAGTTGGCGATTGGTGGACAGATTTTGAGAGGAAAGAAAAATGGTTTGATGCCGAATGTGTGATGAGATTTGCATAATTGAATTGAAATAGAATTAAAGGGTCGTATGTTTACACAGCGATGCCTCAAATGAGATTGCAGTGATGTGTGCTCGGTACTAAAATGTGTTCCTTACGGACATGTGGCTATCTGGTTCCCAGAATCTGTACAAAAGCTGGAGAGAAGTCTGGGGTGGGGGATGCTCTCAGGGGCTGCCTGTCAAAGCAGCAGATTGGTATTCATGACAGTGGTGGAGTTTGCTGAGGATTTATTTCCTGGGCGCCAGGACATGAGCTATGTGCTCTTCATAGGTTTCCTTGTGGAGTGCTCACAGCGTCAGTTGAACCCAGCCAGGGATATTACAGGACCTGTTCTCTTGGCTTTTCTCTGTGGAACTGAGTGGGATGAGCTCAGGCATTTGCACGGGGCACGCACTCATGTGTTTTATTGGGGAAAATATGCAAACATGTTCTACTGTGTGCATTTTATAAAGAACCCTATGCTTTTTGTGTTCCTGCTACCATTTCTAAGCTTGACCCCTGCTGCTACTTTGATCTGAAAATGAAATATCAAAAGGTACCAATCAGAAGGTGTGTGCAGAGGAACTAAGAACCAGCGATGAACAGTAACAGATTATTGTGCAGTACCGAGCTGTGTCCTCCAACCATAGTCACCTGCATTCCTCAGCAATGCCATTCAGGGAAACTGAGGCTGACCTGTGGGGTGTGTGTGTGTGTGTGTGTGTGTGTGTGTGTGTGTCTTTCTGACCAGGTTCTCACCTGGTTTTTCTTTTCTTTCTTTCTTTTTTTTTTTTTTTTTTGAGACTGACTCTTGCTCTATTGCCCAGGCTGGAGTGCAGTGGCATGATCTCGGCTCACTGCAACCTCTGACTTTTGAGTTCAAGTGATTCTCCTGCCTCAGCCTCTGGAGTAGCTGGGATTAAAGGCACCTGCCACCATGCCTGGCTAATTTTTGTATTTTTAGTAGAGACGGGGTTTCACTATGTTGTCCAGGCTGGTCTTGAACTCCTGACCTCAAGTGATCTGCCCGCCTTGGCCTCCCAAAATGCTGGGTTTACAGGCATGAGCCACCATGACTGGCTCTCACCTGCTTTTTCTATTCAACATGGAATGTCTCCCTGGGGCAGTCAACCTCGTCAACCCTGGACAGCTGTCATAATTATGATAGAGACACTGACATTTCTTATCCACACAAAATGTACCTAAGGATCAGCCTGTATCTGAATGAGCAGAGAGAGGCCCGTCCTTCTCAAGTCTGTGGAGCAGTTCTGTCTTTTTGTCATTCTGACATCTGTGCGTGAAAGAGTTGGAGTCCTATAGGACTTCCAAACGAAGGCTGGGAATAACTTCTTTCTAAATGCAGCCCTGGGTCCCTTCAGAGAATCATCTTCGCACTCCATTTAAGCTTTAGAAAGCCCAGTGAGGTAGGTCATGTGTTACCCCCTGAGTGGATGAGAAACCTGAGGCCCTGAGAGGTCACATGGTGGCTGGGATGGCAGAGTAGTAATGAGAATGAGCTGCCTGAGTTCACCTCTTTTGCCTCTGCTCCTTGGGGGCTGTTTGCAGTAGGTTTGGGTATCATTCCTGGGGCTGTACTCCGTCCTGGAATACAGTGATACATCTGTACCCTTGGCATAGGCAGAGCACCTGCCCCATCAGGCACACTCACCTTGCCTGTTGGAAGATGAGCAGACCTGTCGTGAGCAGAAGCTTTTGGTGTGGTGGTTCAGTGTGGTGGTTTGGTGTGGTGTTTGGTGTGGTGTTTTGGTTTGATGGTTTGGTGTGGTGGCTTGGTGTGGTGGTTTGGTGTGGTGGTTTGGTGTGATGGTTTGGTGTGGTGGTTTGGTGTGGTGGTTTGGTGTGGTGGTTTGGTGTGGTGTTTGGTGTGATGGTTTGGTGTGGTGTTTTGGTGTGATGGTTTGGTGTGGTGGTTTGGTGTGGTGGTTTGGTGTGATGGTTTGGTGTGGTGGTTTGGTGTGGTGGTTTGTGTGACGTTTGGTGTGGTGGTTTGGTGTGATGGTTTGGTGTGGTGGTTTGGTATGGTGTTTGGTGCGGTGTTTGGTGTGATAGTTTGGTGTGGTGGTTTGGTATGGTGG
>NC_045437.1:156291663-156366250 GCF_002776525.5 Piliocolobus tephrosceles
GTGGTGTTTAGTGCGGTGTTTGGTGTGATAGTTTGGTGTGGTGGTTTAGTGTGGTGGTTTGTGTGATGTTTTGTGTGGTGGTTTGGTGTGATGTTTGGTGTAATGGCTCGGTGTGGTGGTTTGGTGTGGTGTTTGGTGTGATGGTTTGGGGTGGTGGTTTGGTGTGGTGGTTTGGTGTGGCTTGCTTACTTGAAGTGTGGCTGAGGAAGCTCACCCCACGTGGCTATTGATCCTGCAGCAGGGGCCTGAATGAAGACCATGAGCAGATGTGAATCCAACAAGAAGTCTGGAGTTCAGTCTGGTACAACTGAGCCCAGGCTAGATTACCTAAATTGTAGCCAACCTGTAGACCTGGAAGAATGAATGTTATGTAAGGTCTGTCTCCTTTGAGGGAAACCCACCAGGTCTCACAGAACCACTGCCTGGCCTCCCGAGGTCTCGTTGTATTTTGTAGCTGTCAGTCCTTCCAGCCCAGAGGGGACTTTGGCCATTACTGTGAGATGCTTGGGAGCTCCAGATTCTCAAGGAGCCTTTCAGGACAGTCCTGAGATCTCCTCACTTACCTAACAGGGAAATCATCTCCCATATATGGAGCCCTGTATCTTTGCAGGTGCTGTGCCAAGCATGTTGGCACGCATTATCACTTGTAATAGTCATGCATTATTGCATGTAATGGTCATGCATTTTCACATGTAATAGTCACACATTATTGTGCATAATAATCATGCATTATCCCATGTAATAGTCACAAAGGCTCCATCACTCTTTGACAGAAGAGCTAATGGAGGCTGAGGGAGACAGTGCCCCCTGCCAAGGTCACCCGACTGATAAGCGGCAGAGCTGGGATTTGGACTCAGGTCTGTGATTCACACTGTACTCTTCATTGCCACAATGACTGTCCCTCTCTGTCTGTCCTTCCTACTTTCCCTGGAGTCTGTCTGGCGAGGCTCAGCCCTCAGTATGGATGCTCTCCTGCCGTCTCTGGAAGCTTCTGGCAGCCCCTGGCTTCTGGATCCTGTCCTCCTGTCTCTGGAGGGTGCTGCTTGCTGCTGTCTGAATGATTTTTCAATGCAAGCAGGGTGTGGGTTGTAAGTAAGGGTATGAAGTAGTTACTTCCTCTCTGTCGCTTTGACTTTGATAGTCAGGGGTCAGAGAAAGCTCACTCTGGTTTCTTTTATGAAAGCCACACACAGTGGTGCTTAATAAATCCTTATGGAATTGAATTGGGAAAAAAGAATCTGCCCTCCAGAAAATGCTAGAACCCAAGTGGAAATAAAGCTGTCCTATTGAGGATAAAGACTTGGAGATAAGCCCTCACCTATGGGAGCTATCTTTTTGGGAGTACTTCCCCTGGTGACAGGGACAGACACTGGGGGAGTACAGTGGACATGTGCCCTCCAGCAGGAAATTATCTGTTGAGAATCACAGCTGGTCCTGGCACCTTGCTGATTTTGCCAGGCCGTGTTGGTGGATTGTCTCACGCGAGGTTGGGAAGGTGGCGACCCTTCCTTGGGCCATGGGCAACGGGCCCTCACTTTCCCCTGCCTCTGAGGGCCAGAGCCTGCAGAGGGGACTGCTGAAGCCTGCCATTTACATGGAGCTTTCTGTCATGCCACAAGGGGCCCATTTCAGATTGAGTTTATAAATTCAGCCTCTTAAAAATAAAATAAAGAGATTCTGACAAGTGGGGCTTCAGTTTTCACTCCTCATTAGCTGTTGATGTGCCTTGAGTTTTCTTGGGAAATTCATGCAAATGGAGAAGGTGGGGTGGAGGCTGTCTTTTCCATGGCTACCAAGACAGAGAGGATGAGTGACATCAGGGAGATGTCAGCGTGGTATGGGGCAGGGGGAGGAACCTGCTGATCCCATACACTGGCTGCCCAGTGTGGCTGGTGGAGAGGCTGCATCTGGAGAGTGGGTGCTGAGTTGGGCAGGGCCGTGTCTCACCTGGGGTTACCTGAGTTGACCCTGGCTAGCCCCACCGAGTCCTTCCTCGGGGTGGCAGAGGGGAAGAGCAGGATTCTCACGTGGTGCCTCCCAGCCGTTGGTCTGCCAGCGGTGTGGGCTCAGTACCAACAGAGAGCACATTTGCTGCTTATATAATATCCCTGCTAGTCACTGGCAGAGACAAAGAGGAGTGCCACACAAAAGATGTGCCCACAGTTGCCATGGTGGTTTCCAAGCCCTCCCCCTGCCCTCCACTAATTCCTCCTAATCGCCCTGCGTTTCGGGCACTGCGGCTGAGGTAGCTGCATTGTCTGGTCCAAGGACCTCATGCTAGGGTGTTGGGGCTCCTCTCCCACAGGCAAGATTGGCATCCACTTGGGCTTCAGGACTCCCAGGCCATGGCTCAGAAAGGATAACTTCTCAGCCTCACACTTACATGATTTCACAGCATAATTTTCAGACCCCTATCTACATGAGAGCATGCACACATTCCTGCACCCACTCCCACACCTAACGCAGAGGCCGTGGGTGTCTTCATGGGGGCTGCATAGCTGGGGCTTCCCCCTCCTCTTTCCCCACAGCCCTTCTTGCCTAACCCAGATGAACTGGAGCCACCTGGGGAATCTATCTGTCCATCTGTTCACTTATCCATGTGTAGTTATTCACTCTACAGATACTTTAGTGCAATGCAGAAATGATCAGAGGTGACCTTTTGGTAGGGGAGAGAGACATGACTCATTAAAATGAGGAGTACAATATGCCAGAGGTGAGCCCAGATAAAGGGCTCTGGCGCTTCGAGGACAGGGAGATCAGGCAGGGGAATTCTACGGTCAGGGTTAGCATGAGCAGAGGCACAAGGCACAGGCCTGGGATGGGCTGCAAGGGCCTGCAGGAAGGCCGGTGGATGGGGCAGACGCCCAGAGGACAGTCACAGGACTTCAGCAGGATATTGAGGCAAAGCTCAGAGCCCCAGACAAAGCCAGGACAGCTGAAGACCAAAGACACCCCCCAGTCACTTGCATGCCCTGAAAACCAGGAGTGAGCAAAGGAGGAGGAGAGAGGAGGTCAATATGGAAGTCAGGAGCGTAGGCTTCAGAGCCAGGCAGCCCTGTCTTCTCCCTGCAGGCTTCCACGGACCAGCCATGGGAAAAGGCTACTCTGCAACTTCTTTAGACGACACAGTGGGAATAAGAGCCACCTCACAGGGTTTGTGTGTGTGAAGATTACCTTAGGTAATATGTAGAAAGTACTGAGCACAGCCTCTGTCCCAGAGTTGAAATGGAGATGGGGTGCTGGGAGAAGGGTGGCTTTATCTCAGAACAGAAGGAATGAGGAAGGTGGGCTGGTCTGATCAGGAACAGAGCCAGCAGAAGTAGGCATTGGAACCTGGGTCCCATTTCAGGGGCAGCATAGACCTTGCTAAGGCTGGCCTCCATGAAGGCCACTCACATCTTTACTTCCATATTGTCCCATCTCCCCTTCCCACATTCTTACATACTCCTGGTGTGCAGGGAGGGGAGGGGGTTGTCTTTGGTCTCTAGCTGTCCTGGCTTTGTCTGGGGCCCCCTGAGGACAGGAGCAGTACCTGGCTCTGAGCTTAGCCTCAGGATCCCGATGATGACAGGTTGAAAGAGCTTGGCTGAAGCAGGAGCTGGACTTGAAGGTTCGGTTCAGTGGCATCCCGGGCATCTTCTTTACTGTGGCTGCTGTCCGCGTTAGGTCAGTGGCGTAAGGTCTCCAGCTGTGACCTCTTTGGTCCTAGGGGAGAGGACTGCTTGAGTGGGAACTATGTTTACGTACAAATCCCTTGGAAGAAAATGATGATTTAAGGGGAATAAATGTTCTGCTTACTTTGACATTTGAGAAGGGAAACCTGCCCTTCCTTCTGACATTTGACATGTGGAGTTCTCTTTAGGCTTATAGTGTGAGTGAGGGTGCTTGCTGTTGTGCTGGGTGCCTGGGACCACAGATCACGAATGGGAGCCAGAACCTGGTATGCACCGTGAGGGTAACAGTTTGCAACCAAGAGGGGAAGTTGAGAACGTGCTAGCAAAGCTTCATTGCTGGTGGGTGCTCAGAAGCTGGTAGCTATGATGGCATTCATGATGATGATCATGGGGAAGAAGTGGCTAACAAAGAGGGTTGCAGTCAACTGCAACATCATGGCAGGCTGGCAGGTCTGTTGTTTCACTCCCTATATCTGCTGGAAAGCCTCTGGGATGGGAGGGACCTGAGGGTCCTAGCCCTCATCTGATGCCACAACACAGTGGCTCAAAACAAGGCGTTATGGACTGAATGTTTGTATTCAGTCCAAATTCATATGTTGAAACCCTAACCCCCAAGCTGACAGTATTAGAAAGTGGGGACTTTGGGAGGCAGAGCCCTCATAATGGGATTAGTGCCCTTATAAAAGAGACAAGGGAGTTTATTTCCTGCTCTCTCTGCTCTCTGCCATGTGAGGACACAGAAGAAGATGGCCATCTGCAAAGCAGGAAGAGGACCTTTGCTAGACACCAGATTTACTGACACCTGAGTCTTCGCAGCCTCCAGAACCATGAGAGAAAAATTTCTGTGGTTTAAGCCACCCAGTCTATGGTATTTTTGTTGTGGCAGCCTGAAGAAACTAAGACATAAGATGAATGGTCACAGGTGCTGGAAGTAGGAACCCGGAGCACTAGGAGGGTACTGTGTGCTCCCACACAGAGCTCAAGCTTTTGTGTTTATGTGGGAGCATGCAGATCAGCTTCTGTCTCCCAGGCTCGGCTGTGAGCTCCAGGAGAACAGGAACCGTGCTGAGTTTCATAGTCCCCAGTGCCCCAGCACCCAGCAAAGTGCTTGGCACATAGCACATGCTCAGTTAATGTTTTGTGGATGAATGTTGTTGATTGAGAGGAGGAGACTAAAGAATTTCTGTGGAGTGTAGGTGCGGAGGAGGTGCATGGCAGATCACCCAGGCAAACTCGGCCTTAGGCCCTCAGGTATATCCAGGCTTTTGTGGCACTCACAGATGGGGCCCACCCTGGGCCCAGGGGGACAGCACAGTCCAGATGTGGCACCCTTTGGAGGGTAGGTTCTTGATCTCCTCTCCCAGGTCCCGTCCCCATCCTAGGTGCAGGTTGCATCAGTTGATGCTTTTCATGGCTTTGCTGGGGATCGGAGGGAGTATTTGAGTCTGGAATATGAAGTCTTTGCACCTGCACATAGAATTTGGGTAGGGCTTATAGGAAGGTTAAATTTAGGTGTTGCCTGGACTGGACTGAAGAATACCTAAAGAGCTGATAAGGTATGCCTGCTGGGCATGTCTGTGAGGAGGTTTCTGGAGGAGATGGGCATGTAAGTCTATAGACTGAATGGGGAAGAATTGCCTTCAATGTGGGTGGACAACAACCAGTTAGCTGGGGCCCAGACAGAACAAAAAAGGCAGAGAAATAGCAATCCCCCCACTACCTTGGAGCTGGGAAACTCTTCTCCTTCTGCCCTTGGACATCAGAACACCAGGGTCTCCAACTTTTAGACTCCAAGACTTACACCAGATGCAGCCCCTTGATCTTGGACTTCCCAGCCTCTTGAACTGTGAGCCAAATAAACTTCTCTTGTTCATAAATTACCCAGTCTCAGGTATCCTGTTAGAGCAGCACAAAATGTACTAAGACAGCTTATCATGTCTGGCACAGGAAGCATTTATCCATATCAAGGTGGCAGTCAGAGTCCTTGGGAGGTCAGGGCTGGAGCAACCAAGGAAATCAGTTTATCAGTAAAATATGGCTGCTGACACTAATCTGTGCCGGTTCTTCTCAAAATGTCAAATCAGAATCTCTCCTTCCCTCTGGGTGGAAACGGAGTACAATTTTCCTCAGGAGATGCATAGGGTATTGTAATTTGGGAGGATGCAACAAATTTTTTTATAATTGTATAGTTTGTATATAATTTCTTGTAATAAAGTGTGATGATTATAGTTCTGTTCCCATAAAAGGCTCCCTAATCTTCTAATTATGAGAGGATATTTTTTTGAGCTCCAGAATGGCCCATCTTTAAAAGTTTTCTTATTTTTAAAATGTTTATGAGAGAGTCGGTGTAAAGTTTGGATTCCTCTAGCCGTATGCTTTTCAGTGGGGCTGGATCAGGAAAGCAGAGGCAATGGCCCTGTCAAGCCCCTGTCCACCCAGAAGGGTGAGCCGTGAGGGAGAGAACTTCCTCACAAATGGAAATCCTTTCACATCTGCCAGAAACAAAGTATGTGGCTGTGTTTAGTTTATACTCATTCAAAAAGCATTTATTGAGCACCCGCTGTGTGCCAGGCATTGATGTAGTTCTGCCATCATGGAGCACCCACATAAGGGTGAGAGAGATGTGGCTCAAATATTCTCATTAAGAAGCATAACATCACAGCTGTAACGTGAGCACTGGTGCAAGGTACACAGTGCAGCAGAGGCAGATGGCAGTGGGCCTGACATGATGCGAGAGGTCAGAGCAGGCCCCCTGAGGAAGTGATATTTGAGTTGGGCTGTGAAGGTTGAGTAGGAAGTCATTGGATAAGAAGCGAGGTGGGGAGGTTGGATCCCCAAGTCAAGGGAGCAGCAGGAAGTGAGAGGGAGTCTGACCTGTTCTCTGCTTCCTCTTGGAAGACACCACTTCTTCCTCTCACATCTCCTGTGGCCAGACAGGTAAGGATTTCATCTCAGAGAATATGGAATTTGCACCTTTGCTGGAGAGGTCACAGCCCCCACAGCCCAGCCTCTTCCACCAACATTCTATTCAAGGGGTTCTCTGTCCCAATTTCTGTGCTTTGCAAGCTGTGGCTCTAGCTCTTCTGGTACAAGCCCAGGCCACCGCCCTTTCTTACTGTGTCTTACCTAGTTAACAATAGCCACTATGCCATGCTTCACAGCCAGCTGGATCTTCATGAGGGAGAGATCTGATTACATTACACCCTGGCTCAAACCCCCAGTGGTTCCCCACAACCAAAGGATGAAACCCATGCTAAGGCTCCAACCTCCTCCAAGATCCTCGTGGCCTCTGTTCTATCCACTCCAGGCACTTGGCTCATTTTGGGGCTGTGAATGTGCCCTACTCATGTTACCCTCAGAGTCTTTGCACATACCATTTACTCTCCCCATAACACTTCCTGCCAACAGGACTCTGTCCTCTTATCTATCTGGCAGACTCCTACCCTTCCTTCTGTTGTCAGTTTAAAAACACCTCTTCAGGGCAGCTTCCCATCACTCCTGCTGCACCCCTCTTTCCAGCTCCTTGCTCTAATTTTCCTTTACATTTTACTATAGATGCTTGCTCAGTATTTGTTTTACCCCTCTAGACTATAAATTCTGTGAGACCAAGCACACATCTGTTTTATTTGTAGTATAGTGTGCTATTAATGTGTACATAATAGGTGGCACATGGTAGGTGTTCAGTAAACCAGTGAATGGTGAAGATACAGCTCAAGGTGGCTGTGTCCCTCCCCCTGCCATCACTGGGATGTTCTCAGCTACTTAAGAGTGTTTGTCTTCACATGGACCCTTATCCCTGTGCAGGCTGTGGCTTCCTGTTGACACTATTTACAGAGCATCTCTTGTGCGCCATTTCTCTGCTTGTTGAGTGAGTCAGTGTGGAGGCCAGGTAACCCTCTCTCCATTCACCAGCCTCGAGCATTCAGTCTTGCAGGGATGGATAAGAGCGGGATTCAGTGTGAGACTTGGACCAAAGGAGAGTTCAGTGGTGACTCAGCCTTGAACCCTTCTTGGGACAGAAGCAAGGAATTCAGAAATAAGTAGAGAAATGATGTGGGGGGTCCATGCCTTCAGGTTAATGATCCCTCAGCCCTGGGCAGCTCAGAATTTAGATGTGGGTCAGAGCCACCTCTGTAATCACAATGGACTGGCTGGCAGAACATTGCCAGCTGGGTGGGGCGTCCATCTGGTGGGAGTCTGGCCTCAGGGTTGCCAAGAATACAGACCCTGGAGAGAAGACACTAGAGATACATTGTTTCCGGAGGCTACAAGAGAGTATATGGCTGGCAATTATGTATTTCTGATCCATTAAAGAATACTTTGGCATAGGAAACACAGATTAGGGATGAAATTGTAATATAATCAAATTGTATTTTTATAGGAAAGTACTGCATTTTTCTCTAAATAAAATTCAGTAACAAAATTTTATTTGTTTTCTCCCCATTTCTCTCAATGCCTTTCCAAATTGATTTTTCAGAGACGTCTTGAGAAACCAATGTGGATGTGGTTAAGGGGAAGAAAGGTTTAATTCAGTGTCCTTGGATCCAAAGCATGGCATGGTTATGATTGGGAGCTCAGAGCTTCCCTGATTCCCAAAGTTCTCCCAGCTAGTTAGCTCATCTTTTATGGAGCTCTCTGGGAGACAGCATAAATCCTGAGATGCCCCTGCTGGGGTGGAGGAAACGTGACAGCAAAGGAGGGCTTGTTCTTTCTGAGTCATCCCATGTTAACGGAGCAGCAGGCAGGTGGGCAGAGGAAAATTATTAGAAGAAGCAAATAAGAAGTTTTGAATTTGGAGATGCCTGGACAGAGGATGTGCAAGTCACTGTGTCTACAGGCGAAAGTTTACAAAAAAGATTTTAAGTTGTGTATGCATAGCCACAAAACATTCATATCAAAAGTCAGAAATTCAGTTTATCCCCCCAAGTGTTTGCCCTGCATCTTTATATTTAGAAACATCTGGAGCATCAGTGGAATTTATCATTCACCCAGATGCTTGATAGTCCCTACATGGGGTCCTATATGCATGCAGGCAGGAATTGAAAATGATTTATTCTTTCTCTAAGAACTGTAATCAACTGCTAGGTTTTCAGTAACTATAATCCACCATTAGGAATTTATTGATCTCTAACGCCAAGCGTATTTGAGGTGCAGCAGATATGTGTCATGATCCTTCATCTAAGGAAAGTGGCATTTTGCTTGGAAGACAAAGTCAGCAAGCATGGTATAATTCCACCTTGGTTCTCTTTCTTGTCCTGACTATGGAGTCCTTTCTGGATATGAGATAGGATCCAGAGAAGGCTGGGCAGGCAGACAGCCTTTTTGGAGGAGGGGACTAGATCTATGTTTGATCTTACGAATGGAATAATGGGAGGAGGGGGTCATTTTAGTGACAGAGAGGAGATAGGCATGTTCCCAGCAGGGCACAGTTATGGAGATGAGGATGAATTGATTTGTGGAAGGGAAGTTCTGGTGGGGTGGTCGGGGGGAAGTTTTTGTTTGTTTGTTTGTTTGTTTTGAAATGGAGTTTCACTCTTGTTGCCCAGGCTTGAGTGCAATGGTGCGATCTCGGCTCACTGCAACCTCTGCCTCCAGTGTTCAAGAAATTCTCCTGCCTCAGCCTCCGAGTGGCTGGGATTACAGGCACCCACTATTACACCTGGCTAATTTGTGTATTTTCAGTAGAGACAGAGTTTCACCATGTTGGTCAGGCTGGTCTCAAACACCTGACCTCAGGTAATCCACCCGCCTATCCTCCCAAAGTGCTGGGATTACAGGTGTGAGCCATCGCGCCCGGCCTGTTGGGGGAAGTTTTGTTGGGGCACTTACAGTGCTGAGACCACTAGCCTGATTGTGGTCGTGGGTTGAATTTTGGGGTATAAGAAACAATAAGCTTGAAAAAGTAGGGCAGGGTCAGAAGGACAGGAACCTGGATCCCCAAAGGAAGGAGTTTTCTCTTTATTCAGGGTACTGTAGTTCCTTGAGTGGCTCAGAGATTTGCAGGAGATCCTCCCATCCCTGTGCCCCACACAGCATACACAACTATCTGTAGACCAAATAAATAATCTTTCTCACACATATACCCACTACTGTACCTGAATACATTGAGGCTGCTGTGGGAAAAAATGCAAATGTGTTTAAAAGGTTTACTGAATTTGAAGTAGCCGGTTGGCACTGTGGATTGCCTCAAGCAATGTTTTCTAAACTTATATAATTGCTCTCGAGTTTGGAGTTCAGTTGTGCTGTCGACGAGGACCTCCTGCCTCAGAAGTAGGGCACCATGCCCCAAGTGGGGTTAGCATGAGAGTTATCTGGACAAGGGAAGGGAGTGGTCCAAGATGAGCCCTGAGGAGATTGTTCTGGAACTAAGGCAAGGTCAGATTGAAGAGGTGGGAGGGAAGGAACTGGCTGGCTAACAGGACCACTGTGGAGAGACTGGGTCGAGGGGTTAGGAAGGTAAGATGTGGAGCAGGGGAAAACACTGAGGACCACGGGGAGGGCAGATGGCGAGGGGCTGGCTGCAGGGCCCTGCTCAGGGACCCAAGCAATGGCACCAGACTGTTAGCGATGCTCTGCCTGCGGCAGGGGCTCCTGTCACCCTGAGTGAGTGGCTGCCACCCACACCCAGGAGCTAAAGGACCGAGCCGTGTGAGGAGGCTACAGGGCTTTGTTTCTCCAGGCTCTGAAATTTAGTTCCCCTGGCGTGGGGCTCTAGCAGATGACATCCCTGGCCCCGTGGTAGGGACAAAACAGAAAGTCCGGGACAGTCAGCAGCTAAGCAAAAGTCTCCACCTTGCAGGTCATCAGAACTGTGGGCCCTGTCATATTTCCCATCAAAGTCACATGTTTACTGAGGAAGTCAGAATCATTGATTTTAGAAAAAAATGAGTCCTGAGTGAGACCCATTTATCCCCCTTGGAGGCTAAATTCAGTTGTCTTCTGTGTGAGCTCTGTCTACAGAATCTCTGTTCTGTCCTCAGAATGACTGGGTTGAGAACAGTGGAGGACAAGGATTGTTTTGAGGCTGAGTCATAAAGCATTTTCAAGTCAATGACAAAGCACCAAAACTTTTTATGCCAGAGAGAACTGTTTGTCTCCTAACATCTATTTTCTTCTCATTCTCTAGAACCACCATTTGTTGTTGTTGTTGCTTGTTTTTTTTTTTTTCTTTTCTTTTCTTTTTTTTTTTGAGATGGTGTCTCACTCTGTTGCCCAGGCTGGAGTGCAATGGCATGATCTCAGCTCACTGCAACCTCCGCTTCCTGAGTTTAAGCGATTCTCCTGCCTCAGCCTCCTGGGTAGCTGGGACTACAGGCATATTCCACCACACCTGGCTAATTTTTTTTGTATTTTTTAGTAGAGACGGGATTTCACCTTATTGGCCAGGCTGGTCTCGAACTCCTAACCTCAAGTGATCTGGCTGCCTCGACCTCCCAAAGTGCTGGGATTACAGGCGTGAGCCACTGTGCCCGGTCTAGAACCTCCAGTTTTTAGTTGGCTACTTTTCCCAGCCTTCCTGACAGCCAGGTTTAGCCAGTTAACTGAGTTCCAGCCAAGCTGAACACAGTGATGTGAGCTATTTCCAGGTGGTTCCTTTAAAGGGTCCGCCTTCTATTTCCCCCTTTTTCCTTCCCATTGTCAGGAATGCAAACATAGTGGGGGTGACCCATCTGGGACCTGTGGGGGAGGCAGCTTCCCTGGGGATGGGTGCAGCAGGCCAACTGAAGGAGTCTGGGCTCCTGACACTGCGTGTCATAGCCACGGCACCAGCCTGCACTGATGGTGCCCAAGTTGTGGTGCAAGAGAGAAATAGACGTCTCTCTGATTTAGGCTACTACTATTTTGGATCTCTATTCAGAGCAGCTACATCTAGATCATCAATTATAATTCTTAATTTGAAAGTTGAATGTATGCATTTGGAGAATGAGGAATGTGCCTAAACAAACCACCTTCTAGTTTTGGCAACCCAAAACATGTTTGAATCCGGGGGCATTCCTCAGTGAGAAGGAAGAATGGAAGGCTTTCCAAAGACCTTCCAGTGTGCAGTGAGTTTTAACTCACGCCCTGTAAAGCCCCCCTGGGTATTCCTCAGCTCTCTCTCCTCCCCTGTGTGTTGGAATATCACTATTCTGGCTGAGGAGCTTATCACCTCTTGTAGTATTAAAAGGTAAACTCCAAGAGGGCTGCGGCTTTGTTTTGCTTACCACTTAGCCTCACACTACAGCGTGCTTGGCAGATAAGAGGTGCTGGTTGAATGAAAAGACATAAAGCTCCAACCTGGCCTCCTGCTGCTGAGCTCACTGCCTCCTCCCCAGTCCAGTCCACACAATCACTTTTCTTAGTATTTCTATCATGCAGATCCTACCGAACAACCCATGCCCCCTATGTAGCCTCTCAGTGGCTCCCTGCTGACCGCAGGCTCGAGTCCACACTCCTTGAGTTGTGACATGTGGGGTTCTCAGTCCTAGTTCCCCCGACACTTGCCCTGGGCCACAGGCTCGGCCCACTGTGCAACCTGTGGCTCCCAGGCCTGCCACTGTTTCCTACTCCGGTGCCTGTGTATGTTTTGTTGTGTGCACACTTGCAGTGCTCTTCCTGCCTTGGTCACCTGGGGAACATCTCATCCTCCAAGACTCGGCCTTTGCTTCTTCCCACCCACCACTGTCCAGACGGACCGGGCTTCTTCCATGCTGGACTGCTCCCAACGCAATCTTACTTCCATTGCAAAATGTGTTTCTGCAGGGGTCTGTGCTCCGGAGTCTTCCCCTCTGGCAGCTTGGGTTGCCTACACCTTAATTCCTGATGTGCAGATCAGAGTAAACCTCAATGAAAGGAACAAATGAGTCAAGCGACCCTGGTTTTATTCTATCCTTATAACTCCGAATAAGTCATTTTCCTTATCCCCTGGGCTTAAGTCCCTTTGTATGTGAAATGGGGATGATGATACCACTGCTGCCCATCCCACCTGGCCTCTAGGTATCGAGAGAACATGTGTGGATAAGGGTAAGCTTCTGCACAGACATGGACATACGCAACCGTTATCCACACGGTGTTATTGGATGTGGCTCCTGAGCCACATCCAATAAACATAATTAATTCTGATACTGAACAAAATGAACTATCCAAAGGATGGGCCTGATTGATTTGTGTACACTCTTATAAAGCACTGACCGTGTGCCAGACACTATGTAAGCATTTTATAATATTACCTTATAACACTACCTCGTGTAATCCTACTGGCCACTCTCTGAGGTGGGTATTTCTCTCGTCCCCATTTTACAGATGGAAGAACTGAGGAGAGTTTGATGACACTGCTTAAGGTGCAGAGCTAGTGAGTAGAGGAACAGAGTCTGAAAGCGGGCAGTCTGACTCCAGGGTCTGGACTGTTCACTTGTACATGGATTATTTTCCCAAGGCCAGCAAGGGCCACAGGGATGACAGCTTTGTCACAGAAGACATGTAGGATGCTCATAATTGTAATTTTTATTTGACATCGGGGGAGAAAACAAAAATCCCGGAACAGAGTTCCCTGTGCTGTCCCGTGCGCTCCTTATAGATGCAGGGCTGGGCAGTTTCACAGTAATGAATGCAGACCTCTTAATCAGGTGATCTGACAACCGCGCCACTTGCCAGGGAAATTATGCCCCTCTAGAAGAGATTGTGTGGAGAATAAGAAAAATAAATGAGTCGGGAGTATGTCAGAGCTGATAAGCCTCAGGGAACACAGCTGGGCACAGTGAGGGTGGGTGATATTAAGGCAGTTGCCAGTGGAACCATTGGGACCGATTTCAGTCCCAGGGACTGAAATCCCTGGGATGGGGCCTCTGTCCCCAGGGAATTGGAGCCTGCCTGCCTCCTGCCAGCACTGGCCATAAGCCCACACCCTCTGGCTCATGCCTGGCTAGTTGTCCCAAACTTCCATTACTATCACATTGTGGGTGCCCAAGAGGGCTCGAGAATCCCACTGTGAGGGGTGAGGCAGTTTCTCCTGGGTGGGGCCTGCAGAGGTGCTAGAAAGCAGCAGGAGTGTTCTGGCAGCCACAGGGGTGAGCATCCCTTACATGAATGCAGCACTTCACTGTCTCCAAGCACATGCATATCTCTTGTTTCATCTGCTACATTCTGCTCATCTGGGTGTTTTCCTCTCTGTGGACACAGCATGTGCTAGGCTCTTGCTGGTCACTGCTACATGGATAGAGATTTTCTCTTTGGACCATTTTAGCTTCCCTTTCCCAACACAGCCAGCCAAGGACCGTGCCTCAATGTCAGCTGTCATGTTTCTTCTCAGGAGCCATATTCAAATCAAAGCACACAAACCTTGAACTGAATGGGGAAGAGTTTGTCATCTCAAAGCCAGATTTCCAACAAAAGAAATCCGATGACCTTCTAAAAGAGTGGATGGGCCCCATCCCAGGAGAGACACTGAGCCCCCAGGTGCAGGCTCCTGAAAGTCCTTTGCACCAGAGGAGATACTGCCCATGCCCTTTGAAAATTAGAACGGTATGTTTCTGTTGCCACTGATTGGCTGACCCTGCCTAGGCTGGACAGGCCCTGTTCACTTAGTCTAGAGTTCGACACTACCAACCACTTGCTAGAGAAGAATGTATACGCTCTTTGGAGCAGATCCTCTGGGTGTAGACTAAAGCGAAGTGGGTCTGCCATTTAGATCTCGTCACAAATACATCTCAATCCCTGGAGCTTCTCTTTGGAAAGAAGCAGGATGCCTAACAAAACAATGAATAATAATTTGGGGATGTTCATTATTTACAGCTGCCCCAGGTCATCCGTAAATTATGCAGCCCTCAATTACACTTGATTTCTTCCTTCCATGGAGCCATCTCTCCAGACTGCCATCACTGTGGGTGATATCCATGCACCAGTTAATTGTACCATGAGGACAATTTCCCATTTCTTGAAATGCTTCAAGTCCCCTGGTTGAATGCTTATGTTTCACAAACTCTACATCTCAATGATGAGTCCCTTGATACTCAAAGGCAGAAAGACCAGGGATTAGGTTTGACAGAGAATCTGTATGTAACTCTGTCTGCCAAGCATCAAAGAAAAGCCTCAATGGGTACTTCAGGGAGAAAACTGTGAAGTCTTAGTTGCGGAAGTGGCCTGGGATGAGGGAGAAGGTCAGTGCCAGTAGCTGCCTCTCTGCGCTTGGGAGGTTAAGGAGAGAGAGAAGCAACTAGTGCTGGGAGGGAGTCCAGGCTGAATCACTTGCCCAGAGGCATGCAACCAATAAATGGACCTTGAGCCTCACGGGTGCTCTGCCCTCTGTGCCCTCCCTCCCCAGCCATTGACCTGGGAGGGTTGGGGAGGACAGAGGAAGGTGAGGGTGCAGGGCAGAAGCTGCCCAGACAAGGTGAGCACCCCCCTGTTACCTTTTGCTTACCTGTCACTTTCAGCCCTGAGCTTGACATGTAACTGAAAACAAGACCTTTCCGAACGCAGAGCTTAATGATCCCTTTAATGCCCGAGCAGTAGCATCACTTCTCTCTCTCGCCTGTTCCCTGTCAGCCATGGGGCATTAAGCCGGTGATAAAAGTGCCTTTTTGGTATGGTCCACAAACTCACCAAGAGGCTCCCGATAGCAGTATAGCCATCCAGCATGAAATCAAGAGGCAATCACTGCGGATAAGGCAAGATGAGCTACACACAGCAGCAATTAGCAGAGCCTACGTCCAGGGTCCCGTCCTTCACCATCTCCTTGTGCCCGCACCCGCCTTCGCCCCAGCAGGGAGGGCTCCTGCGGCACCATCCAGCAGCCCAAGTCCAGTTCTGAAGCAGGTGCCTTTTGCCTTTCTGCATTTGTGGTGATGGGAGAAGGTTTACCACATCTTTAATCCTACTGAACACAGCATTCCTGACCCATGTGGCCTCTGGGAATCAACGTCCTTGGTTATGTTTTCAATCCAGAAAATATAAAACTGAGAAGAGAGGGGAAAAAAGGAAATAAATGGCCAGTTATGAATATGCATTAACATGATGCTGCGTTTGGAGCTGGAAACAGGAGCCATTTATTTTAAGCAAATCGGATCTTGATGCATGGCCTGTGAACGTGCCGACTTCTCTATCACGCAAACACGCTGGGCAAGTTTGATTTATGTGGTGTGGCTCTGAGGTTTTTTTCTCAATTAAAAACGAATGGAGAAAAATCATTAATTTAACTACTGTATATTAAATTTGCATTAAAACATCCGTTTGTCTATATTTATATGTGAGTTATTGAAAATGTGAGCTCATGAATTCTAATTTTTGAGATCGCATGCCAAACATTGAAGATAAATTTTATTTATTTCTGCAATTAATTCTATGAGGACAAATAGCTCTAATTTAGGGGATGGCAGATGTAACTGTCCACTGGTGCCTTCCCTGCATACCAAACATAATATTCATCTTTTCTCGTTAGGGTTTTCCTCTGCCTGTAGCTGGTCTCAAAACATGCAAACCTTGCCGATCTGTACCTTGTGCTTCAACACCCCTTGGCAGACACACCTAGAAAATACTCGGGAAAATATGGACCATGTCAAATCTCTTTTTCTGCCTCTCTGTGATGTGCAAAGGCTTCGACCACATCCCAAAGGCTAAATAAATATTTCTTAAAAGATATCTTGACATTAGTCACTTGGGTTTCCCACTAAGATGGCTCAGTGGTCTCCAAAGCAAATTTTGCAGGGTAACTGTACACAAGCCTTACTCTGCTACAGTGGAGAACGTGGTGGTTTTCTCTGTGGCCACTGCCCCAACACAGGCCTCAGCATCGACACATGGATCCCAAGGAAGGGAGGCTATGACGCAGCCTCTCAACCTGAGCACCAGGACTGCTGGTTAAACGTAGGACTTTGTACCCTGCATCCTCTTTCCGCAGGAGGCCACCCCACCCACCAGCCCTCCTTTCCTTTCAGCTGGGTCGAATGTGTGAGCATTTCAGGCTGCTCTGTGGTCATACCCATTCAGAGCTCCCAGTCACATGGCTGCAGTGACAAATGGTACACAAATTGGGTTGTTCTCAGAAGCTCTGTCTCCAGGGCAGCCCCTTGCTGTGTGTCATCACCCAGGTGCCTGGAAAGGGGCAGCATCATTTCCCTAAAGACTTTCCTGTGGTAGATGGCTGCGCATATTGCCAGCATTGGTGTTTAGCAAGTAAGTCCTTTCCATACCCACTGGGTTACACATGGGGGCTTTATGCTCTTCTAGGCATTAATTCAAGGCAGTCCCTGCCTTCGAGGAGCAAAACAGAAGAAAATGAAAATGTAGTGAGATGGGTGCTGTGATCTGGGACAGACTAGGGGGATTGGGAGCAAGAGTAGGGAAGTGCTTCTGCTGTTACCTGGGAGGCTGAACTCACACTTATGCCCCTGGCAAGTTTTCACTGCTTCAGACAGCCCCTTAGTTCCGACCTGGGGTGGCTTTCAGCAGTCTCTTCTATACAAGAGGGACCCAAGGACGAGTCTGGACTGCTAGGTCCTTCAGAGACCAGGCCCACCCTGCTTGGGTGATGGGTCATTTCTGCTTTCCCATCACACGGAGCTTCCAGCAGCTGGAATGTCCCCAGCCTTGCTCCTCTCACGGGGGGCCCAGTTCCTCCTGATTAGCAGCATTTCTAACATCGCATTTTGTAATAATCAGCCCCAGAAACATGCAAGTCAAGTACATCACATTATCAATGACAATTGTCCAGTTTTTTTTTTTTTTCTTTTTCCTCAGTTACAGGATGATCAGACATTCTCCCCTTTGATTTTTCAATGAGTAAATCACTCCTACATGTTGGCTTTAGAATATATTAACGTATCTAGGACTGGATCACAGACTCCATGGAGGCCGCAGCCAAGTCTGTCTGGTGGCTCCAGATGGGACACATCTGACTCAGTTCTGTTGCAGTGAAGAAGGGCTGTCACAGTCCCCTCGGATCCCCCTGAGGTGGGAGCACATATGCCGGTGTGGTGGAGGTCGGCCCTGCTTCACTCACCGCTTCTGGCCCAGGCCTCACATCATTTAGGGGGAGCTCAGGGAAAGAAGGGGGTGAATGACCACTTGCCAAGGCCTGCCCGGGGTCTGCCCTCCCTGGACAGCTGAGGATCTGGAAACGTAGCAGAAGGCCGAGCCTGGGGCTTTTGCCTGCCCACGTGCCTGCCTGTCCCCTTCCAGGAGATTGGTGCTGCACCACTCACTGCACACTCGTTAGAACATGGAATTCCCTTGGCAGGTCCTGTGTCATGCATACCTCAGCTGCCCTGGCTGCCCCTGCTCTGTCCGTCCTTCAGACATCCAGGTCTGAGTAGAGAGGCCACCGCATATGGTGGGGAAGGACTCTGGCCCCAGAGCCCTACAGGTCTGGGCCCAGCTCTGACTGTGCCCATGACTAGCCGCATCACCTGAGCAAGGCATTTCCCCTGTCTGAGCTCCAGTTTCCTCACCTGTAACAGGACTGAACACACGTGAAGTCATTAGCATGGAATCCCCAATACTCTAAGTCCTTGCAGGTCAGTCAGTATTCATTCTGCTGTAACCAGATAACTTCTTGGCCTTTGTGTCCACCCCTCCCCTCTGCCAAAAGTGGGGACAGGGTGCCTATAAGGAGGAGCCTTGTCTCATGGGGCTGACAAGGAGTTGTCATCTGGCAGGTGTGTACTGAAGACCCATTGGGAGGCAAGCCCTTCAGCAGTAATGAACATGGGCTGTTTCTTGTCCTCTATGAGATCATTGAGATCAGAGGGTGAAATTCAGTAGTCCTTTAAGAAGTGGAAAACTTGTATTATAGGACCCTGGACAGGGAGTGCTTACTTTTGGTTATGAGGATCCCACAGAAGGAGGGGGTATGAGGGTGGGCTGGAAGCGCAGGGCCCAGCACCTTGGAAAGGATCCTGTGTTTGGAGCTGGCTCAGGTGCTACACGTCTGGTGGAAATCCTTGGATGATACGTGTGCCCCCTCCCTTAGCCGCATGTTCTGGAGTGCAGAGGGTGGCGTGCTATTTGTGTATTTCCAGAATTCAGCACAGGGCCTCATAGTAGGTCTCAGTAGTGTTGAATAAATGAATGAACATACAAGCACATGAATGAAAGTATGAATTAATGGATGAGTGAGAAGGGATGGAAGACCATGCCATGTTGTGGAATGCAATCTGGGCTTTAGTATGTAGACTTTGGGGAGCCAGCAGAGGTTGCTTGAAATGACCAGGTTTTATGATTTACAGAATCAAAATAAAACAAGACACCTGCCCATCGCTCTGACATCCTAGCTCCTCTCACCATCTTGACTTTTCTGAGTTCTAGTACAATCTCATCCATGGCCACACATGCATCCTACCTGTTTGTGGGTACTACGGGGTAAACTTCTTGTGAGAGTAGTGACAGGAAGCTACCTGGTTGGAGGGAAAGGGAGGTATAGTGCAAGGGGTAGATATAAGGGGCTATTGCCATGGTCCAGGAAAGTGCGGCCTGATATCTGGGTAGGCCTGGGATAGGATGAGGTCAGTGGGTTAAGGAGCAAGCAGGAGGCCATGTGCAGAGACCTCCTATGGAGAAGGGCAGCTCCCACATGCTCAGGACCTGAGCAGACAGCCTGTTCTGCAAATAGATGACTGCTGTGGCCTGTTTGCAGGCACTGTCATGGTTTACTTTCAGGAATTCCCATGTGAGGCCTACAATTAATCCAACCACTTTCCAGCTCTCTGAGTCCATGCCAAGAAGGTCCCTTCTTGGCTTCCATGAAGTAATGGGCCCACCTTCTGAGGCCTTTCAGGAGTTTGGGTACCCAGGTTCCTAGGAAATGGTCCAAGACCAGCACTGAGTCCTTAGATGCTTGAGGGAGCATGATTCCCACTGTGCAAAAAGGAGTTAGCATGGCAGGCTTGAGACTGCCACCCACAGACAGGCTTCTTTCAAGGCTGTGCTTGGCGAGTGTCTGGGAACTTGGCTGGTCCCTAAATGGTAAGGGTGGCTCACTGTGCCTAAACTGTACCAAGAGTATGGTTTATGCTGAACACCTGCTTTCTTCCTGGGAGTCTGGAATTTGGGTACATGCTAGGCAGAGGGTGCCTGTGTGACCAGCCTGCAATTAAAACCTTGGGCTCTAATGAGCTTCCCTGGCAGAAATGTTGCATGCATGTTGCTGGGGGAAGAGTGAGTTCTATATGTCCTCTCCTGTGAGGGAGAGAGCACAGGGAAGCCTGCACACAGATTCCTCCAGGTTCTGTCTGTGTCTTCCCTGCTCATGATCCAGTGGTATAGCCTTGATATGTTGCTGAGCAGATTTTTATACTTCTTTTGCTGTGAAACAAGATCCCTGATCAACAGCAAGGTGGTGTGGAACAACATGATGATGCAGAAGGAATTCTCCATCCGCATCCTGCCACGCCCACCCTCCCACTTCTCTCAGCCTCCTTTGCTGGCTCCTTCTCTTCTCCCCACCCTCAAAATACTGACTTCTCCAGGCCTTGATCCTGGGTTCTGTTTTCTCCTAGATCTGCACTCCCTCCCCTAGGTAATCTTATCTAGTCTCAGGGCTTTAAATTCCAGCTAGACAGCAATGATTCTCGTATTTGTAACTCCATCTGACTTCTCTCCCTGAAGTTTGGACTTCTGCTTCTGTATTCAGCAGCTCCACTTGTATGCCTCAGTGGCATCTCAAAATGAGCATGTCCAAAACTGGACTCTTGGTTTCCTCCTATACACACACACGCTCAGACACACACATATGCTCAAACACAGACCTGCCCCTCTCCCGGAATTCCCTATCTCGATTAATGCTACCAACATTGATCCAATGGCTCCTTGGATCTAAAATATTGGGATTACCCTTGTTGATTTGCTTTTATTATACTCCACCTCTAGGCTGTCAGCAAATTCCATCATCTTCACCGTCAAAGTAATTCCAGAATCTGTCTAGCTTTCACTGTTCTACTGCCACCCCCCAAGTCTGAGCTGTCATTACCTTTTGCTTGAATTATTTATTACAACAGCCTTCTAACTGGTCTCTCTTTCTGTCTCCCTAGAGTTTGTTCTCAACCACAGCAAGAGCAATGCTCTTAAAATGTTTCTGTCTAGTACTTATCACCACCCAACATCATCTACATGTATTGGTTTATTATCTGTCTCCTTGTATTAAAATGTGGGCTCCACACATAATGTGGTAACTGTAGTTAATATGTTATATTCTTAAAAAATGCTAAGAGAGTGGATTTTAAATGTTCTCAGAACAAAAATGATAATTCTGTGAGGTATAATGCATATGTTAATTATTCTAATTTAACCATTCCACAACATACATATATTTCAAAACATCATGTTGCACGTAATAAATATATGCAATTTTGTCAATTAAAACATTATTTTAAAAATGTGAGCTGCATGAGAGTGGGAACCTTATTGGCTTGTTTACTGCATTCTTCTCAGCATCTAGAGTAATTCCTGGCCTTTGTGGTATTTTTGGTAATTATTTGTCCATAAATAAATGAATAAACACAGCATCTTATTTAATCCTTTGCTTGAGGACATTAAGACTCAGAGAGGTTAAGCAACTTGACCAAAGTCCCTGAGTTATTAATGACAGATTCCAGATTTAAATTATCTACCGAGTCCAAAGTTACGGATCTGAATGCTCTGCTAGACTCTTCACCTCCTATTTTGCTTCTAGGCTGCTTAAAGCTTGGAGAGACTGTTTTCTTAGGATCAGAAATGAAGTCTATTCACTTGCAGGATACATTTTTACTATCCTTCCGTTAGTATGTAATGTGGATGGAATCGACTTTGCTTCTTAACTTAATGGTCTTTCTGCACAAAGCATTTCTGGTTTCATAGCTGGAGGCAAAGTGCAGTAGAGACCTCAGAAGTCCTTAATGTGCTGTTGCACGGACAATGAGAGTATAAGGCATTCCCAATTCCATATCCACATCTATGCAGGGGCTACTTCATGGATAAAACTGCCTAGATCCCATGGAATCCAGCTAAATGACCTCCAGGGCCCAGGACTCGGGTCCTCTAGATTTGTCTCCCAGGGAAAGAGTCTCAGCAGAAGAATTTTCATTCCAGGGGAAAGTAAATGTTTTATGGATTCAGGTTGACGTGTGTGCGAACGATTCTCTATTTGAGGATTTCAGCTTTTAAACAGAGGCACAGTTTGTCAATTTTGGTTTCAGTTTTACAAGCACTATCTTTTCCAAAGACTAAATTTGTGTGAGCACGAATGTACTAATGAAACATGACATTTTCGTCTATTAAATGCACCTTCTCCGGGGAAGGGTTCTAAAAGAGTTCATAAAATGTCTCATGGCATTTGGGGAAGCACATCATTATATCTATAGATGTTTGAAAGCAGGATTAAAACCCTCGTGGTGGAAAAGTACTCAGAGTAATTTAAACTATTAACATCAAAAGACTCAACAGAATACAGAATTAGACAAGAGAAGTAAAGAAATATATATTTTTTTTCTTTCCAGTTTCTGATGAAGGGACTGGTTTGCAAATGTAAGAAATTTCCATTATAACAATATTCACAACTTAATTTTCAGGCTGACACAAACTTGACTCAGTTTTATTCTAAGAAGCCCAAAAGAACTATCTATCTTTTAAATATCTGAGCCTGTAGATTTAGTCAAAAGCGAAACCTCATGGTGTTCTTACATCTTCATATAATAGAAAATTGGCAATGTTAGCACTAATGTTTTTTTGCTTTTAAGCTCCAAATTGGTTATTATCAAACTCTTTCTAAGGCTGAGAAGAAGGCTATTCTAAGAAAAAGAAAAATGCAAGGAGAACAGCCACATTTCAAAGGACTTTTGGAGAACTGAAATTTTGAAAGAAGAAACTAATTAATAAAAAGCCCTATTAAGCAGGATCACTTTAAGAGAAGGACGAACACTTGGAATTTAAAGTGTTCTTAACAAAAGGTATTGTTATGAGTTTTCTCCATGTATCTGAAAGGGTTTGAAAAGTAACCAGAAAAATCCCAGAGGTAGTATTAGTCCATAGGGTTATAAGATAGAAGAAATATGTAAACCTCATTTATTTTTCCACACTAATTTCAGTGTGGGAAACTTCTTTTTAAAAATTCTTAGGATAAGGTATTTCTTAGAAAACGAATATAGTGAACAGAAATTAATCCTCCCACCCCATATTGTGTTTTGCTGTGGTCTGTAACAACGTCTCTTAAATCCTCTACTCCAGCAGAAAGTAAACATTCTCATTCATTCATGCATCTGAGGGTCTCCCAGTCCCCTGGGACCTGGTCATGGAGTCTAGCGTGGTGAGGGCCTGTGTCTGGATGGCAGAGTCACCAAGGGCAGGACCCTGGAGTATTCCCATTGGTCCCAGGGCCTGTCAGCTTCTCCTAGGCTGACTCTGCATTGCTGCCAGGCCTGGAGACCAGGGCTTCCCCTGGCTAGGCTCAGGAGTGATGGTGACTCCTTCTGCCCCTCTGCAATGCCCTGAGAGGTTCTCTAAGATCTGCCCAGCTGAAATTAGTAGGCTCTTCCCACTGAATCCCCAGTTTTTGTGTACTGTGAATCCCAGTCAATTTAGGGTGGTCCCAATGGACTTATTTTACAAGCCAGCCAGGAAGAGTTAAATCTCAAGTCCTGGGGCCTGGTTTGGCAGAAAGCCCTCGTGTGGCCCAGTCCAGCAGGTGCCCATGCACTGTCCTGCCTGCTGCCAGGGCCTGCACCACGCTAGGCATTGGCACCAGCACTAACGTTGACACAGCGGATTCTCTCATTAGATCCTTGTAAACACTCCTGTAGGCAGTGGTGTTGGGGCAGAGTGGGGAATGGCTTGCCTGAGGGCCACGGGAGCAAGAGGCCCAGCCGTGCAGACCCACAGCCTTCTGGCCACTACACTCAGCCAACGGTAGCAAAGAATGGCTGGTTTGAAAATCTTTGGTGGCGGGGCGCGGTGGCTCACGCCTGTAGTCCCAGCATTTTGGGAGGCCGAGGAGGGCGAATTGCGAGGTCAGGAGATCGAGACCATCCTGGCTAACAAGGTGAAACTCCGTCTCTACAAAAAATTAGCCTGGTGTGGTAGCGGGTGCCTGTAGTCCCAGCTACTCCGGAGGCTGAGGCAGGAGAATGGCGTGAATCCGGGAGGTGGAGCTTGCAGTGAGCGAGGTAGCGCCACTGCACTCCAGCCTGGGCGACAGAGCGAGACTCCGTCTCAAAAAAAAAAAGAAAACTTTGGCTTCTGATGACTCCTTCAAATTGTGATTGGAGACACTGGCAACAAATCTCTTTTTTAAAATGTCAGTGTAAAAACATACTTCCCACTTTTCCAATTGCTCTGTGTTCCCATTTCCATGCCGAGCTGTTTCTCACATGAGCTCCTCTGTGCTAGCCGTTTATTCTGCCCTGATGCTTTTCCTGTGGCATGGATGGAAAGCGCCTTCCTATCAGGTCTCTACTTAGGTGCCATTTTCTCGAAGAGGCCTTCATGAGCCCCTGTGGACCCCCCTGCCCCAGCACCATCACCTCACAGTTGTATAGATTATTTTCTTAGAGAACAAATCACGACCTGATTTTTAAGTTTGTTTGTTTGCTTTTTCATTGTCTGTGTCACCACTAGAACGCAATCTCCATGAGCACTTATTCACTGCAGTGAGCCTAGTACCTAAATTAGTGCCTGAAACATAGGATGAACTCAATACAAGTGCATTGAATAGGTTTCTTGGCTAAATTAATGAATATGTGATTATCATGAGAAATCTGCCAGCTTATGTGAAGAAGAGAATTCAATTTCCTACCCTAATGCCTATGAGCACATTCCCCTTTCATTACCCACACAACTCATGTGATTGCACGGATTGTGTTCAATTTGCATTTATTGTGCACCACTGTGTGCCAGGCATGGTATTCTGACATACACTATGATCCCCAGGCAGCAGAACCAAAAAAGGTCTCTGTCATGCATCGGTTCAGTTTTTATTGACACACACACAGACACACATATACACATATGGAAGTCTCTTTGGTCTGCCGGTCTCATTTGCTACGGGATTTCTCAAGATTTCTTTTCATCTTAATGGGATCTAAATTAATAAAGTTAGCTTTTCCTATTTATTATAGTACATGAAGATCCTTTTTCTCTTTCAGTCATTTTGTGTGAAGAGTATATCCTCATGGTTACTGGTAGTATCAGAAATGATCCTACAATCCCCATTTATCTAAAGGCCAGAATTGCAGTGACCTCCACCATTAAGAAGATAGCCAAAAGCTTTGAAGTAGGTGGGAATAAATAGCTCACAGAGGGGGAAACTGTTGTCATACAGCTGATGCGTTTTACTCGGTGGAAAAGCAGAACAGCCTTCAGCACCCAGATCGTTGAGAATGACTTAAGTTGGCAGGATAAAAACAGCGTTTCACAGACAGCAGTGCCGGGAGGTCTTCACTGGTGGAGGAAGGGTTGTCAGTCCTCTCACAGTGTAGTGACCTGGAGCCCCCGTGCAGGCCCCCAGCCTTTGCTATGGTGGGGGCCTCTGTTGTGGCCATAACACAGTGTGCACTGTAATTATCATTATGGTGATTGCCAGGGTCATCACAAAAGCTTAATGATGTTCCTTAGACTACTCATTATTGAGGCAAAAACAATAAGAATGGCAATGTGAAAAATTATAGTAAGAACAAAAACAGAGGAGTTAATTCTGGCACTTAGAGGAACCTGGAGAGTTTGAGTCTTGCCCTCCCGGCTTCTTTGTTGCTTTTGTCCCTCCATTACAGCCCGTATCAAAGGCTGCTTTGAATTACGGTTTCTTCTACTTGTATCTTTCTCTCTCACTAGATTGTGAGTCCCTGGAGGCAGAGAAGATGTTTTATTTATTTCCTGGCCAGAGCTCTGTGCATATAATAGGCTCTAGATAAGCATTTGTTGATTTGCATAGAATTAAAGTTTGGAATCTGGAAATGTCACTTAAATTGGAGAATTCAAAGTAGAGGCAGATGAGTTGAATTTGAATCCACAACGGTTGGCAGGCCTCATGAGATGTCAAATTAGGGATCTAAGCTGGTTAATTAGGCGATCTTGGTTACCTTTGAGTTGAAGAGGTTTGAGTGACAGGTGTGCTGACAAGCCACCCTGTTCCACCTAATTTGAGGGAAGGAATATCCAGCAGTGAGCAACAGCCAGGATCGCAGAGCCAGGAGGGGACACCCCCACCCTGGGAGGGACTTTGGGTGGTCCAGTCTGGGGCTGCTCTGCCCTGGTGACTGCTGAGTTTCCTGCATCACAGAGAAGGGCTGGAGGTGCCACACCTGGACTCACAGCTAGCCCTGTAGTGCCTGCTTTGAGTTTGTGAAGGAAAAATATCTTGGGCCCCCAAAATCATTAAGGAAAACTCAAGCTGGAAACTACTCAGGGCAAACCTGTCTTCCTTTCTATTCAAAGTCACTCCTTTGCTCACTGAGATAGATGCATATCTGATTTGCATCCTTTGGAAAGGCTAATCAGAAACTTAAAAGAATGTAACTGTTTATGTATCACATATCTGTGACCTGGAAGCTCCCTCCCCACCTCCGGTCTTCCTGCCTTTGCTTCAAGTTGTCCGGCCTTTCCAGACTGAATCAGTGTACTTCTTACATATATTGATTGATGTCTCATGTCTCCCTAAAGTGTATAAAACTAAGCTGTGCCCCTATCGCCTGGGGCACATGTTGTCAGGACTTCCTGAGGCTGTGTCACGGGCGCATCCTCAACCTTGGCAAAATCAACTTTCTAAATTAACTGAAATCTGTCTCAGATTTCCTGGGTTCACACGTTGATTCCTCCAAATCTCTTGGGATGAGGAGCAGAAGCCAGCTCTCTTCAGAGCCCTGCAGCACAGCTCTGGAGGGCTGTGGCAGGAAGAACCTCCTTTCTCGACACCTCCATAGATGCTTTGAACCCTGGACAGAAAATGTATTCCCCTCACCTCTGCTGTCTCAATTGCATTGATTTTGTTGTCTTTAATCTTTTCTCTTTTTTCACTTCAGTTAGCACTGTTGGTCTTGTCCTTTGGACAAAGTTCATTTATTCACCCATTCATTCGTGAATAAGAGCATGGGTTTGGAACCAGATAGATATGAAGTTTAATTCTAACTCAGCCACTGTATCAGTCAGGACGGTCTATGCTGCGCTACAGTGATCATCCCAAATCTCACTGGCTTAAACCAAAAATGTGTTTTTTCACTATCATGTTTCATGCCCATCATGAGGTGGCTGGGGGCTGTGCTCCAAGTCACACTGAGAGACCTGGGCTGTAGGAGCCATCACTGTCTGGGGCACCATCGAGTACAGTAGCAAGAGAAAGCAAACATTGCAAATCATGCATTTCATAATAGTCTTTTTCCTGGCAGTAATACACATTGCTTCCACTTCAGTTTTATCATCCAAAGCATGTCCCAAGACTCTCTCTTCAACTTTAACCTCACCAAGTGCCTGGAAGGAGAACCAGGATATTAACAAACAGCTCTGCTGACTAAAAGCCATTGCCAGTTGTACGACCTTAGCATAAAAAGTAAAGTAGAGGTTCAAAGGCTTTCCTCCCCATCTAATTAGGAATGTATAGTAACTTTTCTTAGAAGCAAAATTTATTCAAAGACCCATGCTAACATTCTTAAATATCTGCCAGCTGTAATAAAGAAATCAATGTACTTTATGTTCTTAACTCCCACAATTTAACCTAAATATTTGCCCTGGCATACTTAAACTGCTCCAAGCAAGCATTAGGTCATAGCCTGTTCCTCTTCCTTATTTGAAGGTGTTTTTTCCTTTCTCAGCATTCCACAAGTTACTCCCTCCTTCCTTTCTTCTCCTCTGCCTTTGCCTCTTTAACAAAGTTCTAAGTTGCTAGCCAATCAGGACAAACACAGAATGTGAGGCCCCATTCCGGCCAATGGAAACCGGACACAGCAGCAGGGTGGACGCACCAGGTTATAAATGACCCTGCCTCCTTTGTTTGGTGTACTCTCGTGGCAAAACTGCTGGTGAGTGTATCCTTTCTGCAGAAAGTAAAAACGGCCTTGCTGAGGTAATTAAATTTATATTCAAGTGCTATTTCTTTACGGCACTGAGGAACGAGCATTTGTAACATTAGCTACCCATGAAACTTGCTCTAACCTATAGTTTTACCTACAAAATATGGATAATAATAGCACCTATCTCTTTGGTTGTTGTGAGGATGAAAAGAGATGGTGCATGTCTATCTGTTATGTAGTGCTGTGTAATAAACCATACCAAACTTGAGCGGCCTAAATGACAAGCATTTACGTGGATTGTTTGCAATTTGACAATTTAGGCAGGGCTCATCTGGATAGTTTTTCTGGTCTTGGCGGGGCTGTCTCATTCCTGGGTTATCAGCTGTCTGTCATCCAGGGAACTCTGCTCCTGGAGTCTCTCTGCCACCAGCTGGGGCACCTCGGCTGTCTTTCCCAATGTCTCACCCCTTAGCAGGCTAGCACTGGCTTATTTTCATAGAGCATGCAGGAAACCAAGAAAGAACAAAAGAATAGTAGTCTTTATGTGCCTAGGCTTGGAACTGGTACACCATCACCTCTTCCTCATCCTATCTGCCAAAGAAATTTCACAGTCAGCCCAGATTCAAAGGATCTGGAGATGGATTCCAGGTCCTGATGGGTAGAGACGTGAAGCCATACCCAAAAGGCGTAGATATGGAATTGGAGCCATTTGTACAACCAGTATACCAGTCTGCCTTCTGATCAAAATTATTCACATCCCTTCTACATGCAAAATGTACTCACTCCCTCTGAAGACCCTCAAAGTCTCACCCCATCCTGGCCTAATGCTTAACATTCGGGATCTTATAAAATCTACATAAAAATCCAGATGGAGCACTTTTTGTTCTGGAGACCCAGTGAATGAGAAAGGAAAGGACTCTGTCTCCCACACCCTCAGCATGCACTGATGAGACAGGGACAGCATAATAGCAATAAACACTCCTGTTTGAAACAGGCTAGTCACTACTCCATAATAATTCTGAAATCCCACAGGGTGGAAATGTTTCTGGGGCCCCCAACTCTGGGGTGAAAAGTGTTCCTTGATGAAACCACTGTTCTACTCCCTGGAAATGATGCCCCAGTCCCGTGTTTCCACAGCTCTTGGTTCCACTCCCTGGGCTCTTGGCCTCACTCACGCTTTCCTTTGTGTCATACTCCATGGTCACTTCTGAAGAAATGGTCGATGTTGACAGCTTAGTAGTTTTCTCAGCTTATTTTCTGGCCATAGAAAATTAAGGATCCAGAGGTCTTTTTGCAATTTGAACAGATTCAGTTTCTTTTAGCCCAGCCTGGCAGTACTTTTACCGGTTCAATTCATATTAAAAACAGTGTGGAGCTTCTATGTATTTTATGATAGCCACTTCATGCTCAGAAAGGCACACCCACAATTTATGTCAGTATATCCCTCTCTCTCTTGGCTGATTTACTGCTATGTTGAGATTAGGCTTCTGTGGGACCTTGCCCTCGCCCTTAAGTTTCCGAAAGCCCATTTTTTCATCTGGGCAGTGCGTTTATTCTTTTTCTTTTACTTTCTTTTTTTTTTTGTTTGTTTGTTTTGTTTTGTTTTTTAGAGACAAGGTATCACTCTATGATCGGGCTCAAGTGCAGTGGCACATTTATAGCTCACCGTAGCCTCAAACTCATGGGCTCAAGTGATCCTCCTGCCTCAGCCTCCTTAGCTGGTGGGACTAGAGATGCACCCCACCACACCCTGCTGATTAAAAAAATTTTTTTTGTAGAAACAATCTCTTGCTATGTTGCCCAGGCTGGTCTTGAACCCCTAGCCTCAGGCAATCTTCCTGCCTTGACCTCCCAAAATGCTAAGATTACAGGCATGAGTGACTGTGCCCGGCTCAGTCATTCTTTTAAAGGCCTCAAGAAAAGGTCTTATAGCCACATACAGATTTGATCTATTGTCCCCAGGCTTTATTATTTTTAACAGCTTTGGTAGGAGAATAATTGACGTAAAATGAGGTGCACATATTTAAGTTTTTTGTGCCTCATTGCACCATCTACATTTTTGGGATGTGGGTTTTTGCTGTTGTTGTTTTTGAGGCAAGGTCTCACTCTGTTGCCTGGGCTATAGTGCAGGGACACGATCTCAGCTCACTGCAGCCTTGACCTCCTAGGTTCAAGCAATCCTCCTGCCTCAGCCTCCCAAGTAGCTGGGACTAGAGGCACAGGCCACCACTCCTGGCTAATGGTTTTTTTGTTTGTTTGTTTTTTGTTTTTTCTTTTTGTAGAGGTAGGATCTCATCATGTTGCCAAGGCTGGTCTCAAACTCCTGGGCTCAAGCCACCCTCTTGGCTTGACCTCCCAAAGCTGGGATTAATAGGTGTGAGCCACTGTGCCTGGCCACAATCTAAGTTTTGACATACATATGTAAGAGGTGCATAATCTAAACTGACATACATATATGAGATAGATGCACGGTCTAAATCTTGACATACATATATAAAAAGTGCACAATCTATTTGGTTGGTGCAAAAGTAATTGCAGTTTTTGTCATTGAAAGTAATGTCCAAATTCACGATTATTTTTGCACCAATGTAATACATTTTGACATACGTGTATACCTGTGACACCATCACCACAGTCAGGATAATGTCCATATGCATCATTCCCCAAGCCTTTTTTTTTCAATTGGTCAGAAAAAGACAATATAATTGGTATGTAAAATGATAATTTCTGCTCCTTTTCCTGCCAGCTGAGAAAGGCAAGTAACATTTTTGCTTCACGTAGACGTTCATTAAAATTGCAGGCACACTGGGTTAATAGTGTTACTAATCTGCATTCCAGCATTACTCACTAAAAAAAGGAAGCTATGAAAGCTGGTGGATACTCTCCTGCTCTTGATATTCTCTTTTAAATTTTTTATTTCAATAGTTTTTGGGTTACAGGTGGTTTTTGGTTACTTGGATGAGTTCTTTAGTAGTGAATTCTGAGATTTTATTGTACCTGTCACCGGAGCCATGTACATTGTACCCAATATGTTGTCTTTTATTCCTCTCCCCATTCCCAGACTCCCTGCTCCTGAGTCCCCAAAGTCTGCAATATCACTCTGTATGTTTTTCACACCCCAAATCTTTCTGGGACCCTTTGGAATCCCTCCTTTCAGGCCGTCCCAGTCCTTGCTTCATTCCATGCAACCACTTATCTCTTATCTGCCACTGCAGGTTAGTTCATATTAAACACATGGGACACAATTACATTTCCTAGAATTTTATATAAATGGAAGCATATAGAATGTACTGGGTTTTTGCCTAGGTTCTTTGGCTTAGCATATTTATTTTAAGATCGTCCACATGGCTACATTTATCAATTTTTTTTTTTATTGCTAAGTAGTATTTTCCATTGATACAAATATACCAAAATGTGTTTATTCATTTAGTCATTAATGAATATCTTGGTTGTTTCCAGTTTTTGACTAATGCAAATAAAGCTGCAGTGAATATTCAAGTACAAGTCTCTGTGTGAACTTGTGCTTTCATTCCTCCTGGTTAAACATCTAGAAGTGGAGTGGTTTGGACATATGATAGGTATATATTCAACTTTAAAAAAACCTTCCAAAGTGTTTTCCAAAATAGTTGCACACTTTTACCTTCCTACCAGCAACCTGTGAGAGCCCTGTGGCTCCACATGCCCCCCACGCTTGTATGGCAGTCATTTCCATTGTAGTCATTCTCTTGCAGTGAGTGGTAACTCACTGTGGCTTTAATTGGCATTTCTCTAATGACTAAAGGTGTTGACTACCTTTTTCATGTTCTCAATTGCCGTCTGTATATCTTCTTTCATAAATGTCTGGTCACATTTTGTGCCCGTTTTTCAATTGTGTTTTTTGCTTGAGCGTTTGTATTGAGAGTTACTTATATATTATGGATACAAGTCCATCAGAGATATGATTTGTAACTATTTTCTCCCAGTCTGTGGCTTACTTCTCATTCTCTTAATAGTGATTTAGGACAGTAGAAAGTTAATTTTGATTAAAGCCAATTTATCAATTTGTTCTTTTAAGGATCATGTGTTTAGTGTTGTAACTAAGAAATATTTGCCTACCCAAGGTCATGTAGATTTTCTGCAATGTCTTCTTCTAGAAGTTTTATAACTTTAGGCTTTACATTTAGGACTATAATGAATTTGGCTTTTTTTTTTTTTTTTTTTTTTTTGTATGGTGCAATACATGGATCAAATCTCTTTCTGTGTATTCACTTACTTGTTTATCATGTGTGAATATCCAATTGTTCAGCCCGTCTGCTGAAAAGACTATCCTTTATATGCTGAGTTGTCTGTCAAAAATCAATTCACTAGCAAGAGCAATTCTGCACTGGCCAAGTAAGGACCTCTGAAAATTTATTCCTTCATAAAAGCAATGAGAACGTGGGTGAAAATTGTCAACATTAACTTTTTCAGAACTCTGGAAATTAACCAAAGGCTTGCAACAATATGAGAAATATTTACCAAAAAAATTAGCTGAATCTTGATAAAAAATCAAGCTTTGTGGCATTTTAACTTGCTCTATTCCCATCCCCTCCTTCTGGAACAGGAAAGACTTAAGTTACAGCTCCAGTGATGGGGGAGGTGATGGAAAAGAGCGTGTTGTTGGAGGGAAGGACATGGGTCCTGCAGCAGTGTGGGCGTCTTGGGAGCGGAGCCTGTAGCAAACACAGGGGTCTTGTGGGAATGTGGTGAGGAAGGCCTGAGACAAGGGCAGGACTCAGATCTCATGCATCTAGCGACCCCAGGCCAGGATTTGGGTCTTTTATCTTGAGGTTCATGGAAACTCTTAATGACTCTTATGCTAGAGAGTGGAGAGGCTCAGCCTAGCACTTCAGACGTCCCTCTGGTTGTAGTTGGCGGAGGTTAGCCTAGGATGTGGGCTGGGTGGGTCTGTGGTCCTGGGAGTAAACTCATCTTGCCTGAGCTGGGCTGTAGAGGGCAAAGGCACTCGCAGCCTCAGAGTTATTGACTCCACCAGGGCTCATCTCCTCTGGACTCACTTGGTCCTCGGTTGGCGTGTGAGGGTGGATATTTGAGGTAACATAATAGCAGCGCCCTTTGCTTATCCTGGATGCTCCCAAGGAGCCTGGCTGAAGAAGGCAGGTGGGTCCTCAGCCACACTACAGGCTGGTGCTGCCAAACCGAGCTGCTGGGGGCAGGGCACACTTCAGCCCTTTCTGACCCGTACCTGGCAAGACACCTCCCTGGCTGAAGGATGCAATTTCCCTGTGAACTTCCTCTGTTTTCAATGATTTAAACAAGAACACAGAGCATGTTGCCCTCCTGAGCACTTTTGGTCAGGTTGTGAAGAAGTGCTCAGGGAGGATGAGCCCCCAGGGTGCAGGGCAGCCAGCCTGGAGCCTCATTGCCCACCTCATGCTCCCTCTTGCCCCCCATCTCAGGATTTGGGGCCTCATATGCTCCATCTGCTCACCAGGAAGAGCTGAGTCTCTGTAGCTGACCCCTGGGGAACGTGGATTTTACAAGAGGAGCCAGGGAAGAACCTGGCATGTTCAGCTATAGTGAGTGAGCTCAGGCTGTTGAAGAAGTTATTTTGGTGAAGAGATTTTTCTGGTGTTCCCTAAATCCCATCATTGAAGCATCCAATTATGCTACCTCTGTGAGGCTGGAATTATTAAAATATCCTGAATTGTGATGCTAATAGCAAATTTGCTAAATGGGAATGAATTTTTAATATCATAATTTGCTTTTTCCTTTTTATCTGATTCCTTTTCTTTCTAGATGTCACTTCATAAGAGCGAATGAAACTTGGAAACATTTCTTGCCCTTTCTGCTTATGACGTATTTTATCAGATTTCTCCACATCTTATAATTTTTCAGAACTCATCTAATGCACCCTGCCTATTGGGCCCGTGCTCATTTGTTTTGGTGACAACTGATCTCACACCCGAAATCACCCCTCCATGGGCAGCCTTAACCTCCACCTTGATGATGTCACAAGACAGTATCCAGGCAAGCATCAGAGCTGGAACTGTCATCCAAAAGGGGCCCAAGTGTCTCCAGACCCAGCCAATCTCTACCTACTGGCAAGGTCATGTTAGCAACAGAACCCATTGTCAGAAGGTCTAGCACAAGGCTGGCCACTCAGGCCTGCAGCCCTTCCTGCATGTTTTTGTAATATACCCCGAGAGTATCTCTTGAGCTCACAGACCATTCGCTCTGGCAGCTCGCAGAACGTAGAGGAAATAGAGATGTGTGGTATGGTATCTGAGAAGGTACTTCTCTCCTCTGTCATACACCTGTCTTCAGGCATTCTATCAAATTTAGTGAAATAAGTCTGCATTTTTACTTACATTCCTCCCCTGACCAGACAAGGGTGTAGGAGAGGGGCTGATTTCCTGGTTCCACTTGACTCTCTTTTGAATCACCCATACTCCCTGTGCCCCGAAGCTCCGTTTTCCCTGCAGGATGGATGGTCTTCCTGAGGGTTTCTTAGTTCCTGATATGACAGAATTGTGCTGACCAGTCCATAAGTGTGCCTGCAGTGACTGACCCTGTGCAGCGAGCCCAGGAGTGTATTCCAGCATGCTGTGTGCAGCACGCGAGAACATTCAGATGTTGAAATCATCCCTAAAGTCCAGACACAGGTTTAGCACCTGCTAGTCCTGTCACAGGAGCTTCCTGGCCAGCCACTGGTTCAGTCACCACAAACGTGTGAGTGAGAAGTGTTATCAGGCATGAAAGGTAAGCACGAGTCCCTAATTTAGCCAAATATATTGATTCACCACTGAATGCAATTTTATTCATTCATTCAGTGAATGTTTATCGTCTGCTGTGTGCCAGGCACCATTCTGCATGGACGTCACCGTGGATAAAACAGATGAACATCCCTGTCCCTACAGAGTCTATAATCTAGTAGAATAAAATAACAGATAAACAAATAAATACAATATAAAGTATGTCAGATGGTGGTAATATGAAGAAAGATGTAGCGAGGATGGGAGGGCAGGCTAGGAGTGAGGATGTTCCACTGTAAGTAGTCAGGGTGACGTTGGAGTGGGGACTTGATGAGGTGAGAGCGCCTTGTAGATATCTGAAGAGGAGCCTTCTAGACAGAGGAGCTGCCAGTGCAAAGGCCCTGGGGCAGAAGTGGGTCTGGCATGTTTGAGCTGGAACTCAGTGAGTCGGGAAAGAGTTGGAGGAGATAAGGCCAAACAGGGTCTTATGGACCATTTAAAGCACTTTGTTTTAACATTGGTTGAGATGGGAGGCCACAAAGGGTTTACAGCATTGAAACGACATCATCTTTATGTTTTAAAAGGATCACTCTGGCTGCAGTGTTAAAATTCGATTGTAGGAGGGCAAGGGCAGAATCAAAGAGACAACCATTGCAAAAATCTAGGTAGGCAATGATGGTGGCTTGTACCAGGGTAATAATGGTGGAAGTGATAACAACTGGTAACATTTTGGACATAGGTTGAGGGGTGGCCAGCAGAATTCAGCCGAGAAGTTGAAAGTGAATTATGAGAGAGAGAGAGCAGAATCAAGGGTAACTGCAAGGCTTTTGCCCTGAAAACCTAGAAGCATGGCGTGGGCCCTTTGTTGAGATGGAGAAAGTTAGGGAGGAGCAGATTTGCAGAAGATCAGGAATTAGGTTTGGACAGGCTCAGTTTTTAATGCCTTTTAGACAACCAAGTGAAGATATTAAATAGGCAATTGGTTACGTGAGCCTGGAACTCAAGGGTGGAGATAGAAATTTGGGGATCATCATCCATCATTTTGATGGTGTTTATAGCCAGGAGACTAGAATAAAATATAATTCAGATGTCAGGGAAATAATGATCCTTTAAAAATACAACCATAGCAATGTTTTCAGAAAGTAAAAGATAACACTTAAGAAACCTTTTTCAGCATGGGAACATCCTTCTTAATTTCTATTCTGTTTCATTGTCCAATTAAATATTTTGATTCTGAATAAGAAAGAAAAAAGTTTTAACTGTTTGGAAAGGGAAGTTAACATAGAATTGCTTTTTCAGAGTGGAGAACAGCCCAGAAACTGCATCGCATGAGCAGGTTCTTGTGTGCATTCATGAAAGAGGAAAAGGGTGTTAAAGCCACCAGGGTTCTGGAAATAGACTTTAAAATATATATATATATTTTTTAACAGCAAACAGTGGAGAAGAAGCTTTTAACATTTTAAATATCCTTTAACCATGGATATTTATTTTTGTGAACTGATTGACATATAATTAGAATACCTACAGTTTCTAAGGGCAAAATATATCCTTATTCCAAACTACAGAAATACAATGTTGGAGGCTTTTCAGGGAATAGGGAACAATAAAATGGGAGAAAAGTATCAGAATTCAATTTCTTTTATAATTCACCAATATTTTCAAGGCTTCCAAATAGATTTTTTAAAAGTAACTATCGGGGGTGGTAGTTCTATATTTTCCATCAATTTTCTAATTAAAACAGAATTTGGAAAAGAAAAAAAGTGCTTTGCTCACTGAAGTGATTCTTTACACTGAAGATATTATAACGTGAGTTCCATAGTAGTATAATATAATATCTGAGCAGCTTGGCAAGTTCATGTGCAGATGAGATTCTGCTGGGTCTTAGCAGCTATTCCTTTGCTGATTATCCTTTTTTTTTTTTTTTTTTTAAATTGGCAAGTGGTAGGATATGTGAACACTGCCACTCTTGATTTTCCTAAAGGAGACTTTGATCAGTGTTAAGCCAGTGAGGTCAGGGCCTAGAGACAGTGCTGCAGCTGAGCTGCCAATCCCAAGTGGCCCAGGTATGTGATGCTCTGGATTCTGCAACGTCCCAGCTTACAGGCAAACAAACAGAGGTGCTCTCCAAGACAAGCCTTTGAGCAAGGGCTGTGCAGAGAGGGGCCTGGGCTCTCTTGCTCTGCATTTTTCTGATGGATAGGCGCTTTCAGATTTGGAAAGCAGAGGAGGGGGAAGAGACCCTCAGGCCCCTCTGTTATGTACCCCTATGTCAGTCAGATGTTCCCAGGTTCAGCACATTTAACCCTTGCCTTTGCTTCTAGAAGAGGCTTTCTGGGATGTGCAGCCTCCTTCTTCTCCAGGCACAGAAGTGAAGGCTGCTTTCTCAGTCCAGCATAAACACCTGAACAAGCCTTGATGCCAGTAGCCACCAGGATGACAGGTCAGGGCGATATCTGGGCACTGAGAAAGTTATTCTTAGTGGCAGAGGCATGTCAGGCTTAGAATATCTGGGTGCTCCCTTACTTCTCTGATACTCTTGTAGTTAGGGTCTGACCAGTAGGCTGGGAGGAAAAGCAATGGGTGTTACTTCCAGGCCCAGCCATTTAAAACTCAATAGAGCTATTTATCCCCCCACCCCCACCATGTTCCTTCTATAACAAGATGGAAGAGGACCGAATTGATTCCTGGTCACCATGGAACATGGCCTGACCAAACCTCATTGAAACCTGATGAGAATAAGAAATAAGCTTTTGTTGGGTCAAGCGACTGAGGTTTAGGGATTTAGGTGTTAGTGCAGCGTAGCAGACTGTATCCTAAATACTGCAATTTCTTTTCAAAACCCCATTCTCATACTTTTGGGGGTCTTAGTCGTTGGCGTGATTTGGGCCCAATAAGGCATATGCTTCAGAGAAGGAGCCTCATACTGCTTCATTTGGGGCCATTATAACCCTGTGTTCATGGGAGATTTTCTGAGTGGTGGCAACCAAAACATGTTAGAGTCAACTTCTTAGCTCCAGCCGGGTAGGTGCATGGAAATGCTGATATGGTTCTATTTTTCATAATTTGCATGAAATTAAATTGATTTCATCTCCTAATCAAGGAGACATGATCTTCAATAGGAAGAACCACATTCTACATAAAATCATGTATACTGGGTCATTTTTCATCTATGTTTGAAGTGATTCATGACACTCTAAGCCAGTAAAACACCTTGCTGAAATAAAAAGATCCATCTAAGCAAATAAAACCCCTGACAGAGTTACTGTATGGCATTTTCTAGGGAGCTGTAACTGTGATAGCTGGTTCATTGAGAACTAAGTAGAAAACCCAAACACTGACAAAGCTGCAAAGGACAGATGAATTACCATTGGAGGAAGTCTGGGCCAGGAAGCACAGTGGGCTCACAAAATATATGAACTTGTAGGGTGAGAGGACGCTGAGCGGGCAGCCAGCCTGGCTTCTTGCCTCAGGCATGCCAGAGCTACCATTCACTTGGAGTCAGGTGTTTACAGAGCTTTGCTTCTGACTCACCTTGTGCCAGCCTTCCTGGGGAAAGAAAAGCAGTAGAGGCGATGTTCCTCTCATCAAGAGGCCGATGGATCTACTGGAGATGTGAGATTTGTTTTGGGACACTATAAACCGCTGAAGAGTTAATATGCCTGGGAAATTTTACTGGAATGTTTTTAAAACAGAACCAGCAGACTATGCTGTGCCATGTCTTCAGATCAGGGTCCCCCACCAACAGTGTCCTCACTGTCGGTGTCATCCTCTTACAGTAGAATGGGTCTCTTAAATGGGTCCCCTGATAGGTCTCCTTGACACGTGATCATTTGATCTATGTTCGAATATTTCCAGTGTCTGGAAACCTATTACCTGTCAAAGAAGGCCTACTAGGCAATTCTTTGTGTTGAGCTGAAACCTGCTTTCATGTAGCTGCGGCCTATAGATATCAGCCTTGCCCCTACACTCATACAGTACAAGTCCACTTGGTCTCCCATTCAACAGCCCTTTGGATATTTGCTCATAGCACTCAGGGTGCATCCCCCACGCATATACACAGGGCTCCCCACACCGGCTCTCCAGGCTGACTCTCTCACAGAAGCACTGGAAGATTCCCTAGAGAGGCTTCCAGACCCATCACCTCCCGGATGGCCTCCCTGGCTTGTTCAAGTTGTCAAAGGCCCTGGTCTGAGGACCCCGCAGCTTACGTTTGCCCTGGTTGCCATGTTGCCTCAAGGCACAGCACCAGCCCGGAGCCCATCAGGGAGCACTTCTGGCTTGAAAACTCTCCTCGCTCAAACTTCTCTATCCTACAGTGAAGTCACTGGAAAGATCCCCTTTTGAATCTCACTCCTACATCATTCAACTCTAGCAGAAAGGCATGTCATGGCAATGAGACCATGTGTGCAGCAGTTGAATGCCCCTTTCCTCATGTCGTCAGTAATATAGATGAGGCACGTGTTAGCACCTCTACTCTCAAACAAAAACACTCATCAGTTAACAAATGGCTGTTCTCTTGGTCCCATGAAAAGTTATTGGTGAAGAAAAGCTCGTTGATATCTTTTTAAAAAATTTATTTAAAAATAACTGAAAGCTCACAAAAAGTTGCAAGAACAGGATGCAGAGTTAGTTCCCTTCGTGAAACCTCCCCCAGTGACAGTATCTTACACAACTATAGTACATTGTCTAAACCAGGGCATTGATGTTAGTATAGTACTATAACTCAGCTACAGACCATATTTCGATTTCACCAGTTTTGATATGTATTCGTGTGTGTGTGTGTGTGTGTGTGTGTAGTTCTACGATACTTTATTACATGTGTAGATTCAAGTAACCATCACCACAATTACAGACTGTTCAGTCACCAAAGAAATAGTCTCACATTACCCCTAATAATCACATCTTTTTGCAACTCTAATCCCTGGCAACCACTGATCTGTTCTTTACCACTATAATTTTGTCACTTTGAGGATGCTAGAGCATTGGAACTGTACGATACGTAAGCCTTTGAGACTGGTTTGTTTTTTCACTCAGGATAATGCTCATGGGAATCTTTTACATATATGTACTCTTGATCCTAAATTATTGAATGGCATTCTATTTTAGACTTGAGCAATGACAAAGCCTCCCCAAGGCACACAGTTAAATGAGTAAACCTTTAGCTTAGGATAGAAGAGTGACTCACACCCCCACAGCCAGTACCTTAAGAGGAGGGAGCCTGAGCCACATTGAGCCAGGTGACCGCACAGGAGCGTTCACAGCAAGCACAGCCCTGGGGAGCTCCCAGGGGCTCTGGAACTGTGAATGGGACACACCTGAGCCTCTGCCGTCCTCTTCTAACGATTCTGTGCTTTCAAACACTAACATTTTTCATAGCCTGAAGATTTCAGTGTTTTTAAAAGGCAGGAATAAAAATCAAGGGTAATTAAACTTGTCAGCCTATAGATTTTTTTTTTTAGGAAAGCATTTTGGCAGGATCAACAGGCTGTCACGTTCCCTCCTCCCTTCACAGTGTATGCCTTCATAGGGGGTCTGTATGCTAGGGTTGTCTGATCTGGAGAAAAGTTGTGCAAATTCCAATTCCATTCCAACTTTGGCAAACTCAGAAGTGATTAGCCACAGAGTGAAAATATCCACTGTAATTTGGCAAATATTAATAGCATGGCAGAGCATTTCAACTGTAAATGGAAAAGTAAAATATGTAAAAATTGAGGATTAGATAGAAAAGAAAGCTGCTCATGTTTTAGGAATGTAAATGATTATTTAGTGAGCTATCTATTTATAGCATTGGCACTATACAGGGAGTTTAGATTTTTTTTAAAGCCTTTTTAGAAATCTGGAAAGTTTAATGAAATATAAATTTTCTAAAACAATCCTCAAGAAGTAAAAATGTACTGGCTATAGATCAGCTAGCTTATTGTAAAGTTTAAGCAAAGTAAAACTCAAACTTGATTCTATTTTTAAATATAATCAAGCATATATGTATGGTTGGATTCTGGTAATAAAATTATTTTTTAATTGAATGCCTACTTTGTGCATATGCTTCTTTAATAGGAATCCAACAAATATTTGTTGAATACATGATGAGTGACTAAGTAAATGAATAAGGACAAGTTAATAAAAATGTGACCAGATGCCTTAGATTCTTAAATGAAACCAATTAAGGACAACACAGAAGTTTCTTAAAAATCTGTTGTAATGTCCTCACTTAATTACAGAGTTATCTTTATAAACAAGAGCTTTGTTTATTGTTTAAACCAGTTCTAGGGAATGATTATGAGATACTGTAGACTGGGTATTATACATCTATTGGAAACCACTTTTCATACTTTTCCATGCTTTGATTAACTACAGGCAGCCTCTATTCAAAATACATTTCTAACCGGAGAAAATAGTGACATCATCTCCTTCATGATGATGTCATACCACTACCAGGTTAGGCTGTAATATGTTAAAGCTAATACTAATGTTTAATGCTGATACTACATCTATTACTTATACTAATACGAATGCTGAGCAATTACCTTTTTGAGCTTTTATTAAGTACCAGCTCTGTGCTAAGCATGTGCTAGGCATGGTGCTATTTAATCCTCACCACCACCGAGTAAAGCTATTACTACATCTTTACAAACGAACAGCCTGCAGTTCAGAGCACTTCAGTGGTGTTCCCAAGGTCACAGTGACAGTAAGTGGTAAAATCAAGTTTTGAGGCCGCGCGGTGGCTCATACCTGTAATCCCAGCATTTTGGGAGGCTGAGGTGGGTGGATCACCTGAGGTCAGGAGTTCAAGACCAGCCTGGCCAACATGGTGAAACCCTGTCTCTACAAAAACACAAAAATTAGCCGGGCATGATGGCACGCATCTGTAATCCCAGCTACTCAGGAGGCTGAGGCAGGAGAATCGTTTGAACCCGGGAGGCAGAGTTTGCAATGAGCTGAGCTCGTGCCATTGCAGTCCAGCCTGGGTGACAGAGTGAGACTCCATCTCAAAAAAACCAAAATTAAAAAAATAAAGTTTTGAACACAGGTGGCTGTCTCTAAAGCTAGAGCTCACGAGCTCCTCTACCGTTTCCATACTGGTGTTTGTCTGTCTGTTCATTAAAGCCAGCGTGGATGTCAGTCAAGGTAGGCAACACTGGATTTATTCCTTGAAAACAATAATAATTACTTTTTTCCCCAAAGCTTTCTTAACAGATTCCTTCCTCAATCTATCAAAAGTAGTGACTATGACTGTGTATAAAAGAAAATTAAGACACTGTGCAAATAGGCAGGCAGGCTTTGTAGAAAAGCGGTAGGCCTCAGGCACCAAATGACATCAGTCTGCCGTCACCCAGTGGTGCAGGCTGGGGAGAGAGACAGGGTGGGCTCCTTGGGGATCCTGGGCATTTGAACTGAGACAACTTCAGTTCTCTCGTAGGCTGTAGACACGTGACTCTGTGCTGAGCGCAGCACCATGGCCTTACTCACATCTGGGATTGTTCTGCCCACAGCCCCATAGGATGCAGAGGGCCTGTGGCCAGCAGGAGAGCAGCAGGTAAGGCCAGCCTCTGCTGCTGGCACCACAGGTGAAGGAGTTATATCCTTCCGATCTCAGCTTAGCTGTCACTTCGTACAGGAGGATTTCCCTGATTCCCACAGACCAGGCTGGGTTTCCCTTGCTGGATGCTCCTCAGGTGCCTGTGCTTCCCCTACTCTGTTGTAATTGCTTTTTAAGCTGCTAATCTTGACTGTGAGCTCTAGGAGGGAAAGGAGAGGATCTCCTTCTTCACGGCTTTGTCTCCAGGCCTGAAAGAGGGCCAAGAACACAGTGACTGCTTAGTAAATAAACATTAAATAATTTGGAATGTTTTCCCAACCAAAAGAAGAAAAGAAAATGATTTAGGGACATTGCATGAAAGAAACCAATGACGCCTAGAGTTTTTTCTCACTGTTTGAATTTGAGCATATTGGGTAGATAAAACTCCGGGCTTCATTCTCTAAGCCCCTAACTCTTTCTTTCTGTCAACTTATCTTTCTCTCTGTCTCTTTTTGTTCTATTCTTTGCTGACCTCTTGCTCCCTCCTTTATTTCCTTCCCTTAATCCCTTTCTTCTCTCTGTCACTTGGGCTTGTTTTTGTCCATTTCTCTGAAGTTATTTTTCTGGAGGAAAAAATATTAATAGATATTTATAGCTTAAGAAATTGATAGGGGAGAAACAGTTCTTGATAGCTAAAACACAACTCCTAGAAGAATAAAAATAAAATATTTAACTTTTACGCTAGCAGAAGAAAATCAGATCTATCTAATAGAATATAAGAAATGAAAGGGGAAAAAGAAGATGTGGAAAATAGAAAACATAAAGCAGAAATAAATGTTCATATGTTTTACAATTAATATTAACATTATTATATTACAATATATTTATAATAGAAATTACAATAATAGTAAATAATTTGAAGTCATTCATTAAACAAAGTATGACTCTCTAAGTGAATTTAAAAGATAAAAATCAAGCAATCTATTGTTTACAAGATACATATTAGAAACAGAAAGATACAGAAAAGATAGGAAAAGATTTACCAGAAATAGGCCAGAATAGAAATTGTAGTATCAGAAAGACAGTAATTTAAGTCATAAACTATTAGAAAGGGAAAATGAGGATGCTATATATTGGTAAAACAAGTAATATATCAAGAAATGTAATGATAACAAACATGTACACCTCTGATTATGTGTCATCAACGGACATACAGCAACAACTGACAGAGCTAGGGTGGGAAATAAATTTAAAAAATAGCTGCAGGTTTTAATACACAGTCTCAAAAACTAATACTTGAAGCATACAAAAATAAGCAAGTATATGGCACATTATAGTAATATAACTTATCTGTTCCTATCCCAATAAACAAAAAACTTTCTTTTCATATGCATATAGAACAAACACAAACAAATTATAATGTGGTAAGCCCAAAATAAACTTTGCTTAGATTTAAAAGCCTTATAAGTTTAAAAGAATCAACATCATACATGCAATGTTCTTGACCATGATGCTATTAAATTAGATGTTAAAACCCTATATGTCTGGAAAATTTAAAAATACTCCAAAATAGCATTGGGCTATACAATAAACCAAAGAGAAATTGTTAAATACTTAGTGGTGAATGAAAATTCACCATTTAAAAGCAGCACATGTTAAATTATGTGAGTCATGTTCAAAGCGGTACTCAGAGGTAAATTTATGGCTTTAAATAAATTTACTAGAAATTAAGAAAGAATGCAAGCAAGAGAGTTAAGCTTTATCTTTAAAAAAAATTCAAAGGGGAAACAGAGTAAACCCAAATAAACAATAAAAACATAGATAGGAAGATAGGCAGAAATTAATAAATATAGAGAAAAAAACAACAATGGGAAATGAACGGGAAGTGTTCTTCAGAAAGACTAATAAAATAGATAAGCCTCTGGTGACACCAATAAAAGAAGAGGAAATGCAAATTTTTTAAAATATGAGATAAAAAGAGGAACTAGATAAAGTTCTGGAAAAATGTAAAATGTGGCAAATGTCCCAAGATCTTAGTAGAACTATAACTCTTAAACTGAAATCATTCTCATTTTTTCCAAAAATTTCCAACTCCATATAGTTTTACAGCTATGTTCGGCAATACTTTGAAGGAATAGATAATCCCAATCTTAAAATCTTGCTACAAAAAATCCGAAATCAAGAGCACACTGTTCACATAACTTTATCAGACTAGTATAAACCTGATCCTAAAAATGAATAAAAACGATACAGTGAAAGAACATTTTAGGTCAATTTCCTATGAACATAGATGTGAAAATCCAAAATATGATATTAGCTAATCAAATGTAACAGTTTATCTTTTAAAACATGCAATCAAGTTAGAATTTAAGAAAGTGTAAGCTTTAAAAACATCTATAACTGTGCTTCAGTCTATTAATGGAATAAAAGAAAAAACTCATGATCATTTAAGGAGATGCAAATGAAATATCTGAGAAAGTTCAACACCTATTCATATTCATTATTTTAAAATATACTCTGAGAAAACCAGAATACAAGGAAAATTTCCTATCTTAACAAAGACTATTTACTAAAATCTAATATTTTAAAATGTTATTTCTTGTAGCATTATTTACAAAGGAAAAGTTTAAGGGAGCCCAGGTGTCCCTACGAGAAAATGTAGTCTATACATCTGTTTTAGAAAAAAACTACACAGAAGTTGGTAAAAAAAAAAACAAAAAAAAGTTAGATTTACATTTAGTAATGCAAATAGATCTTAAAATAGTATTGAGTAAAAAAGAATAATGAAATGCATAACATTTTGAATTATATAAACATGTAAAACAACACTACATATTTTTCAAGGATACCCAGATATCTAGCAACATTAATATATATGTTAGAGAAGGTGCCTATGGGCAGAAAAGAATAGATATGGAAACAGGGAACTAGGAGAAATAATAAAATAACAAAACTAGAGAAGAGCACTTCATGAACCAATGGACATTGTGTACACTGAATTGAGCAATGTGATATACTCAACTCTGCGCACCTGAGGACCAAAAGAAGAAAAGAAGTCCCTGTCCATCTCATATAACATGGTCACTTGGGTGCTATAGTAACTGCTGTCTCTTGGAGCTAACTCTTCTCCTGGTCATCTTGGCTCAGAGTTACTGATCTTCCTACATCATGGCTCTCCACCGTGTTTCTGAGTCCACCATCCTTCTTGCAAACTATGCGCCACTCAGTGCCACAGTGTTACAGACTGCCCTGTGTGTCTGGGGCGGAGCGGGGGGAGCTTTCCTGGAGTGGCAAGGAAAGGTGGGAGGAGTTATAGAACAGCATAGAGGACCTCGTCACTCTCTTTTGAGCCCCACACTCCTGTATTTAACACTCTACTTACAATAGGCATCTCAGAGTTACCAAATGTCCAAACCTGACTTCTGAATTTCCCCACTGCTGCTCTGAACTTGAGTCTCCCCTCATCTTCTCCATCTTAGTCAATGAGTCTTCTCTTTCACTTATACCCCCTGATCATTCCATCATTAATTCTTGCCAACAGTCAACTTAAACAATAGCCAGAATCCAATCACAACTAAAACACCACTCTAGTGCAAGTCAACATATCTGTCACCTAGACGATTGTCAGTCTCCTTCCTGGTCTTCTTTATTCTATTCTTGCATCCTGCAGTTTATTCTCCATCCAACAACCAAAGTGTTCTTTTAAAGACACAAATCAAAGTCACTCTACTGCATCCCCATCACACCTAGAGTAAAATGCCAATACCTTGTCACGGCCCACGCATCCTTACTTGGCTGGGCCTCTAACACCATTCTCACCACACTGCCTTCATCACTCCAGTAGGCAGAGCCTTCTCTTTGCTCCTTGAACACAACAAGCCAGTTCTCTCCTGTGAGACTTGACGTGTGATGTCCCTTCCACCTAGAATGCTCGAGCAGCAGCTGTTGGTGCTTTGGCTCTGTTTCCCCTGAGTCGTGTTTAGCCAGACTCCCACCTGCCAGCACCTGTGCCTCCTTGCCCAAGGGCTTTCTCGGATGAGAACTGCCACTGCCTGTGCAAATGGCAGGTCATAAGTCCAGAACATTACTGTCCTTGACAGCAGCCCTCAAACAATGAAATGGGAATTGTTGTATAAACACTCCAGCTCCCTCATCCCTTTGGGTGGGAAGGAGACTTAGAGACTTATGTTTTACACTGGATCCCAGAGTTTCCAGTGGAATTAAGCTCCTTTTGCCCACAGTGGTAACTTGCTTGATAACATAATCCTTGTTGGCTTCTTTCCCTTCCCTGTCTCACTTTCTCACTCCCCTACCAGGGCTTCCTGAGATGTACCACTTAAATAAACTGCCTGCCCATGAATCTTTGTCTCAGGTTTGCTTCTAGGAGAACACAGACTAAGGTACCCCCTACCCTGTCAGTTCTCAACTTAAACATCATCTCTCAGGAGAAGCAGCACAGCATAGTGGCCAGGAGGGCAGGCTCTGGGAACAAATTAAGTGGAGTAAAAGCATGATTCCACTAGTCACTATCTTTGTGAACTTGAGCTTTTGTGCTACGTTTTCTCATCTGCAAAACGAGGAGTAATAATAATAGCCTATATCACTGGGTTACCATGATTAGTAAATGCATTAATAAATATGATGCACTTAGAATACAGCCTGACATGAAGTAAGCACTCCATAAACATTATCTTTTGCAATCCCTGAATACTCCAACTAAGATAAGTCTTGGCTTTGTTACTCTCTCTTCCTTTACCTTGTCTTTATTTTTTCCACTGAAAATATCTGATATTATACTCAAGGCTGTTTGCTCATTTTTTGTTTTCCGTCTCCCTTCATGGGCCTCTGGGTCCATGAACATAAGTATTCAATATGTAGTTCACCAATGCATCCCTAGTTCCTAGTACAAGGCCTGGATCATAGAAGATACTCAAGAGACATTTGTTTAGTGAATGAGTCTTAATGAACACCATTCTTAAAAGCTTCTTAAAGATTCTCCTCACTGTGTACCTGTCATTGCCCATTAAGATGGCAATTTGAAAATTGCTGTGAAGGCATGGGGCAGGGGTGAGCATTGCTGGGCTTAGAGCAGAGAAGTGACTTGATTCAGGATTATGTTTCCAGAAGCCCATTCTGGCAGTATGTGTGCAGATGGACTGGGATAGCTAGAAGATGTTGGCAGGAGTCCTGCCAGAGGCTCTGGCTTAGTCTAAGATGAAGAGATAAGAAATGCAAAGATTCTGAACACAGATAGTAATTATGGGGAAGAAGAGAAAGGCCTGATAGGATGGGGTGAAAAGAAGGAAGAACCTGAGGTCTGGAGCCGGGTTCCAGACTAGATGGAGAGTTAAAAGATGCACAGGAGGAAATAGGTGTAGGGGAAAGACATTGAGTCTAGCTTGAGCTGTATTGGGTTGGAAAAGTCTCTGGGGGCACCTGATGGAGACAGATGTTGGTGTCTGGTTGGATATTCTGGTCTGCAGCTTAGGAGTAAGGTGGGGACCAGAGACATCAACTCATGGAAGTGTTGTAGCATAAGGAAGGTTGAAGCAGTGGAAGGAAATGTGATCACCAACTTATGTCCAAGGAGAATCTCAAGCAATACCAGAGGGCTCTCCTGAGATTTCGAGGTGGCCGGGGCAGTCCTGAGGCTTTTGTTACCTCTAGGAAGGACCTGAATCCCTGTGGATCCCTGTGGATCCCTTTGCACTTGTGTCAGGCGCTCTCCAGCAAGGATGCTGATCACTTTGTCCTCTTTCCTCACCCTTGCCTGGTATCCTCATGGCTCCGCACTCAGCCCTGGGAGTCCTTGAAGGCCAGGCTAGGACAAGTCCCTTCCACATGACCAGCATTGTCAGCAGAAGTCCAAATAGAAAAGGTAGCATAAAGGCATCACTCAAAGACAGTAGCAAGCTGATCCCTGGAAAACCATAGAGAATGCAGGCAATGAGCACTTGTGGCCCAGAGCAGTACAAAGACCTGTAAGATCACCCACCGGCCTTGATGCCAGTGTATGAGGACTGTACTCAGAGTCTGAGGTGGGGGCTAAGAACATGGACTCTGAAGTCTTACCTTCTGGGCTTACAATCCCTGTTTTATGCCTTGGTGACTTTGGACAGGTTGTGTAACTTCTCTGAGCCTCAGATTGTAAAAAGAGCAAAACTACTGTGCTTCCTTCAGAGGACTGTGGGGAGGATTAACTCAAATAATTCATGTAAAGGACCCCATGCATAATGAGTGTCAGTAAATAGTAGCTGCGATGATTATGGAGCACTCTGGTTTCACCGTTTGCTCATGAGGGAAGAGTGACTGGGGAAAGGGAGCTGGCTGCAGACAGCCTCACCCGTGAGAGGCAGGGCTGGAGCTGCTAGGAATTGCTTCAAATAAGCCTCTAGATTAATTACTGTCAGACCATTTGCCCAGAAACCGGCAAACTTTAGGTCCCCTAGAGTTTTCTTCCTGCCCAGCACAAGGCCCTTCATAGAAAGAACAGATGCCGATGAGGAAAGCTTGCATGAGCAAATGAATGAAGGAATGAAGGAATAAAGAAAGGAATAATGAACCTTCTGTCCTGTCTTGTCGGTGCAGACCACTGCAGACTGTTAGAATTGCCTTTGACAATGCAGCCCAGTGCAGTCTCTCACAAGCAGGCGTGTGTGCACGTGCGTGAGTGTGTGCACGTGTGCATGTGTTTGTTGAGATTAACATGGGAATAAATCACAGATGTTTAATCTTCTCGGTCTCTGACAGGCAAGTTAAGCAGAAGTTATCAAAGACATAATTTAACTTGCACTTCCTTTTCAGCTTCCATCAATCTCAGCATGGACAGTGGTGGACTGCAAAGTGCCTCATGCATTAATAAAGAGACATCAGCTTATCCAGCCTTTACCGCTGGATTGACTTCATTTTAGGATTTGACCACAATAAACAGCAAAGAACTCATTTCCTGCCGAAGATGCAGAACAGTTAATCCTCAGCAGGAGGAAGAAGATTCTATGCGGGGGCCTGAGTTGGAGCAGGGAGGGATGCAGTCCTGAGGGAGATACCCAGAGCCAGCGTTCACACGGGGCTCCTCTTTGTGACCCAGAGTGGTTAGGATTCTAATGGAGGCCTCCAATTGGCTGGGGTGCCTTGCGGGTTGCACTTCACCTCAGAAAGTTCATCATCTGCTGAGGAGATGAGGCCCCAGAGACAAACGCTATGTGAGCTACATACGTCTGTGAGTCAGGATGGTGACATGTTTGAACTGAGGGGATTTTAGAATTTCTCCTTCCTTCACCTAGTTTTCCCTCAGAAGGAGGCAGAGGTACATCATCGTTCAAGGCCCTTCCTTCTAGCACTAACAGTCTATAGCCTGACTCAGCATGCCTGTGCTCTGCAGTGCGAATGTGTATGTATGTGTAGGTGTGTGTGTTATGTCTTGTTTTGTCTAAAGCCTAATGCAGTGTTTGACTGACACTCACAAGGAATGAGCACTTCTGTATAGACTATTTTCTGTGTATATGAATCCAGTCCTGGCAGGGACATAGGATCTCAGTCTGTGGATAATTTTATAATGAAAATTAAACCCCCAAGAGATGGAATGTGGGCAAGACATCCATTGTTACCATGATGGGTGCAGTTACTTCTCCTAATTGATCATCTCTTTGTCATATTTATGTTTATTTAATACATCTATGGCTTGATTGCAATACTGTTTGGATATCAATGTTAACCAAAATAAGTGTGGTCCTTGTTTCTGATTTTAAAAAGTCAGTGCTGAAGAATATGTAGTCTTCTCAAGTTCATGTGGAATATTCATGAAGATAGGCTACTTTCTGGGCCATAAAACACACCTTAACATGCTTATGAGAATGGAAATCATACAATGTCTGCTCTCAGACCATAATGGAATTAAAGTAAGCAAAAAGTAAAAGTAAATAAAAACATAGCTAGGAAATCCCAAAATGCTGTGAAATTAAACAGCATATTTCTAAATAACATATGGGTCAAAGAAGAAATCTCAAAAGAAAGTTTAAAATATTTTGAACTAAATGAAAATGAAAACATAACTTATTCAAAATTTGTGAGATGCAATGAAAGCAGCACTTAGAGAAAAATGTATAACACTGAATGCATATATTAGAAAGAAGAAAGATCTAAAGTCATTCAGCTAAATTTCCACCTTGGGAAACTAGAAAATGAAGAGCAAATTAAATCCAAAACAATTAGAAGAAAGGAAAAAATAAAAAATTAGAGCAGAAATCAATAAAATTAAAAACAAAATCAATAGGGAAAATCAATAAAACCAAAAGCTGGTTCTTTGAAAAAGCTAATGAAAGTGATATGCCTCTAGCCAGGCTAAGAAAAAAGGCAGAAGACACAAATTATTAATATCGGAAATGAAAGAGGGGACATTACTATAGATCCCATGGACATGAAAAGGATAATCAAGGAATACTATGAACAACTCTAAGCTCACAAATTTGATAACCTAGATGAAGTGAACCAATTCCTTGAAAAACACAATTTCCCAAAACTCACACAAAAAGAAATAGACAATCTGAAAAGGCCTATATCTATTAAAGAAAACAGAAAACACTAGGCCTAGATGAATGACAGTGAATTTTGTCAAACATTTAAGGAAAAAATCATATAAATTTTCTACAATTTCTTTCACAAGATAGAAGCAGAGGAAATACTTTTTAAGTCATTCTATGAGGTCAGCATGACCCCAATACCAAATTCAAAGAAAGACATTACAAGAAAAGGAAAATACAGACCAATATCTTTCATAAACATAGATGCAAAAATTCTTGACAAAATATAAGCAAATCAGGCGACAGAACGAGACTCAGTCTCAAAAAAAAAAAAAAGTCAATCCAACAACGTTTAAAAGGAGTTATACACTATGACCAAGTGAGGTTTATCCCAGGTATACAAGACTGGTTCAAAATTCAAAAATCAATTAATGTAATCCATCACATCAACAGATTAAGGAGAAAAATCACATGATCATACCAATAGATGCAGAAAAAGCATTTGACAAAATCCAACACCCGTTCATAATAATAATAAAAAAGACCTCTCCGTAAACTAGGAACAGAGGGGAACTTCCTCAACTTGATGAAGAATATCCACAAAAAAACCCTATAGCTAACATCATACTTAGCAAGAAACTTGAAACTTTCCTTCTAAGATTATAAGCAAGGCAAGGATGTCCCCTCTCACCACTGCTTTTCTACATTGTATTGAAACTCTTAGCTAATGCAATAAGACAAGAAAGGGAAATCAAAGTTGTACAAATTGGAAAGAAAGAAATGAAACTATTTTTGTTTGCAGATGACATGATTCTATGTAGAAAATCCAAATGAACTGACAAAAAAAAAAAAAAAAAAAAAAATTCCTGGAACTGATATGCAATTATATCCTGGCTGCAAGATACATGGTTAAAACACAGTGTCAATTGCTTTTCTGTATGCCAGCAACATGTGAATTTGAAATTAAAAACATAATATCTTTTACATTAGCACTCAAAAAATAAAATGCTTTTCATATAAAACAATATATATATAAGATCTGTATGAGGAAAACTACAAAACTCTGATGAAAGAAATCAAAGAACTAAATGAAGACATATTTCATGTTTCTTGATAGAAAGACTCAACATAGTCAAGACGTTAGTTTTTTCCAACTTGATGAATGGATTGTGGATATTGACAAACTGATCTCAAAGTTTATATGGAGGGGCAAAAGACCCAGAATAGCCAGAAGAATGTTGAAGGACAAGAACAAAGTCAGAAGACTGACACTGCCCAACTTCAAGACTTACCGTAAAGCTACAGTAATCAACACAATGTTTTACTGGTGAAAGAAGAGACAGATAGATCAATGGAACAGAATAAAGAGCCAAGAAATAGACACATATAAATATGACAAAAGAGTAGAGGCAATATAATGGAGTCAAGACAACCTCTTCAGTAAATGATGCTAGGACAACTGATCATCCATGTGCAAAAACATGAATGTAGACATAGACTTTTCACTCTTCACAAAAACTGAAAATGTTTCACTGACATACATTTAAGATTCAAATTTATAAAATTCCTAGAAGATAACATATGAAAAAATCTAAGTGACCTTTGGTTTGGTGATAATGGCGATAACTTTTTAGATATAACATCAAAGGCACAACTCATAAAATAAATAGTTGATTAAGTAGATGCTGTGGTTTGGATATTTGTCCCCTCAAACTTCATGTTGAAGTTTGGTTCCCAATGTTGGGGATGGGGTTGAATCCTTCATGAATAGATTAATGCCCTCTCTTGGGTAAGTGAGTTCTCACTCTGTAAGTTCCCATGAGAGCTGACTGGTAGAAAGAGCCTGGCACTTCCCCAATCTCTCCTGCTTCCTCTCTCGTCATGTGATCTTCGCACACATTGATTCCCCTTTGCCCTCACCATGAATGGAAAGAACCTGAGGCCCTCACCAGAAACCAAGCAGATTTCAGCACCATGCTTCTTGTACAGCTGGCAGAACTGCAAGCCAAATAAACCTTTTTTTTGTGTGTGTGATAAATTACTTACTCAGCTATTTCTTTACAGCAACGCAAAATGGACTAAGATACTGAACTTCATTGAAATGCAACATTTTTTGCTTTGGAAACAACACTGTCAAGAGAATGAAAAGGCAGACCACAGACTGGGAGGAAATATTTGCAAAAGAAACATCTGATAAAGGACCCTTATTCAAAATACACTAGGAGCTTTTAAAAACTCAACAATAGGAAAACATACATCATAATTAAAAAATGGACTGAAGACCCTAACAGGCATCTCACCAAAGAAGATGTAGATAGCAAATAAACAAATGAAAAGAAGCTCCATATCACGTGTCACCAGGAAAATACAAATTAAAACAACAATGAGATATCACTACACACTTATAGACTGGTCAAAATCCAGCACACTGACAAATGCTGGTAATGTTGTAGAGCAACAGAAATGCTCATTTATTGCTGGTGGGAGTGTAAAATGATACAGCCACTTTGGCAAACAGTTTGGCAGTTTCTTACAAAACTAAACATATCTTTTTAAAACTTCTAGCATAAGATTCAGTAACCATACTCCTTGGTATTTACTCAAGGGAGTTGAAAACTCTATACACAGGAACCTACACATGGATATTTATAGCAGCTTTATTCATAATTGGCAAAACTTGGAAGCAACCAAGATGTCCTTCAGTAGGTAAATGGATAGATTGTGGCACATCAGACAATGGAATATTATTCAGCACTATAAAGAAATGAGCTATCAAGCCATGAAAAGACATGAAGAACCTTAAATGCATATTACCCAGTGAAAGAAGCTAACCTGAAAAGACTATATACTACATAATCCAACCACATGACGTTCTGGAAAAGGCAAAACTACAGAGACAGGAAAAGATCAGTGGTAGCCAGGGGTTGGGGAAGGGAGGGACAAATAGGTGGAGCAAAGAGGATTTTCAGGGCAGTGAAACTACTTTGTATGATACTATAATAGTGGATACATGTCATTTTACATTTGTCTGAACTCATAGAATGTGTGACATCAAGGGTGAACCCTCATGTGAACTACAGACACACATATGTGATGATGAGTCAATGTAGGGTCATTGATTGTAACCAATGTCCCACTCTGGTGGGGGATGCTGATTGTAGGAGAGGTTATGCATGTGGGAGGTGGCGGTATATAGAAAATCTCTGTGTTGTGTGTTCAATTTTGTTGTGAACCTAAAAACTACTCTAAAAAATAAAGTCCACTTTTTAAAAGTCATCACTGGGTCCCTTTCTTTGGCCTGCAGAGTGTCAGTGCTCAACAGATCCTTTGAAGCCAGGGGAACTGTGGCTGATAAGCATCCCATGACTCTGGAGGCAGCTGCATTAAGCTTCTTCCCAGGCTTAGAATTGTGCTGGATATACCATAGGTGGTTGATGAATGCCTACTTTTATGGACTATGTGTCCCCCTCTTGCTGAGGGTCAGGTATGGGGGTAGCCCAGAGAGAGACAGTTTACCCTGAGCCCAGTCCTGGAAAGGTTGGGCCTGACAACTGTAGTCAGAGGATACCCTCCTTGTCCAGTTGCTGTGCTTGGAATCAATTATTAAACCATGCAGCATTTCAGAGCTTCCCCCTTGGGCTACTAAACTGAATCAGAACATTTGCTCTGGCACTATTTAGTTCCAGACTTTTCCAATTCTTGTTTCTGGTCTGTAATTTGTATTTTCTATCACCTCTTTTTTTCTCATGCTTTTAGGTATCGCTCACTGGTTTGTACTGGTTCTAGAATTATTTTTCTTCCTGTATTAGTCCAATTTCATGCTGCTGATAAAGGCATACCCAAGACTGGGAAGAAAAAAAGGTTTAGTGGACTTATAGTTCCACATGGTTGGGGAGGCCTCACAATCATGGTGGAAGGCAAGGAGGAGCAAGTCACGTGTTCCATGGATTGCGGTAGGCAAAGAGAGCTTGTGCAGGGAAACTCCTCTTTATAGAACCATCATATCCCATGAGACTTATTGACTATCATGAGAACAGCACAGGAAAGACCCGTGCCTGTGATTCAGTTACCTCCCACTGGGTCCCTCCCACAACACGTGTGAATTCAAGATGAGATTTGGATGGGCACACAGCCAAACCATATCACTTCCCTTCATAGTTACTACTGCTAAGATCTAATTTGAGAAATCAGGTCATCAAGAATGTTAGAGTTGCTCATGGCCTTAAAATAAGAAATTAAACCCTAAGGGGGGTAAAGAGACTAGAGTGAATGGATTTCTGGATTTCTGATGAGAAATATGCATAAGTCTTTAGCTTATGGCTTGAGGCTGTGTGTGCATCTTTTCCTTCTTCCTTGTTCTTAGCTGTGTGTTATATCCTGGAAAGGGATGAAGAAATAACCTATGGATTTGGGAGATGATTCTTCAGATGTCTTCCCCAGAAAAAGTCTCATCTAGGACTTCAATATAAGACTGCAGAGTTTCCTGGCAGGCCCTGTGCAGGCTCTATCATTGCAAGTTGCCTTGTCTCTGCCTGGAAGGCAGATTAGTAGTTGAGGAAGGTTTAAATGATGTGGGTATTTTATTTCTTCTCAGGGTCACTTTCTCATAATCCTATATTTGAGGGAGAAGTGTAGTCAATTTATGGAACTCAGTATACTGAGGTAACATTTGGCTAAAACATCAATGATTTTAGTGGAGTGTTTGGTAAGGGGTGGGTTGTTCAGATATTCAGGATATATCTCTCAACCACTCCCTCTGCTATATCTTCTCCTGGTGCCTCCAATGGAGTCAAGACCACAGTGAGTGGATACAGCCAACTAGGTGGGGTGTGGTGATTATTAGATTAGATCCCAATCCATGGAACCCACAATTTACATTGGGCCCCTCTTCATGCAGCATAGGAGACAAAACAAACATTGCCTTTAGAAGACCCAGCTTTGTACTTCTGTGGTTTTCTCCGCTCCTTGTTACATTGTTTTTGTGGTGCTAGGGTGATTAAATCTAGGTGACCAATGGTTCCAGTAATGCCTTGGCAGGAGCCAGGATACTTTCTCTTGGGCCTCTAAAACAATGAAAATGGCACAGCTTTTTCTAACTCAGAAGACTTTGATAACAAATGTAAAGGGAGTGGGGGGACATTTCCCAGTTATATCGTTCTCCTAGGTCTTCCTCACCCCTCCTCATCTTCTCATCTCAATAAATGGCACCACATATACCAAGTTCCTCTAGCCTAAAATCTTGGTGTCATCCTTAACTCATGTCTTTCTCTCATATCCCATGTCCATCAATTCCTGACAGTTCTATCTCCAAACTATGTCCTCAATCCATCTCCTCCGCACCTTGGAGGGATCACTTTAGTTCATTTTTACTGCTTCCCTGGAAGGCTGTGACAGTTTACTAACTGGTTTCCCTGCTCTATCTCAGTCCGCCTCCAACATGTTCCCTACCAGTAACCAGAGGGGTTGTTGTAAAACCTTAAATTAGCTCATGGCATTCCATTGCTCTCAACCATGAGAAGCCTTCTCATCACAGAATAAAATCCCAAGACCCTACCATGGCCCATAATCTCTGTGCCTCCTAGCCCTGCTTGCCTCTCTGACTTCATTCCAACTCTACTAGACTTCTTTGAGTTTCTTGAACATGTTAATTTGTTCCCCCACTCAGAGCCTTTGACTTATTTTCCCCTTTGCCTTGACACTTCTCCCTGAGAGATTTCTATGGCTGATTCCTTCTCATCCTTTAAGTCCAAACTCAGAAGTCACCTCCTCAAAGATGCTTTCCCTGACTCCCAGTTTAAATAAGGTCTCTTTTGCATTTTTCTCTATCTAAGCACATCATTGCACTTATTAGTTTGTAATTGTGTATTTTGTCCAGCTGATCATTATCTGTTTGCTCTCCTGGACTGTATGCTCTAGGAGGGTAGGACCATGTCTCTCTTGATCGCGACTAGATCCCCAGTGCTTGGTGTATTCATATCCTGGGCCTGACATAACACAATGCACTAACTGGGTGGCTTGAGGCAGCAGACATTTATTCTTGCACAGTTCTGTCTGCTGTTTGCAGCCACCCAGTTAGTCACAATTCAAGATGCTAGGAGGGCCATGCTCCCTCCAAAGGCTTTAGAGTTCAAGGTGCTGGGAGGGCCATGCTCCCTCCAAAGGCTTTAGAGGCGGAAACTTTCTTGCCTTTTCTGGTTTCTGGTGTTCCAGGTGTTCCTTAGTTGGTGGTTCCATAATTCCAGTCTCTGTCTCCATGGTTGCATTGCTTCCTCCTCTGCTGCCTGTCAAATCTCCCGCTTCCTCACTCTTATGAGGATACTTGTCACTGGATTTAGGGTCTGCCTAGATAATTTAGGACAAACTCTTCCTTTCCAACTCTTTAATCACATCTTTGTCCATAAAAGCAGCATCCCCAGGTTCTGGGGATGAGGACATGGATGTATCCTTCTGGGAGGTTACTAGTCAGCCTACTATACTTAGTGAAGTACCAGGCACCTAGTCAGTTCTCAAAGAACATTTGTTGAATGAATGAAAAAAGTAGTACCAGAGAAACCAGCCAGCTTGTCTCAGGGGCCCTTATCCTTGATTAGAAATGCCTGTCCTTGGGTGTCCTTTCCAAGAGGTGCTTGCCATCCAGCATCAGCACTTGCCCACACACTCGAGGCACTTGCTTCACTCACCATCCTAGAACCGTGCACACCTCTTGGGTCTTCTCTTACTTCAGAGCTATAGGTAAGGTGTACCCTCAGTTTCAGAGACCCTGTGCATCACCCACTGGTGAGGAAAAAGCAGACCTCCAAAGCAAAAGAATGGCAGATGTTCAGGATTTTGAAAGGACACAGAATTCATGCAGATGGGTCAAATGAAGAGATTTTAATAAGAGAGCTACCATACTGTATAGTGGAGAGGTGAAGGAAAAAAACCGAAGGGTCATGAGGTCCCCAGTGGGAAGTTATTACCACCATTAGGACCAAAGGAACAGGGGAGGAAATAATGTTCACAGAGCCCTATGAGAACTGAGGCTGTGGAGGGGAGCAGCCTGTCGGGAGCTGTAGTCACTGAGAGATGGGCCAAAGCAGGGAGGGGCCAATGAAGAAATACCCAATCTGTTCTTCCAGCCTCTGATCTACTGGTGTTACCAGTTGGCAGAACCCAGCTAGAACCAGAGGAAAAAGTAGCTTATGGATATTGACCATAATCCATAGAGGTCAGCCTCTTAAAGCACAGAGCCAGGTAGAGGACAGGGTATGGGTCTGGGTGAGAGGTGAATGGAAAGTAACCAGCAGAGCAGGTGCCCAGCAATGCCTTGGTTCAAAGAATCAGGCTGTCACTTGGTCTGATGTAGGTGAACAATGAGTAGGAAACTTCCAGTTGGTCTTTCCTTCCATGTCTTCCCCGCCATCACTGTCCTCCCAGGTCAGCAGGCAGGAACACCACAGTGGTTTCCCTGCATCCTCATCCCAACAATTACACTACTGTTGTCACTCTGGGGCCCAGCCACTGTGAGTGAAGATGCTGAACCAACAGCAGAGGGAGAGACTTGCAGAGAGCAGGGGCTAAAGGCCACCATGACATTAACAAGGACCAGGCAGAGGAATCTCAGCAAGAACATTAATTCCATTGTGGCTTTCACAGTTCAGTTCCTGCCCCTGCCACAGGGTTAAAAAGAAAAAAAAAAACTTTAGCTTTTACTCAGACGTTGGAACAAAGAAAAGGATGAGCAAAGGTATGGTCTTTTTCAGCACAGCTGCAAGCTCGGACTCTAGCGACCAGAGGGGTGTTCCAGCTGAAAGCACAGATTACGCATCTCCTCTGTGTGTCCATTGAACCTTCATTTCTCCTAGCACAGTGCATCCCTGTGGCCCTGGGAAGGACACATTTTACCAAGTAAAATACCTTTACCCTTTTCCCACCATCATTTTACTTTGATAACCACTTGAATTTAGGAAATCTTTTTATTTTATTTACTAGAAGAATAAAATAAGTATTAGAAATGTTAGAAAGGGCAAGTGGCCTCCCTGCAAAGCACTAACATAAGAACAATTTCATCCCATCCTTGTGTCTTCTTTGCATGCTGTTTCATCCTCTCCTGAGTTGCTGCGAGGCTCTCACCTTCCTCCTTGTCGGTATGGGGTAATACTGGCTTCATTTGATTTTCTCTCCCATCCTTGTGAGCTCTGTGGCCTATTCCCCCTTCAGGGCAGGATCTCATTTTATTAGGCAGGATGGTCAATCAGTCTTGCTCACACCACACACTACATCATCGGGGCACTGTCTGTTAAGACAGGACATAGTTCTTGTGTCTATTGCCAGCTTACGCAGTGAGTATCTGTCTGAGGTGGATGACCTGCTTGGTGGATCAAGTCCTGCATTTGTTGTGAAGAACTCTGGAGGACCACCGTGATAGTGTGTGCCAACCTCCTAATATTAGGGATTAGACATAAGGCCTAGAGGGGTGGCATGGCAGGCACCCGACCACACATCAGCCTGAAGGAGGGTTGGAGGAGGACAAAGGCCTCCTGAGACCTAGGGTCTGAGGCTCATCCCTACACAATAGCCTCAGGCCGTGGGAAGTGCTGAAGAGCCATTGTGCCTTTTCTTCCCAACGGATATGCCTTATAGGGTTTTTGATGATTATAACAGCATGAAAAACTTGCTTATTGCAAAATTTCAAATAATTCAAGGCTGTGTGAAATAGCACAGGAAATTACCATCTCAACTCACAGACTTGACAACTTTTCAGAGTTTGCTGGGTATACATCCAGATTTGTTCAATGCCTATATAAAATACATACATATACATATGCGTATGCTTTAAAGCTGAGTTCAAACCTATGCATACTCTTCTGCATCCTACTTATTTTACTTTAGAATATATAGGCAGTCTCCAACTTTCACACATAATACACTTTTGAAAAGATGTTGGGAAGTTAAATATGCAAAAGTGAATAATAGACATGCATTTTCTAAGGTGACTGCAGTCTCAGAGATCTAGATTATCTTGGCATCTCATTCACATTTTTGCAATTTGTTCTTGTGCTTTACGATGGAACACCAAGTCCAGTAGCTCAAGTTTGATGAGTAGCAAATCAAGGCCAAAGACTTCCTCCTTGTAGTATCCCTGTGATTTCTTTGTTTCAATTTTATTAAGTGTATACTAGACCTTGTCTTCTTCTTGTATATGTCAACATTTAAGTTTCTTATTCTTTATTTTTCTAAGCTAACGAGCATAATGCAATAAATATTTTTTTGAGCATAATATTTATTTATGCTCAAATATTTGAGCATAATTGTACAACTCTGTCCTGCTGTGCAGACAGAGATGGCCATGCTCCTTAACCTAGGTTGGGGACGGGCTGGCAGTGCCACCCTGCAGAATTTGCATATGTATCCTTCTGCTGAGTTCTGAAGGTCTAAATCTGGCATCTGAATGGTGGCTTGGAGGGTCTCCATGGGTGGTGTACAGAAGTGTGAATTAACAAAAGTTAAGGATCATGTAGCATGGATGTCTTTGCAGAGAGTTGACTGAGCTCATTAAAAAGAAAGAAGCTTACTAAAAGAAGACCAGACAGCCCACAGAAGTATTGGAAAGACAGAGAAGTAGTTTTGGAGCTCTGCTTCGAGGAACAGTGGCCAAACCCACACTGCAGAACTGTACTAATGAGAAAACCCCAGTGCTGCCACCAGTAAGCCATTTAGATGCAGTGCTTGGCTCTGCTGGAGATTCATCTTTGCAGAAACTGCCCCTGCCACTAACGCTGATAGCACTTCTACCTCAGAAGCTCGGCCTTGCAAGTGCCAAAAGAGGTTGTTTCAAGCACTATTCTTGCCAGAAAAACCCTGCCCCTCTCTGATCCCATTTCCTCACTTCCCTTTTGAAGTTTTATGTGGTGTATTTCACTGGTGAAATCAGGTTACGTAGCTGGGACCTGGTGGCAAAGGAAGCCCGGAAGTGTGTTGTCTGCCTTCTACCTTGGGAAGAAGGTATTGAGAGACAGTTAATTTCGCAAACATTAGAATAGTGTTCAAGAGCTGCCAGGAATCCAGAAAAGAAGAAAAGGGAAAGAGGAGAAGAAGAAGAAGAAGGAGGAGGAGGAAGAAGAAGAGGGGGGAAGAAGGAGAAGAAGAAAGGAAAGAAGAAGAAGAAAGAAGAGAGGAAAGGAGGAGGAGGAGGAGGAAGAAGAGGAGGAGAAAAAGAAGAATAGTCTTCTACAAGTACAAGTAGCTATAGTGGATTCTTTTAAAGACTGCATTGTATTTCATTGTATGCATATATTGTAATTAGCAAATCCCTTATTAGTATAAATTCAAATAATTTCCTTTATTTTTTGCTACTAAAAGCCATACTATAGAGAACATTTTTGCCTATGTATGTGTATGTACACATACACATATATACACAAACATGCAAATATATTCATACACTTTTATTTATAGGATTAATTCTTAGGAGTAGAAGTGTTGGTCCCAGAGTATTTGAAATCTAACATATTTATACATATTACAACATTGTCTTCCCAAAAGCTTGCAGAAGTGCCTCTCAGCAAAGAAAGACCGTGTTTAAAACAGTTGTTAAGTTTAGGGAGTTTTAAAAATATTCAAGTATACAAAAAATGTATTATTCCAGAATATCTAGAATAAATTGAATGGTCCCTTGTCCTATTGAGCCTGAGAACAGTAAGATAACTGTATTAGTAATTCTGTACATTTTTTTTTTTTTTTTTTGGCTATCAGTGTGGGCACTATATGGTTGAGTCTTTGTGATCTGTGACATTCCCATGAGCCCTTAGGAATACTCCAAGTTAATCAGCAGCAGGGCTGCTGCATATGGGTGTAGGGTAATGACTTCATGACTCTAGGGGGTGCTATTTGAAAATGTAGTCTATGGGAATTGTGCCCCATTGAGTAGTGCAGTACACAACATGCGCAACAGTACATGGTACCCCTGCCAAGCAAAGCAAGAGCAGTCACATGGAAATTCTTCCAATACTCCTTTTGTAGTTTTAATTCATTTGTGTAAGGTAGCTGATTATGAAACATTAAGCCTAGTATCCTCTCCAGAGCAGCAAGGCAGCTCTGGTGACAGCTCCTAAGTACATAAGAAATGCATCTTAAATTCTGTGACATTTTACATTCTCAACTTTGCCCAGCAGCCAATGGTCCCTTCTTCCAAGTGACGTATTGGTTGTACATACATGCAGGGTGAGTATAATTGTGTTCAGTATTTTGAGCTCATCATCTGTTATCCCGTTCTTATTGTCATCCCAGGCCCAGGCAGTATCAAATTGGAAGCAGTAGTGTAGAAAATTACAAACAAATCAAAAAAGACTACAGCTGTGAAATGAATCAGGCCAGCACTCCACATTTGGTATTTCTCCTGATGTTAACACCCTGCTCCTTTCCTTCACCCTGTTAGCAGGTCTCGGAGCCAGGAGTGTACTGGGATAGTTAGAGCTCAACTCTGACCTTGCTTTGAAGCTAGGTACAAGGTGTCCCAGAGAGCAGGAGGTTCTGCTGTCCTAGCAACCATGTCACATCTTGGAGGCGGTAGGGCAGCTCACCAAGGTGTGACAGTGAGGAAGCAGGTATTGACAAGTGGTGATTTATGTGGCTGTGAATGACAATGTCTCCCTTCCAAGGCATCTAAGATGGCCCATTCCCCCAGGTTTTATGAGATTCTCATTAATCACATCTCTCTGGGTGGATTTGTGACCAAGGGGCTAATGAGGAGATGCCATGTTGCTAGTTGGCATGAATGTAGGCACAGCTCCATCAGGGTGGGTAATTTCATGCATCATCAGAGTGAAAAGCCTTTTAGAATGGCCTGTGGGCAAGGCACACCTCGTCACTGTGATAACTGTAGACTCCCCTGTCGTTGTACCATGCCTATTGTTATTTTTGTGTTTGCTTAAGGTAACTGTGGTGGGTGTGAATGGGGTCTGTATTTTAATGTTAATCAAAACCAGTGCAGAGTCTTTCTTCTCTTTCTAAGAAGTCAGTTCTGGCTTTTTTATTCCTGGCTCAGAGTCTGGGCCTGGAGATTGTCCCTGTCTCCTGTGCTGACCCTTCAGAGTTTGTGGGAAAGATCACTCTGGGTGCGGTGAAGACATTTGTCTTGCATGCAAGCTCAACCCCAGGCTGGTAGCACATAAGATGTGGATACAAGCTTGCTTGTCCCACTTGTTATGGGACCTCCTGAACATGGGCAGAGGTAACGTGGTAGAGAGAGAAGGCATTCCCCCCGAGGTTCCTCTGTGCCCATTGCCCTTTCCTGCCCACCATGGGGCTTCCACAGATGGCCTGAGAGTAGGAGGTCCTCCCCTTCCTCCTCCAGGGATTCTGCCCTGTCTGGAACCTTCTGACTTGACTCAGACCTCTGGGTTTGCTTTGGAAGCAAGGCAAGCTCTGAGAACAGGGCGAGGGCCCTTCTCAGGGAAGGAGCAAAGGTTTTCTCATCCGCTTGGGAAATCCTGTGCCTTGCCAAGCTCACCCCAGAGGCCTCACATAGCTTCTTTGTTCACTTGAGGTTGGGAAACACCTGATGGCTCTCCACAGACCCTCCCTTTTCTGGATCTCAACATCCTACTTGTGAATATTTATAGAGCACCGACTACTGCCACATATGAATCTACGTATTGAGGACCTAGCAATGGACCCAATAGATAAAAATCCAGCCCTGTGTTCTCATTGTTTAACTCCCACTGATGAGTGAGAACATGCAGTGTTTGGTTTTCTGTTCCTCTGTTAGTCTGCTGAGAATGATGGACACAGGCAGGAGAACAACACACACTGGGGCCTGTCGGGGGGTGGGGTCCAAGGGGAGGGAGAGCATCAGAACAAATACCTAATGCATACGGGGCTTAAAACCTAGATGACGAGTTGATAGGTGCAGTAAACCACCACGGCACATGTGTACCAATGTAACAAACCTACACTTTCTGCATATGTATCCCGGAACTTAAAATAAAAAATAAATAATAAAAATTCCAATAAAGCACATTTTAAAAGGTTAAGAAAAAAAATGCTAAAATACATGTCAATAGAGAAATACTTAATGACAGGAGCTAAGCTATGAGTATGCAGGGGCATGAGAAAGTGTTCACGACATACTTTTAAGTGAAAAAAAGAAAAAGCAATTTACAAATTGTATGCAGTGTGTGTATATAAAAAACAAAAGTCCAGCCTTCGTGGAGCTTATATGTCAGTGGTAAGATACAGACAAAAACAAAAGAAATAAGCAAAATATAGAAAGACAATGAATGCTATGGGAGAAAAAGCAGGGAAAGGGGACAGGCAATACTAGGGTGGGAAGAGCTGAAATTTTAAGGAGGCTGGTCAGAAAAGGCTTCATTGAGAAGCAGGGTCTGGAAGAGGAGGGAGTGAGCCCAATGAGTACCTAGGGAGGGATGTCCTTAGGCAGGAGCATGCCTGGAATATCCTGGGGATAGCAAGGAGGCCAGTGGAGCTGCAGCAGAGGGAGAGAAGTCGGACCCCAGTTGGAGAGATGACAGGGGCCTCATTGTGTGGGGCCTGCGAGGACTCAGGCTTTTTCTTGGAGTGAGATGAGAAGTCCTGAGGAGGGAGTCAAGACAGGGTTGCTGTGATCCAACAGCTATTTCACAGGATAGCTCTGCCTCTGCTTTGAGAATAGTCCTGGGGAGTGAGGAGGGGAAGAAGGGAGCTCCGGATGCAGCTGAGAGTTGATGGTGGCCTGTAAGGGAGTGGTGGCTGTAAAGGCAGTGACAAGCTGTCAGATTTAGGCTATATTGAGAAAGTGGAACTAAGATTTGCTGATAGATTGGATTGGAATGTGAGAGAAAGAGAAGAGCCAAGGATAGCTCCAAGGTTTTCAGACTGATTAACTGAAGGGATGGAGCTGCTATGATGTGATTTGAGAAAGTTGGAGTGGAACAGTTTTGCAGAGAGAAAGATCAGAAATTCAGATTTGAACCCATTAAGTCAGCTAACAGCCCATTTGCCATTCAAGTGGAAGTGCTCAGGTAATGGGATGTAGGAGTCTAGGGTTCAAGAGAGAGGTCCAGGTTGGAGATGTGAGTTTCAGAGCTATCATCTTATACAAGGTGACAAAACCCATGAAGAGGAAGAGCTCTTCAACACAAATGAGACAGAGAAGAGATTCAAGGACTAGGACCCAGAGCATCCCAACTTTTAGATGGAAGAGATATAAGGAGAAACCAGCATAGCAGACTGAGAAGAAATGGCCAAGGAGATAGAAGGAAAATCAGAAGTGCAATGTCCCAGAAAGCAAGTGGAGAAAGTGTTTCTAAGACAAGTGAGTGACCAGCTGTGTCTAGTTCTACTGATTACTGGGCTGCAACTTCCATGAGCATAGGGACCTTTTTCTATTTTATTTTATCCATAGTCTCCAGCCCCTAAACTAGGACCTAGAATGTAGTAGATACTCAACCAAAATTTTTGTTGGGTGAATAAGGGAGCCAAATAAGATGAGGACTGAAAATTTGCCATTGGATGTATTAACAGCAATGGGGAGGTTGTAGATGACATTACAAGATGAGTTTCAGGGGAGTGGTGACAATGAAAGCCTGTTTGGAGTAGGTTTCAGGGAGAAGAAAGTGCAAACACAGGACAGAAAAGAGAATTGAGTTTCTAGGTGGAAGAATTATGATATCAAGTCCAGTCTGTCCTGTCACTTTGTAAATAGGGTCATCTTTCAAGAGCCTGGGTTTCATGTTGTCATTGTTGTACCACTAAAGAATAAACTCCAAACTCTCCTGTCATAATCCAGCTGCCATCTATCCTTTGACCTTGCCTTTTACTACCCCTCTACTTATGCTTCCATTCCAGCCAAACAGCGCAGATTCCAGCTATGTTCCTTACCGGCTGTGTAACCATGAATAAGATGCTTAGCATCTCTGAGCCTCAGTTGCCTCATCTGTATAATATGGATAATTATGTTTTCCTCATCGGGCTGTCAAGCACCAATGTTCAGTTGTTGTTCAAAACATGCAATAATTTTTATTCCTGTTTTTTCATGTTTGATTGTACTAGTTCTACTCCCCCCACCATAGTCCATCTATTAAAATCATCTCTAGGATCCTGTTAAAAACTATCCATTCATTTAGACATAACAACAACAATAATCATAACAACAAATATTTATATAGTGCTTACTCTCAACTAAATGAGTAATTTACATATATTAACTCATTTAATCCTCATAGTAACCCCTAAGTGGTAGGTTCTATTATTGTTCCAATTTTGTAGAAAAGAAAACTGAGGACAGAGAGGTTAAATGCCTTGTCTCAGGTTGCACAGCTCATAGGTAGAAGAGCCAGGTCATTTTATTTGTTCACTATTCAGTAAACCTTTGTTGAGTGTTTACTGTGAATGAGACCCAGCACTGGACACCAAGGGGTTTAGACATGTAAAAGACCCTGTCTAACTTCATGTCTAAAACACCAAAAGCAACGGCAGCAAAAGCCAAAATTGACAAATGGGATCTAATTAAACTAAAGAGCTTCTGCACAGCAAAAGAAACTACCATCAGAGTGAACAGGCAACCTACAGAATGGGAGAAAATTTTTGCAGTCTACTCATCTGGCAAACGGCTAATATCCAGAACCTACAAAGAACTCAAACAAATTTACAGGAAGAAAACAAACAACCCCATCAAAAAGTGGGCAAAGGATATGAACAGACATTTCTCAAAAGAAGGCATTCATGTAGCCAACAGACACATGAAAAAATGCTCATCATCACTCGCCATCAGAGAAATGCAAATCAAAACCACAATGAGATACCATCTCACACCAGTTAGAATGGCAATCATTAAAAAGTCAGGAAACAATAGGTGCTGGAGAGGATGTGGAGAAATAGGAACACTTTTACACTGTTGGTGGGATTGTAAACTAGTTCAACCATTATGGAAAACAGTATGGCAATTCCTCAAGGATCTAGAACTAGAGGTACCATATGACCCAGCCATCCCATTACTGGGTATATACCCAAAGGATCATAAATCATGCTGCTATAAAGACACATGCACACGTATGTTTATTGCGGCACTATTCACAATAGCAAAGACTTGGAATCAACCCAAATGTCCATCAGTGACAGACTGGATTAAGAAAATGTGGCACATATACACCATGGAATACTATGCAGCCATAAAAAAGGATGAGTTTGTGTCCTTTGTAGGGACATGGATGCAGCTGGAAACCATCATTCTTAGCAAACTATCACAAGAACAGAAAACCAAACACCTCATGTTCTCACTCATAGGTGGGAACTGAACAATGAGATCACTTGGACTCGGGAAGGGGAACATCACACACCAGGGCCTATCATGGGGAGGGGGGAGGGGGGAGGGATTGCATTGGGAGTTATACCTGATGTAAATGACGAGTTGATGGGTGCTGACGAGTTGATGGGTGCAGCACACCAACATGGCACAGGTATACATATATAACAAACCTGCACGTTATGCACATGTACCCTAGAACTTAAAGTATAATAATAATTAAAAAAAAAAAAAAAAAAAAAGACCCTGCCTATGTCCTCAAAGAGCCCACAGCCTGAGCTTCCTGACCGCTGAGTCCCAAAACACAACTTTGGAATTCCCATAGCCCTTCCTTTTTATCCCACTCAGAGTGGAGCTCTCAGGCTGCTGAGTTGCACTGTGGCAGATGAGCCCGGACTCTCTCCCTGCCTAACTATAAACTCCCCAATGAATGTCAGGCTTCTGTTCTAGGACCTCTAGGTCTTTGATTCTTGGTCTTGCCTTGAATATAACCAGAACCCAGTAAATATCTTCTATGAAACAGCCATTTGTCCTAACAGCCCCTCAAGGTTGTTTATTCGTTCATTCAACATATATTTATTGAGGGACTGTTATAGGCCAGGTACCGACCTGGGCCCTGGGATATAATGATGACAGCACAGAGTCCCTGCTCATGTGATGCCATGCACTATGAGGTGACACTCTACTATAGTGATTTTACTGCCTCCTTCTCGTACCCAAGGTCATATGTGCCCACAGCAGGACCACTCTTCTCACCATTGGGCTTACGTTGAACTTGGTTGGATTTTTCTGGGGGAAGAGAAAGGAGTGGTGATATTTTCACTGTTTGTTTTTGCAAACACAGAAAGTAGGAGCCAAGGCAGTTGTTTTTTTTTTTTGGAGATGGAGTCTCGCTTTGTCACCCAGACTGGAGGGCAATGGTGAGATCTCAGCTCAACGCAACCTCCTGAGTAGCTGGGATTACAGGCATGTGCCACCACGCCCGGCTAATTTTGTATTTTTAGTAGAGATGGGGTTTCTCCATGTTGGTTAGGCTTGTCTCAAACTCCTGACCTCAGGTGATCTGCCCACCTTGGCCTCCCAACATGCTGGGATTACAGGCATGAACCACTGTGCCCGACCACCAAGGCAGTTTTAAGGAACTGGTAAGACTTCTGGTCCACGTACTTTCCCATATATGTATATCAGGGATGTAGCTGTCATCCTTTTCCACATTTATTGTGGCAGCAACTGGATTACTTCACATCAAGACCTACTGTTACTAAGCATGTAAGTGCAGTGCTCTCTGGAGGCTACCTTGTCTTCTCTGACCACAGCAGTCCTGTTGAGTTTTAATCATTCATTCCCTGTGGAGTCTGATCCTCAGAGTGCATCATGCGTATGACTCATCACTGAAGCCTCCTGAAACCAATGTATCCTTTCTTCCTAACTGCCTTCATATGTAAACTAGCAGGGGACTGCTTTCCTCTCCAACTTAGGCCTAAAGAACAGATGGTATGACATTATGGTGTCTATGTTTTATTTATTTATTTATTTATTTATTTATTTATTTATTTATTTATTTATTTATTTTAAAAAGAATAGGCAAGAGATCAATAAAGTGCCAAGTAGAGGAACTATTTATTCCTTTACCTTCCACCAAGGATGCAATAAATAAGTGATCCTATTGTCTGGAGTCTATTGTTTTAAAAACAATATATTTATAACTAAGCTCTGGATGAACAAGGCGATACAATCCATATTGTGTCTGAATCCTGGGGGAAATTAATTGTCATGCTATTTGCTGTAGAGTATGAGGGTACTCTCTGGAGAAGATTAGACAAAGAATGGTGGGGCAACAGGCATGAGAACTTTATCCTGTAGTCATTTTCTCAATTAGTAACATGTCTGACATATCACAAATCTCAGCTGATGTTATCTCTGTAAGTACCTCACAACTGGAGATATTCTAGAGAGTACAGATTGCTATTTTTACAATAAACAAACGAATTTTTACTTCTAGGATGATGGAGTAGACATTTCTCCCCACCCCTACCCCATTCTTCATGTTAAATACAGCTAAAATCCCTGGACATTATAAAGAGACATAAGGTGAGGAGAAGAAGGCAGACTAATTAGGGAATTTAGGACCCAAGGAATGGCACAGAGATGAGTTCCCTGGGTTTTCTTTTTGCCTCATATGTTCCAGACTTGGAGCTGAAGAGGCAGCAATCTGGAAATGCCAACAGGTACAGAGAAAAAAAAGAGAGAGAAAGAGAGAAAAAAAAGCCTGTTCTCTCCAGCCAAAGGACCAGGAAAGAGGCAGCCTAGCAAGACAGAAAACTTTTAGCCAGTCTACTCCACCCAAACATCCCAGAAAGACCTGTGACCCCACCCCTACACACACCAGCAAAGGCCAAGTAGGGATCCTAGACTTCCATACTTGCCAGGCCGAAACAAGGTACCACAGTACCCTCACCATAATGGTGTCAGAGATGACCAAGTAGGGAGCCTAGTTTTGTACCCCACCAGCAGGAGGAAGGCACCCTTTCTCTTTGCCATTGAGGTGGCATTGGAGGAGGCCTAGTGGAGAGTCAGGACCTTTACCACCACTGCTTGTCCCTTGGTAACAAGGCCACTCTCCCACCACTTCTCTCCACCCCATGATGTCAGTGGAAGCCATGTGGTGAGCCATAATGAGCCACTCGTATCATTCCCTGCCAGAGAGGTTTCAGTGAAGACCTAATAGGAAGACTGAATTCCCACCCTTGCCAAGCACCAGCAAGGAGGCTCTCCCTCTTCTCAGTTCAATGGACACTAAGTATTGAACTTGGACTTCTATACCCACTGGGAAGTAACAGATGATGTGATGCCATGCACTATGAGGTGACACTGTACTATAGTGATTTTACTGCCTCCTTCTCGTACCCAATGAGATGGTATCTCATTGTGGTTTTGATTTGCATTTCTCTAATGACCAGTGATGATGAGCTTTTTTTCATATGTTTGTTGGCCACACAGATGTCCTCTTTTGAGAAGTGTCCATTCATATCCTTTGCCCACTTTTTGATGGGGTTGTTTGTTTTTTTCTTGTAAATGTGTTTCAGTTCCTTGTCCCTTCTCCTACTAAAGTGATGTCAGAGAAAACTGGTTAAACCAGAAGGTTTAAATAAGATCCAGAGTTTCAGAACATAATGTTAAAAATGGCCAGGTTTCATTCAAAAGTCATTCATCATATAACCAACCAGGAAGATAATGAAAACTACAATCAACAGATGTCAACACTGAAATGGCAGAGATGTTGGAGTTATTTGATAAGATTTTAAAGCAGGCATCATAAAAATGCTTCAGTAAGCAATTAGAAACACACTTGAAATCAATGAAAGAAAAGAGAAAGTCTCAACAAAGAAATAAAAGATATAAAGAAGAACCAAAAAAAAAATGTTAAAGCTGAAAGATACAATAACTAAAATAAAAAAATTAATAAATAGGTTCAATAGCAGATTGGAGGGTAGAGAGGAAATAATTAGTGAGTTTGAAGATAGAACAATATATTGCCCAATCTGAAAATAGTAGAGAGAATAGACTGAAATTAACAGAGTCTCAGGAACCTATGGGACCTATGTTATTAGAGTCCTGGAAGGAAGGGAGAAAGAGGACATGGCTCAAAAAGCACTCAAAGAAATAATGGTTGAAAACTTCCCAAATGTAACAAAAGACTCAACCTTTACATTCAAGGAGGTTAGCAAACTCCAAGCAGGATAAATCCACACCAAGATAACTTCTAAAATTTCTGAAAATTAAGGACAAATAAAAAAATATTGAAAGCAATAAGAGAGAAGTAAGACTTTATATGGCAAAAATAATGTGAATGACAGAAGAGTTATTAAAAACTATGGGGGCTGGACAGGCACAGTGGTACACATCTGTAATCCCAACACTTTGGGAGGCCAAGTTGTATGGATCATTGAGCCCAGAATTTCAAGACCAGCCTAGGCAACGTAGTGAAAGCCCATCTCTACAAAAATACAAAAAAAATTAGCTGAGTGTGGTGACATATACGTATGGTCCCAGCTACTTGGGAGGCTGCATTGGGAGGATTGCTTAAGGCCCAGGAGGTTGAAACTGCAATGAGCCATGATCATGCCACTGCACCCCAGCCTGGGCAACAGAACAAGACCCTGTCTTAAAAGAAAACAACAACAAAACAAACAAAAAACACAAAACTATGGAGGCCAGAAGGAAGCGACACAACCTTTTCCAACTGATGAAAGACTAACAACTGTCAACCCAGAATCCCATATCTGGAGAAAATATTCTTCAGGAATAAAACAATAATAAAGGCAATTCTTAGGAAAAGGAAAACTAAGACAATTTGTCTCCAGCCGAACTACCCTGAAAGAATGTATAAAGAAAGTTTTCTAAAAAGAAAGAAAATAAAAATGGAATTTTGGAACACTGAGAAAGAAGAAAAAACATGGTAAGCAGAAACATGGGTAAATGCAACAGATTTTCCTTTTCCTCCTGAGTTTTCTAAATTATGTTTGATATTTGAAGCAAAAATTATAACACCATCTGATGTGGTTCTAAATGTATGTAGAAAAAATATTTAAGACACCTACATTATAAACAGGGGAGGGTAAAGGGAGGTAATATACTTTACTTGAACTGGTGAAATTATGAAACTAGTAAGACTGTGTAATGTTATGTATATATGATATAATTCTATTATTATACTTTAAGTTCTGGGATACATGTGCAGAATGTGCAGGTTTGTTACATAGGTATACATGTGCCATGGTGGTTTGCTGCACCCATCAACCCATCATCTACATTAGGTATTTCTCCTAATGCTATCCCTCCCCTATCCCCCACCCCAAAACAGGTCCCGGTGTGTAATGTTCCCCTCCTTGTGTCCATGTTTTCTCATTGTTCAACTCCCACTTATGAGTGAGAACATGTGGTGTTTGGTTTTCTGTTCCTCTGTTAGTTTGCTGAGAATGATGGTTTCCAGCTGCATCCATGTCCCTACAAAGGACACGAACTCATTCTTTCTTATGGCTGCATAGTGTTCCATGGTGTGTATGTGCCACATTTTCTTTATCCAGTCCATCATTGATGGGCATTTGGGTTGGTTTCAATTATTGCTATTGTGAATAGTGCTGCAATAAACATATGTGTGCATGTGTCTTTATAGTAGAATGATTTATAATCCTTTGGGTATATAACCAGTAATGGGATTGCTGGGTTAAATGGTATTTCTGGTTCTAGATCCTTGAGGAATTGCCACACTGTCTTCCAGGATGGTTGAATTAATTTACACTCCTACCAACGGTGTAAAAGCATTCCTATTTCTCCACATCCTCTCCAGCATCTGTTGTTCCCTGACTTTTTAATGATCAGCATTCTAACTGGCATGAGATGGTATCTCATTGTGGTTTTGATTTGCATTCCTCTAATGACCAGTGATGATGAGCTTTTTTTCATATGTTTGTTGGCCACACAGATGTCCTCTTTTGAGAAGTGTCCATTCATATCCTTTGCCCACTTTTTGATGGGGTTGTTTGTTTTTTTCTTGTAAATGTGTTTCAGTTCCTTGTAGATTCTGAATATTAGCCCTTTTTCAGATGGATAGATTGCAAAAATGTTCTCCCATTCTGTAGATTGCATGTTCACTCTGATGATAGTTTCTTTTTCTGTGTAGAAGCTCTTCAGTTTAATTAGATCCCATTTGCCAATTTTGGCTTTTGTTGCCATTGTTTTTGGTGTTTTAGTCATGAAGTCTTTGCCCATGTCTATGTCCTGAATGGTATTGCCTAGGTTTTCTTCTAGGGTTTTTAATGGTTTTATGTTTTATGTTTAAGTCTTTAATCCATCTTGAGTTAGTTTTTGTATAAGGTGTAAGGAAGGGGTCCAGTTTCTGTTTTCTGTATATGACTAGCCAGTTTTCCCAACACCATTTATTAAATAGGGAATTCTTTCCCTATTGCTTGTTTTTGTCAGGTTTGTTAAAGATCAGACGGTTGTAGATGTGTGGTATTATTTCTGAGGTCTCTGTTCTGTTCCATTGGTCTATATATCTGTTTTGATACCAGTACAATGCTGTTTTGGTTACTGTAGCCTTGTAGTGTAGATTGAAGTCAGGTAGTATGATGCCTCCAACTTTGTTCTTTTTGTTTAGGGTTGTCTTGGCTATCCGGGTTCTTTTTTGGTTCCATATGAAATTTAAAGTTGTTTTCCTAATTCTGTGAAGAAAGTCAATGGTAGCTTGATGGGGATAGCATTGAATCTATAAATTACTTTGGGCAATATGGTAATTTTCACGATATTGATTCTTCCTATCCATGAGCATGCAATGCTTTTCCATTTGTTTGTGTCCTCTCTTATTTCCTTGAGCAGTGGTTTGTAGTTCTCCTTGAAGAGGTCCTTCACATCCCTTGTAAGTTGTATTCCTATGTATTTTATTCTCTTTGTAGCAACTGTGAATGGAAGTTCACTCATGATTTGGCTATCTGTTATTGGTGTGTAGAATTCTTGTGACTTTTGCACATTGATTTCATATCCTGAGACTTTGCTGAAGTTGCTTATCAGCTTAAGGCAATTTTGGGCTGAGACGATGGGGTTTTCTAAATATACAGTCATGTCATCTGCAAACAGAGATAACTTGACTTTTTCTCTTCCTGTTTGAATACTCTCTATTTCTTTCTCTTGCCTGATTGCCCTGGCCAGAACTTCCATTACTATGTCAAATAGGAGTGGTGAGAGAGGGCATCCTTGTCTTCTGCCAGTTTTCAAAGGGAATACTTCCAGCTTTTGCCAATTCAGTATGATATTGGCTGTGGGTTTTTCATAAATAGTTCTCATTATTTTGAGATATGTTACATCAATACCTAGCTTATTGAGTTTTTAGCATAAAGAGTTGAATTTTATTGAAGGCCTTTTCTGCATCTATTGAGATAATCATGTGGTTTTTGTCATTGGTTCTGTTCATATGATGGATTGCATTTATTGATTTGCATATGTCAAACCAGCCTTGCATCCCAGGGATGAAGCCAACTTGATTGTGGTGGATAAGCTTTTTGATGTGCTGCTGGATTCGGTTTGCCAGTATTTTATTGAGGATTTTCCCATCGATGTTCATCAGGGATATTGGCCTGAAATTTTCTTTTTTTATTATGTCTCTGCCAGGTTTTAGTATCAGGATGATGCTGGCCTCATAAAATGAGTTAGGGAAGAGTCCCTCTTTTTCCGTTGTTTGGAATAGTTTCAGAAGGAATGGTACCAGCTCCTCTTTGTACCTCTGGTAGAATTTGGCTGTGAATCTGTCTCGTCCTGGGCGTTTTTAGGCTATTAATTACTGACTCAATTTCAGAACTTGTTATTGGTCTATTCAGGGATTCAACCTCTTCCTGGTTTAGTCTTGGGAGGGTGTATGTGTCCAGAAATTTATCCATTTCTTCTAGATTTTCTAGTTTATTTGCATAGAGGTATTTATAGTATTCTCTGATGGTAGTTTGTATTTCTGTGGGAATAGTGGTGATATCCCCTTTATCATTTTTTTGTGTGTCTATTGGATTCTTCTCTCTTTTCTTCTTTATTAGTCTAGCCTAGCAGTCTACCTATTTAGTTTATCTTTTCAAAAAAACAGCTCCCGGTGGCTGGGCGCAGAGGCTCCTGCCTGTAACCCCAGCACTTTGGGAGGCTGAGGTGGGTGGATCACCTGAGGTCGGGAGTTTGAGACCAGCCTGTCCAAAATGGAGAAACCTCATCTGTACTAAAAAATACAAAATCAGCCAGGCATGATGGTGCGTGCCTGTAATTCTAGCTACTTGAGAGGCTGAGGCAGGAGAATCACTTGAATCCAGAAGGCAGAGGTTGTAGTGAACCAAGATAGTGCCATTGCACTCCAGCCCGGGCAACAGGAGCAAAACTCCATCTCAAAAA
>NC_045437.1:156366350-156378183 GCF_002776525.5 Piliocolobus tephrosceles
GAAGGGAGGGAGGGAGGGAGGGAGGGAGGGAGGGAGGGAGGGAGAAAGGAAAAGAAAGAAAACAGCTCCCAAGTCATTGATTTTTTTGAAGGGTTTTTGTGTCTCTATCTCTTTCTGTTCTGCTCTGATCTTAGTTATTTCTTGTCTCTGCTAGCTTTTGAATTTGTTTGCTCTTGCTTCTCTAGTTCTTTTAATTGTAATGTTAGGGTGTCAATTTTAGATCTTTCCTGCTTTCTCCTGTGGGCATTTAGTGCTATAAATTTCCCTCTAAAAGGGATGACACGCAAATTCGTGAAGCGTTCCATATTTAAAAAAAAAAAAAAAAACTGCTTTAGTTGTGTCCCAGAGATTCTGGTAGGTTGTGTCTTTGTTCTCATTGGTATCAAAGAACTTATTTATTTCTGCCTTAATATCCTTATTTACCCAGGTTGTTCAGTTTCCATGTAGTTATGTGGTTTTGAGTGAATTTTATATAATGTAATTCTTAAAGCAGCCAGGTAAAAGTCATACAAAGAGATATACTCAAAAACACTACAGATAAATACAAATTGAATAAAAATAAATATCAATAATACAAAAATATTATATATAAATATGTCTTAGAAGTTTAACCTGAAAGAAGGCAGGGAAAAGAAAACAAATGAAAAAGAGAAAACACACACAGAACAAAAAATAAAATGGCAGGTGTAAACACTGACATATCAATTGAATGTAAATGGTCTAAATAGACTATTAAAAGAGATTTTCAGAATGGATTAAAAAACATCCTGCTATAGGCTGTCTGTAAGAAATTCACTTCAAATATAACAATATAGGCAGGTTGAATGTAAAAGTACGCAAACATTAATCAAAAGAATTCAAAGTAGCTATATTAACAGCAGATAATATAGATGAAATGGTTTGGCTGTGTCCCCACACAAATCTCATCTTGAATTGTAGCTCTCATAATTCCCATTTGTTATGGGAGGGACCCAGTGAGAGACAATTGAATAGTGAAAGTGATTTCCCCCATACTCTTCTCATGGTAGCGAATAAGTCTCATGAGATCTGATGGTTTTATAAGGGGAAACCCCTTTTTGTTTGGCTCTCATTCTCTTGTCTGCTGCCATGTAAGACATCCCTTGCTCTTCTGCCATGATTGTGAGTCCTCCTCAGCCATGTGGAACTGTGAGTCAATTAAACCCCTTTTCTTTATAAATTACACCATCTTGGGAATGTCTTTATTAACAGTGTGAGAACCGCCTAATACAGTAGACTTCATAGCAAAAAAATAAAAATAAAAAAAATAAAAAAGTCAGAGACAGAGAGGAACATCATATAATGGTAAAAGGGTTAGTCTACCAAGGAGATATAGCAATCCTAAATGTGTATGCAGCATAAATAGAGCTGCGAAATATGTGAAGCAGGTATTGAAAGAATTGAAAGGAGGAACAGACACATTCAGTTACAGTTGGCGACTTCAAATCTGCTCTTTCAACAATTGTTAGAACAATAGATAGAAAATCAGCAGAGGTAAAGAAGAATTCAAGAACACTATCAACAAACAGGATCCAATCAATACTTGCAGAGTATTCAACCCAACAACAGCAGAATACACATTTTTAAAATTGTGCACAGAACATATAACAAAATAGACCATATCCTGGGCCATAAAACAAACCTCACTAACTTTGAAAGAATTTATACCACACAGCGTGCATTCTCCATCCACAATGGAACAAAACTGGAAATCCATACAGAAAAGTACAGGAAAATGTCTGAGCAATTGGAAACATGATAACACACTTCTAAATAATCCATGGGTCAAAATGGGAGTCTCAAAGGAAATAAAAAAAATATTAAAAGGAATGAAAATGAGAGCACATCATATCAAAATGTATGGGACATAAAGCAGTGCTGAGAGGGAAAGTTATAGCATAAATGCATTCCTTAGAAAAGAGGGCCAAGTGCGGTGGTTCGCACCTGTAATCCCAGTACTTTGGGAGGCTGAGGCAGGTGAATTGCTTGAGCTCAGGAGTACAAGACTAGCCTGGGCAACATGGAGAACTCCTGTCTCTACCACACACATACACATGCACACACACAAATTTTATATATATATAATATATATATTGTATATATATTCTTCCATTGATGAACATTTGAGTTGTTTTTACCTTTTAGGTGTTGTCAGTACTGCTGCTATGAACATTCATGAGCAAAGTTTTGAGCACTGATTTTCAATTCTTTTGGGCATATACTTAAGGGTGGAATTGCTGGGTCATATGACCATTTTATGTTTAACCTTTTAAAGGACCCACCACACTGTCTTCCATGACTGAACAATTCTACATTTCTAACATATATATGATATATGATATATATATAAAAAATACATGGAACTATCTCAAATAATCTAAGCTCACAACTCAAGAGCTTAGAAAATGGAGGTTAAAATAGACCCAAAGCAAGCAGAACTAAAGAAATAATGAAAATGAGAAAAGAAACTGATGACATTGAAAACAAAAACCCAATGGAGAAAAATCAATGAAACAAAGGGTTATTTTTAAAGATCAATAAATTTGACACCAAACCTTAAGAAAGTCTGACAAAAATATAAAAGGGAGAAGGCACAGACTACCAATACCAGGAATTAAACAAGGAATATTACAGACTCTTGAGACATCAAACAAAGAATAAGGTAATATTAACCACTCTGCACATATAAATTTGACAACTAAAATTAAATGAAATAATTCTTCAAAACACATAAACTTCCACAGCTCCTCCAATATTAAGGTAATTTGAATAGTCCTATAAGTATTAGGAAAATTGAATTAATAACTAAAAATTCTCCAAAAGAAAAATCTTCAGCTCAGATGATTTCACTGGAGGATTCTACAAAATGTTTGAAGACCTAACACCAATTCTACACAATCTTTTCCAGAAAACAGAGGAGAAAGGAATATGTCCCAGTTCATGTTATGAAGTTAGTATTACCCTAATGCTAAAACCAGGCAAAAACACTACAAAAACCTCACTAAAGACCTATATCTCTGATGAATATAGATACAAACATTCTTAATGGAAATATTACCAGAGAATACAACAAAATATAAAAAGAATTATATACCAAGAGAAATAAAGAGAAAACTACTAAAAAGTAATGAAAGAAATGAGAGAGATCTAGTTAGATCTAACTAAATGATGAGACATACTCAACATAGTAAAATGTCAATTCTCCCCAAATTGATATACAGGTTTAACAAAATTCCCACCAAAATTAAAATAGGATTTTCTGTAGATATAGACAAGATGATTATAAAATTTATACAGAAAGATAAAAGATCAAGAATAGCTAACATAATTTTGAAAAAAAGAAAAATTGTAAGGAATCACTGATTTCAAGACATAGCTGTAGAAATCACGATGATGTGATGTTGTTAGAGAAACAGATACATAGATCAATGGAAGAGAATAGAGAACCTAGAAATAAACCCAAAAAATGTGCTTGAGTATTTTTCATATGGAAGTGAAATTCATATACAATTGACCATTTTAAAATGAATAAATCAGTGACATTTAGCACATTCACAATGTTGCGCAACCATCACCTCTGGCTGGTTTCAAAACATCTTCATTACTCCAAAATAAAACCCCATAGCTTATGGGAAGTAGTTACTCTACATTCCTTCTTTCAACCACCAATCTGCTTTCTGTTTCTATGGATTTACCTATTCTGAATATTTCATATTAAAAGGATCATATAATATGTGACATTTTGTGTATGTCTCCTTTCACTTAACATGTTTTTGAGGTTCAGCTATGTTGTTGCATGTATCAGTACTTTATTCCTTTTGTGGCTAAATAATTTTCCATTGTATGCATATACTACAATTCACTTATCTATTCTTCCACTGATGAACATTTGAGTTGTTTTTACCTTTTAGCTGTTGTCAGTATTCCTGCTGTGAACATTCATGTGCAAATTTTTGAGTGCTTATTTTCAATTCTTTTGGGCATATACTTAGGGGTGGAATTGCTAGGTCGTATGACCATTTTATGTTTAACATTTTAAGGATCTGCCACAGTGTCTTCTACAACTGAACAATTTTACGTTTCTATCAGCAAGGTATGGGGCTTCCAGTGATTCATATCCTCACCAACAGCTGTTATTTTCCTTGAAAAATATGTATTACTATAGCTTTCCTGGTGGTGGGTATGAAGTGTTATATCATTGTGGTTTGATTTGTATTTCCTTAATGCAAATATTCAGCCATTTGTATATCTTCGCTGAAGAAATGTTTGTTCAAGTCCTTTGCCTAGCTTTTAATTGAGTTGTTCATCTTTTTTGTTGTTGAGTCATGCAAGTTCTTATTCCTTATTGGATATATATGCAAATATTTTCTCTTATTCTGTAGGTTGTCTTTTTATTTCCTTGATAAGGTTCTTTGATACACAACACTTTTTAAATTTTGATAAACGCAAATTTATTTATATTTGTTACTCATGCTTTTTGTGTTATATCTAAGGATACGTTGCCAAATCCAAGGTCAAGAAGATTTACTCCTATGATTTCCCCCCAAGAGTTTATGTTTTTAGCTCTTATATTTATGTTGTAGATCAATTTTAAGTCAATTTTTAAATTTGGTATGAGGTAGGGGTCTAAACACATTCTTTTGCATGTGGATATCCAGTTATCCTAGAGTAAATTGTCATAGAGATAGTTCTTTCTCCATTGAATAGTCTTGGAACCCTTGTTGAAAATCAGTTGGCCATAGATGTGTATTTCTGGACTCTTAATTCTATTTCATTGGTCTATATGTCTGTCCTTATACCAGTACCACACTCTTAATTTCTGCAGCTTTATAGTAAGTGTTGAAGTGTTAGCCCTTTGACTTTGTTCTTCTTTTAAAAGATTGTTTTGGCTATTCAGGGACCGTTGCAATTTCTATCCAGTTGATTTTTGGCAAAGATGTAAAATAAGTCAGTGGATAGCCTTTTCAACAAATGGTGCTGGCCATTTGTAGGAAAAAAAAAGAACCTCGTCCTAAGTCTCAGACATTGTATAAAAATTCCCTCAAAATGGGTGACAGACTTAATTGTAAAATATAAAACTATTAAACTTTTATTTAAAAAGAGGAGAAAAATCTTTGGGATCTTGGATTTAGACTTGACCCCAAAAGCAAGACCCACAAAATGGAAAAAGTGATAAGTCTGACTGCATCAAAATTAAAAACTTTTGCTCTGCAAAAGATCCCATTAAGAGATTGGAAAAACAAGCTATAGACTGGAGGAAAACATTTCTAAACCACTTCCACAAAGAACTAGCATCTTGAATGTATAAAAAACTCTCAACACTCAACAGTAAAAGAACCAAACAATGCAATTAGAATGAAGAGATATTTCACCAAAGTGGATATACAGATGACAAATAAGCACATGAAAAGATGTTCAACATCCTTAGCCGTTAAAGAAATGTAAGTTAAAACCACACACCTGTCAGAATGGCTAAAATAAAAAATAGTGACAACACCAAATGCAGGCAAGAATGCAGAGAAATGGAATCACTCATACATTACTAGTAGGAAGCTAAAATAGTTTAGCTATTCTGAAAACTAGTTTTGCTGGTTCTTTTTTTTTTTTTTTTTTGGCTTTTTCATGAAACATTTTTATTCAAAATTGGCCACTTTTTTAAAAGAAGTAAACATGCAACTATCATACAAGCCAACAGTTGTACTCATGGGCATATATCCCAGAAAAATGAAAATTTATGTTCACACAAAAACCTGTACACAAATATTTATAGCAACTTTATTTGTAATCACCAAAAAATAGAAAAAGCAAGTGGTTAAACAAATGTGGCACTTCCATACGATGGAATACTACTCAGTCATACAAAGGAGTAAACTATTGACACATGAAACAACTTGTATAATTCTCAAGGTAGGTATGCTGAGCAAAGAAAGCCAATCTACCAAAGGTTACATGTTGTATGATTCCCTTTACCTAGCATTCTTAAAATGACACAATTATAAAAATGAGAAAAAAATGGAGGTTGCCAGAGATTAGGGCTAAGATTGGAGTGAGAGGGGGAAGGGAAGTGGGATGGGCATAAAAGGACCACAGAAAGAATTCCTGTTGTAGGAATTTCCTGTATCTTCATTGTATCCATGTCAATAACCTGGTTGTGATATTGTACTATGGTTTTTCAAGTTGTTACCACTGGAGGAAACCGGGTAAAGGGTATACAAGATCTCTCTGTATTATTTCTTACAAATGTATGTGAATCTAGAATTATTTCAAAATTTAAAAAAAATCAAAAAATCACTAAGTGACATATTAGGTTTTTTCCATTTGCTTTTTAAAAAATTTTATTATTTTATTTTTCCGTAAGTTACTGGGGTACAGGTGGTATTTGGTTATATGAGCAAGTTCTTTAGTGGTGATGTGTGAGGTTTTGGTGTACCCTTCACCCAAGCAGTATTACACTGCACCATATTTGTAGTCTTTTATCCCTCACCCCCTCCCAACTCTTTCCCCTAAGTACCCAAAGTCCATTGTATCATTCTTATGCCTTTGCATCCTCATAGCTTAGCTCCCACATATCAGTGAGAACACACAATGTTTGGTTTTCCATTCCTGAGTTACTTCACTTAGAATAACTTAGAATTGTAGTCTCCCATCTCATCCAGGTCACTGCAAATGCTCTTTTTTTTTTTTTTTTTTTTTTTTTTTTGAGACAGAGTCTCACTCTGTCACCCAGGCTGGAGTGCAGTGGTGTGATCTCGGCTCACTGCAAGCTCCATCTTCCGGGTTCACGCCATTTTCCTGCCTCAGCCTCCCAAGTAGCTGGGACTACAGGTGCATGCCACCACGCCTGGCTCATTTTTTGTATTTTTAGTAGAGACGGTGTTTCACCATATTAGCCAGGATGGTCTCGATCTCCTGACCTCGTGATCTGCCCGCCTCAGCCTCCCAAAGTGCTGGGATTACAGGCGTGAGCCACCAAGCCCAGCCAAATGCTCTTAATTCATTCCTTTTTATGGCTTAGTAGTATTCTGTCGTGTATATATATGACAGTTTCTTTATCCACTCATTGATTGATGAGCATTTGGGTTGGTTCCACGATTTGGCAATTATGAATTGTGCTGCTATAAACATGCATGTGCAAGTATCTTTTTCGAATATTGACTTATTTTTCTCTGGGTAGATACCTAGTGGCTGGATCAAATGCTAGTTCTACTTTTAGTTCTTTAAGGACTCTCCACACTGTTTTCCATAGTGGTTGTACTAGTTGACATTCCCACCAGCAGTGTAGAAGTGTTCCCTGATTACCACAGTTTTTTCCATTTGTAATAAAAGACTGAAAGCCTGTTGGTATGTAAGAAGCAAGCACACCAGTGGTTAGGTGGAGGAAGGCAGATGAGGACACTCATGATTCCTTTACTCAGTTTATCTCTTGGTTGAACATCACTGACTGCTGGGATGCTTGAGACTGTTGTAATTTTAAATTGGTGCTTTTCTTAGTCATGTATGTTTGATTTGTGCCCATAATAGGCTGTGTTTAAAGACTAGAAACATAAGGAACCTGATGATGAAATACAAGCTAATTAAGAGCAAAAAATGGTTTAAGTCTACAGTTTTGCTTCAAAATTACCTTCACCAATCTGTAAACTGCATTCATCTGATAAAAATCCTTATATATAGACTATCAAGCTGTCTTTCATACTTCAAAAACAGTGTTAAAAAGAGAAAAATAGAGTGACAATTATATTCAGTTTGGTTTTTCATGTGTTGAGAATAAAGGCTGTATCCACACCCACAATATGTTATTTGCAGAGTGCTTGGAAATAGTGGCCTGAAATCTTTCCCCTCCTGCCATTTATAAACAAAACATAGAAAATATATAAATAAAACGGTAGTGTTTTAAAGCACGATCCAGAATTTTAGACACCAATTCTTAAAAGACAGTTTTTTGCCTATACTTGAGGCACTGTCAAGGATTTAAGTCCTAAAACACTTTTTTCATACACATTCTGTCCCCAAACTAGATATTACATCATTTTTTAGTGTATGTGTCAGAAAATGATGCTTTATTTCGTTTAATTAAATAAAAATTAAATATTATGTATTTGTTGTTAAATGATACAAAATGGAAACTTATCTGTAATGACTGTATTTCATGAATATTATTAATGATTGCATTAAAGCCAATTTTAGAAGATAACATTTAATATGATACTCTGAAATAATTTGTTTAAACTTCAAATCACTTCTTTGTTATATATTACACCAAAATGGTAAAACTATTTTAAAATGTTTTGAAGAGGGTTGTAGTGAAAGGCGTGCAAGTCACATATGGCTAGGCAATGTTGATGTGTGTACATGCATTTGTCGGTTTTAAAGCATCCTGTTTATGTCAGTTGTTACGTGGCCACTGTTTTTATTTACTGCTATTAGGAAATGGAGGGTCCTAGTTAATTAAATGTTCTCCGTAACTGAAAATTACCATATGTCTCAGCACTGGGTTGGAGTCAGGAGACTTCAACCTCTGACCAGCTTGGGGTTCTTGGCAAATAATGTACAAAACACATCTCCACATGGAAAGTGGGGATGATGCCCATTTTAATAGCATTTGCCTCCCATGCTGTGTACCTGAAGCCAGTCAAATAATGCATCAGGTTTTTATTTACATTTTGACTTATTTCTCATTTGATGTGTTTTGTTACTTTGAGTAACAGAAAAACCTAACTCAATTGATTTAAGTAGGAAGGAAAATAAATCCTGAGGTAGGTCAGCTTTAGAATGGGTTATTTCAGCAGCTCATTAAGGACCGAGGTTCTTTTTCTTTCCCTGTTCCACCATGCTCCATGAGTCAACTTAGCCATTTGCAGGGTCACAACTTGGTGGCTGTGAGTCTAGGGGTATCTTATACTTAATGACAGTATCAAGAGGGAAAAGAAGTACCACCTCTTCCTGTGTACCTCTTTGTCTCCCCAGCTAACACTCTCTCACCTCTCCTCAGCCAGAACTGGGCTCCCTGATCCCCACTGGCAAGTTCCTGGAAAAGAGCTTCATGATTGGCTTAGACCATGCTGAAGGTGAGACACTTGAATGGAATTGACATTCTATATGCAGAAAAGAAGAGAGAAATATATTTTGAGTATCCAATCAACAATGTCTACCATAATTTCTTAGACTACATGTTTAATTTTGATTTTATATGACAAGGGTTCATGATGAGGACAATTAATTAAATATACCAATAGATTCAGAAGAGAACGTTCTCCAGTCACCTATTTGTAGTACATAAATTCTGAGATATATGATAGCTGCTATATATACACACAGTGTGTAACTGATACAGAATTGTGTAATGATTATGAGGACAGGCTCTGAGTCAAATCCTGGCTCTGCCATTTGCCAGCCAAATTGCCTTAGATAAACTGGGTAACTTCTTTGAGCTTAATTTATACAATAAGGATCTTACAGAGTTGTCATGAGGATTAGACAAAACAATACATATAAAGGGCTAGGACTGGTGTCCAAGGCATACTTAGCAATCAATAAACCTAGGTGCTGGCTGGATGGTAGTGATGATGATAATGGGTTAGACATCACTTTGCACCTCTCGACAGCTGAGCATCTGGTCTTTCCTGCTTTCAACTCTTGCATCTGGTCACTATCCTCTCTATCTAGTTTGTTCTTCATACAGAAGCCACAGACATCTGTTAAAAACATACTATAGATCCTATCATTCTCTTGCTCCACCCCCCACCCCCGTGGCTTTCCTTACACCTAACATCAGATATAGAGTCCTTACAGTGGTTCCCCCTTATTTGAGGTTTCACTTTCACTTTCCACAGGTTTAGTTACCTGCAGTCAACTGCGGTCTAAAACATTACATATAATAAGATACTTTGAGAGGAAGAGATATATATCATATTCACATGACTTTTATTAAAATATATTGTTATGTTATGAATTATTGTTAATCTCTTACTGTACCTAATTTATAAATTAAACTGTATCATACGTATGTATGTATGGGAAAAACCAGTATATACAGGTGCAGTACTATCCATGATTTCAGTCATCCACTAAGTATCTTGGAACATATCCTCATGGATAACGAAGGGCTACTATATTTGTCAGGACACTGTGTGATCTGGTCCTTGCCTAGCCCTCTCCTTCTTCTGCAACTCTTCACCTGGATCCCTCTGCTTAGCTACATCAGCCAGTTCCTTCTTTACACCTGCTAGGCCTTCTGCCTAAATGCCCTCCCAGCTAGATCTTCTCGTATGTCACCCCTCACCTAATCATATCTCTGCCTAAGCACCCCTGTGAAAAAACTTTGTCCTCTGCCATCTTGAAAAGTCACCACTCTTACTTCCAGTTACTTCTATCAGTCTGGGGTCTCTAGAAAACAGAACTGGAGGCAAAGTTTATAAGCTAACTTTATCAACAAGAAGGATAATCCTAGGGAAGCAGGTGCAGGGAAGGAGAAAGCTCAAATGCTGAGCAGGCCACAGCCTTGTAACAAGTGCAGCTGTGTATGTGCTGGGCGTCCAGGGTATCTTCAAAGAAGACTTGGGGCACTGCATCTCCATGGAGACCATCCAGGGAAACAAGGGGGAATTTGTTTCCTGGTTTCCTCCTGTGCCCAGTCTCCTACTGGTCAAAGTCCAGCCCTCAGGGCATTAACTGTGCTATACTGAGTAACCTCTTCGGAGTTTTCTGGGGAAGTCTGAGCCCCAGGTCTTGAGTCTGACAAATGCATAGGCATGGAGGCCAGTTTCTCACTGTCTTTGGTGCCTCAGGCAGGACTTTATTTTTTTTATTTATTTATTTTTTTGAGATGGAATCTCACTCTGTCGCCCAGGCTGGAGTGCAGCGGTGCGACATGGCTCACTGCAACCTCTGCCTCCCGGGTTCAAGCGATTCTTCTGCCTCAGCCTCCCGAGTAGCTGGGACTACAGGCCCGTGCCACCATGCCCAGCTATTTTTTGTATTTTTAGTAGAGACGGAGTTTCACCATGTTGGCCAGGATGGTCTCGACCTCTTGACCTTGTGATCCGCCTGCCTAGGCCTCCTACAGTGCTGGGATTACAGCCTTGAGCCACTGTGCCCGGCCAGACAGGACTTCTTGATCTGAAGTAGTGGCAGTAACAGCAGAGGGGACCTGGCTCTAAGACTGTGGAGATGGCATGGAACAGTTAATAGGGTCACTCTTGCTAGGAAGCAAGGCAAATACGTGTCCAACGCCCTGGTCCAGGTTAGGGTCAAAGAGGTCAGAATGGCTGCTTAGATCTAGGGTGTCCTATCAACTAAGTCCAGAACCATCTTATACCCCTGAAGGTTGGATAGTTGTCTTCATAGCCCTTGCAGTGACCCACCATAACACTGCATATTCATTTGAATAGAATGTTTATTTAGAAGAATGGAAGCTTCAGCCGGCCAGGTAGCTCATGCCTGTAATCCCAGCTCTTTGGGAGGCTGAGGCGGGATAGATTGCTTGAGCCCAGGAGTTCAAGACCAGCCTGAGCAACATAGGGAGACCCCGTCTCTACAAAAAATACAAAAATTAGCTGGGTGTGGTGGTGCATGCTTGTAGTCCCAGCTATTGGGAGGCTAAGGTGGGAGGATCACCTGAGCCCAGGGAGGCTGAGGCTGCAGGGAGCCGTGATCCCACCACTGGACTCCAGCCTGGGTGAGAGAGTAAGACCCTGTCTCAAAAAGAAAAGAAGAGAAAAAAAAGAAAAAAAGAATGGAAGCTCCCTAAGATAGCAGTTCACCTTCAAATCAGATAGATAGATAGATAGATAGATAGATAGATAGATAGATAGATAGA
>NC_045437.1:156378193-156669241 GCF_002776525.5 Piliocolobus tephrosceles
AGATAGATAGATAGATAGATAGATAGATAGATAGATAGATAGATAGATACATACATACATACATACATACATACATACATACTTAGACAGATTTAGATTTTCACATTATTTACGATTCTATACTGGTGAGTTGGAAACCAGGGTCATGATAAAAATTTATGTTGTCCCTTTTGAAGAAAGGAAATTGGCCCCTCTTTTCACTCTCCTCTTAGTATGTTCCCTCTTTCATCCCTTTTGCCTTTGCTCAGTAGGGTAGAATACTTCATGGCTGTAGGCCTGGACATCTCATCCCCAATTGTCCCTTGTAAATAATACATTCTTAAGAGTAGCAGACTTCAGTTTCCTCCTGTTATCAACACCTTTCTTGGTCCCCTTTTGCCATCAGTCCAGCCCCTGGGAGTTTCATGGGAATTTGCCTTGGTAATAATGCCATGGTGAGGGTTTTATGTTCATCTCCCTCCATTTGTACCATTCACAATTCCCTTTCCATCACTGCATCTTCTCATTTATCCCCACTTCTTCATTAAAATTCCTATTCTATACCACTTCTCCTTTGTCTTGAAAAATTTCCCCAATCACAGTTGTCCCTTGAATGAATACCTTACATGCTAGCTACTTTTCTCCCTGAATCAAAGTTAAAAACAACGATGTCTGTGTGGTCTTAGGTCTAGGATCTTGAACTTACTGCCGACATTCCCTTAATTTCTAGATGATTAATGAATTATCATCGTAAAATAAGCATTAATATTAAACTTAGAGGAAAACTTCAACATCATAGCTCTGTTTAGATCAGAATAACTGAACTTCTATAAATACTGGCAAAATAAAGGCATAGACCTTTAGAATTGAAAATGGTCTTAGATGTTTCATTTAGTATGACTGCCTCCCACCTACCCATCCCCAATTCCCAGCTGAAATAAGAGAAAACAAGATCTGGGAAAGGTATGACTCCCCCAGGCTCACTGAGCCATAGAGGCTGAGGCAGGAGAGAGACCCCATCCTTGTGCCTCCCATCCAGGGCTCTCCTAGGCACAGGGCTGGCTCTTCAGTAAATTGCATGGTTTGGTTTGAAGACAAAAACATTTTTTGAACAGGCAGCAGAACGTTATATTATGCAAGACAAGGAAGATTGTTTCCTGCCTTTTCCCACCTTCTCACATGACTTCCTGGTCTGGCTTCTAATGGGTATTTCTAGGCACTGTTTGACCAGCCTAGTGGGGACTCCCAAGGGTAAGCTGACCCACAGTTAGTGATGCAGATACTTTTGGTTGGGTCTGCCTTGCTTCCTCCCTCCTGATCCCCATGGCCATGTGTCATCTCTGAGTATCTTGATATGCAGGTGTAATCTGAAATGACCTAAAAGAGACATACATCATTTGGCAGTAGTTTTTTTTTTTTTTTTTTATCATATTGTTGTGTTTTTAGTAAGGATTAGAAATAGAAAAAAGATTTTAAACTGGCAAAGTAAAAAAATATTTGGGCTGCTTAAACTTTTTGAGCTTGTAAAAGTATATTAATAACATTTTTATACGTGTCTCTGGCTGAACCACTCACCGATAACTTAGAGTGGGGCTGGGAGCAGCAATTGGAATTTATGTTTCCTTTTAGCTCCCCTATTCCAAACTTACTGAATTACATGAAATTCAAAACTTAACTATTTTTTCCCCCAAGAATCCTAGTTAGCTACTGAGAATCAGTATGCTTGCAAGTTCTGAAACTGGGTTTCAGGCAAATTTTGAAATTCTCTGTGTGAAATCTAGCCTATTTTCCAATTTGGGGTGTACTATTAAACAAAAAATTACACTGAGAGGTAAAAGCACAGAGCAATTCAAAGAGGTGTCAAGGTTACTGGCATCTGATGCTGCATCCCTGGAGCCTTGTTTTATTTTGTCATTCACACTTCACCTTTCTCATTCCAAGGTGACTTTTAATTTCACTCTTATTTTATGCACAGTAGTCAAACAGCTCACTTCGGATGTTAGTATTCTCTCTAAGGAATATTCCATACATCTGGTTTGCAGCAACTACCTTCCTCTACTTCTTTGGGAAGCATGTAGAAGTTCAGTGCCTGTTCACTGCATTAAACAGAGCTATTTCTGATCTTGGTCAATCTATAGACCGTGATTTACATATGACCTTGAGTTATTAAAAAACAAAAAATACACAAAGTCCTGCTTTGATTATGTAATAAGGCCACTAGGCTGACTCAGGGACTTTGTGATCAGAGCTGAGAACAGAAATCTGCTTTTCCAAATACCTCATGTCTGAGAGGAGAGTTGAATCTGGCCTCTAAGCCATGGTGTACCTTCCTGACCACAGACTTAGAATTAAATTTCAGAGGGAGGCACAGCACATTTCCAAACTTCCCTGCTTCCTTTTGTACTCATTTTCTCTTTTCTGTTTCCCAAGATGAAAAGTGCCATCCCTTCCCAAGTCCTGCCATGGAGAATCTGGCCCCTAGCCAGCCTCAGAAGTTCAGTCATGGTGGCCTTGGCAAAGATTCATAGTTAAATCCGAGAGAGCATCATGCTGCCTAGGGCCCAGGGTCACTGAGGATGGAGTAGCCTTTATCCTGCTGAGTAAAAATCATGGTGTCCACATGGGAAGTCAACCAGGTTTTGTCCAATCCCTCATTTTACAAGTAGGGAAACTGATACCTACAGCAGAGATACGATTGGCTCTGCATTACATAGCTGGGCAGTGATAGAGGGAGAGCTGAACCCCAGACCAAAACTGTGATGTTGGGACTACACTGGCCTATTCACTGCTGTATCTCTAGCAATTATTAATAGCACAGTGCCTGCTGCATAGGAGAGGTTGAGCAGCAGGACAATCTGGAAGGAAAAAACAAATGTAGTATCTCTTTCTTCATGTTAGCCTTCCATTATTCTTCCCCTTTTCCTTATGTTTAACTACCTTCATCCTCAAAAAAATCCCCTCTGTCACCTCCCCCAGGCCAGGAGAGATCACAGAGGCATGGACAGGACACTGTTTACCTAAGCCAGGAAAGCCCCTGGTGCCCACGCAGCCAGAGCAGGAGGCAGGCCCTCAGAAAGGCTCCTGGCCATCAGCCTGGCCTGGGTAGGGGATTCCGCCTAAGTTTCCTGCCAGACTGAGGCTATGGTATGACCATTTATGGGGCCCTAGTTGTTACAAAGGTGTTTCTAGTTCATTCGGGAACCAAGACTGATTTCAAAAGCTGCTGATGTTAAAGAGGGACCCAGAAAAGTTTGGGAGCCCCAGGCTTGGGGATGGGATCAGGAGGGGGAAATGTCTTGTTAGGGAGGAGGGACCCTCTGGGTCCGATTCTGTAGTTGGAAGATTCAGGAAAGAGGAAGAAAACCTTTGCTGTTTCACATGTTGTTGGGTCTCAACGGTGGGGGGTTTCACCCACTTTGTCCCCAGGGACAGCTCTCCTGCTGTGGTGTACCAGCCCACCTGGACTCCACGAGCAATGGCCGCAGATTCAGAGACCCCCCCCGTGCGCCTGGAGAGCACAGCCTTGGGGAACCTTGCCGGAAAGGAGCCTGGAGGAGGGTAGAGGTGAAGAGGGGCTGTCACTTGCGGAGCTCCACGCTAGCCAGAGGCAGGAGCGCTACGCCGGCCCTCCTCCCGCCGGGCCCTAGATGGCCCCAGCGCTCCCGAGTCATCGCGCCCCGCGTGCGCGCCCGCCTGCTCCGCGCACCTGCCGTGGCCGCCGCGCGGGTCTGCCCGGCTGGCGGGCGGGCGGCGCGCACAGGTGGCGGCGATTGGGCAGGCGGGGCCCGGAGGGTGACGTCACGGGCTCCGGTCCCGGCGGCAGAAATAGGGCAGCCGCGGCGGCCGTGGCACAGCAGCGGGCAGCGGCGGCTCAGGGAGCTGGAGCCTCAACAGCCTCCAGCGAGCCCGGGACCCGCCGACAGCCCGAGAAACAGCCGAAGGACGCGGGGCCAGGTTGTCGCCGCCGCCGCCACGGGGCGCTCCCTCCCTCCCGCCCGAGTCCGGCCACCTGGTCTTCTCCTCGGCCCCGGCCGTCTCAGGTACGCGGGCGCAGCTCCGGAGCGGGCGCGGGGAGGATGCCATGCCGCTGGCGCTGCCACCAGCCGGTCCCGCTGCGCCCCACTGGGGTCCCGGCGCCCGCGGCCCCGCATCTTGCTGCAGGGCCCGGCGCGGGCGCTTGTTTGTCCTTACTGCCCGCGCCGGGAGGGCCAAGTTTGCCCGCGGGGAAGGGTCCACCGGGCCAGGGCTCGTTAGGGCTACCCCGGCCGAGGCCAGGACTCGAGGTAGAGGCTGGGACGCCGAGGCTCGTGGCCGGGGTCTGCGGTGGGGACCGGAGTGACCCGGTTGGCACGCGGGGCGCCCCGCAGAAGCGCTCCGGCCGAGCCCGTAGCTCGCGCCCGGCTCCGAAACCCTGCAGGCGCCGTTCTTGGGCTCAGGACCCCAAGCGGCCCCGGCGGAGCCAGGCGAGCGGGGCCCCTCTGCCCGGACCCGGTGCCCTTGGCTCTGGGCTTGGGCGCGGGGCAGGCATTCTCAGCACCTCCTCCCCGTGGCTTTGCGGGGAAACTTGCGTCTCCTCGCTGCAGCCCAAAGGGCCCGCTGTGCCTCGCCTGGCCCCAGATACCCCGGGGTCTGCCGAGCGTGAGGCTGGGAAGACGGAATCTGTGCATGACCCGACTCCAGGCAGCCTGCAGCGCTGCTTGTGCGCAGCCGGAGGCGGTCCAGAGCGAGCGGCCGGGGGTACTCGCTTGAGGGTGTCTAGGGAGCAGTGTGTTGGGGGCGTTCAGCGTTCGGGCTGGGGTCTTGGTCGTAAGAGAGCTTGCACTGTGGATGATCTTCGCCCTCTTTGCGCCCGCAAAGCAAAGACGACTTCTGAGTTTCGGGAGGGACCTGGACGAGGCAGGCATAGCACTCTGCTTTGGACGCGTGTCGCCTCGAGTTTAGGGACTAGCGCGGGGCTAGTCTTTGGGGCTCCCTGCAGCCGACAAAGCGGCGCCAACCCGAGGCCTGCCACCTGAGGACTTTGTGTCCGCAACTCTTGCGGGAGCGGAAAGCCGCCGAGGCAGTGGGGTTTCTCGGTTTCCGGAGCGCGGCGAGCCTCCCGGCGGCGCGGCAAGTGCATTAGGAGTGCGCAGGTCAGCGGGGGCGTGCCCGGCGAGGTGGGTGTAGCGGCCCGAGAGCTGGTGCCGGGGCGCTGTCCAGCAGCCCTCGCTCGCGGCCGCGGGCCGCCGACACTGATGAATGGTGCGTCCACAGCCCCGCCGGTCCCCTCTAGGTGTCGCTTCCGCCGAGCTTTCCGCCAGTGAAAAATAACGCCGGCAGCTTGGTCTGTTCCCTTGGTAAATTTGTTGCAAGCCTGTGCACCAGGAATTGTACTAGATGGGGCCCCCGAGATGCAAACATCCGTCCAGGTTCTCTGGGCCAAACGTAAACAGAATTTCAATAGGTGGTGAAGTAACTGCCAGCCAAAATGTTCACCGGGAATGGGCCTGTGTCACAATCTGTGAGGGGAAAAGACAGATCAGGGAGCGACTAGGACTCTTCTTGAAAGTCCGAAGTTATTTTCCTACTGCCAAATTTAGGGGAAACGAGCGATGCTTTTTTTTTTATAGTGTCTTCTTAATCCTGGGGGCCAGGTGCCAGTTTCTGTGCCTGCTCCTCTGGACCCCAGGATAGGCTCTGGGTCTGGGCAGTGGTCTTGTGGGGGGTCCACCTGGGAAGGGAATGGTCAGAGGCGTGAGTGATGTGGCTTCTGAGTCTCCAGAGCCGCAGCACCTCTCAGGCAGGAGCTCAAGCCGGACACATGAGCAGATGCCCTACAGGGCACGTGTCTGCTTCCCATCTTAGCGTTGTGAAAGGAGGCACTGGGCACTGCAGCGTCACTAGACCATTTCTGCCATAGTCTGCTGAATGTTCGCTTTTTCCTTCCCATCCTAGGGAAAAAATGCACCACCCTCTCCCAAGACTTCAGACTGAACCAAAGTTCACACAAGAAAACAGTCCACTTTGATGTAATGTATTAAAATTGCTCGTTAGAGTTGTCCTAGTGCTTTTTTCTCTCTTAGAATTTTATGATCATCCTCAATTTTTGTTGATTCCAGGAAAGCTCTTTTTCTTCTGGAAAAGGGCCAGCTTGTTTTTCTGGGTATTAGGAGAACTTTTATCCTTTTGGCTGTGCCCTGGAGGTGGGTGAGGGAAGAGGAGGTTGGATTTTTCCACCATGACCAGTCAGTCACTGAGGACTTTTTTTCCTTTTACTAAGGGTTGTAGGATTTTTTAAACGTGAACTTCATGTTATGATCTTTTGTTTGATTTAACACTATATTCAGAGACTGGCGTTGAATAGTCATTATTTCATAAAACTACCTTAATTCCTAAGCATTGTTTGAATGTTTCTCTGCAAACTCAACCTTCTTGAGTTGCTTATGTGTGGTCAGTCGTGTGCTTCCTAGCTTAATGCAATTAGATATTTCAAGAGCACATCTTGCTTTACATTTTCTGTCTCAATGCATAACATAAAGCATGGAACTTCAAATAAAATAGAACTGCAGTCAAGAGAATGTGGTACTTAAGAGGTATAACCTGAAGGTTGGAAGGATAAAGGTTATTGGAAGTCACATGTGTGTCTGTGTTACACTTCATAGTAAATAGGAATATCATAGATTTATACATGGCACGTAGAATAATTTAGGCATCTAATTTATCAAGTGTTGGGAAAGAATTAACTAATGATATAGAGTAGATAATTAATAGGAAATGCAATTTAACTTCATTATGGCTTGCTGCAAGGTTAGCTTGCTATATTTCCATGCCTAATTTCCCTGGGTTGGTATTTTAGGGACTGTCTTAGGAAATCTGCATCACTTTCTTTTTTTCTAAAACACTCACAAATCAGAACTAGGGTCCTAAGTTCCCTACCTCTGAGAGGTTCCCATATAGCCTTACAGGTTTCAGGTTGAGGTTGATGCGGCTCTTTTTTCCTTTTAAATTTGAGCAGACATGCAGAAGAGAATTCCAGGGTTTCGGTGCTCCCAGTTGGTTTTTATATGTCGATTGCCAACATGCCATGAATAAAATGCTACCTACAATGTGTGTAGGGCAGATACTTTTTCATCTGGAAAGGCTGAGAATGTAGACGTTTCAGGGTCACAAATCTGACTGTTCTCTTCAAGGCTGGGTGGCATTGCTTGGTTCTGCCAACTCATCTTTGTAATTTCTGGTCCTGTTGGTTACAAAGAGAAGCCATTTCTATATGGCTAATCCTTAATGGCTAGTCTGGTAAAGTTACCAAGTTCTGGGAGAGAGGCTGAGAGAGAGAATGGATGAACAATGCCACCGAAACTCTGAGGGCCAGAATTCCCACTCTTCCCAAGACGGCTGGTTCCTGGAATAGAAAGAGAAGTTTGTAATCAACCCATTGCCAGTTTAATGGAATTGCTTCTCTCTGGCCTGTGAACTTGGTCAATAAAGACAGCTTACATGCCTGTGTGTGTTCTCTGAGTGGGGCAGATTTTGGTATTTTCATATGAATACCTATTTCTCCCTAACAATTTGCATTCCTATGTCATGCTTTTCTTCAAAAAGCAAGTCAGTATTTGGAATGTTACATCATACTAACCTGTAGTACCTCTGTGATTCTAAATACAGATAAATAATAACACACATATTAGCTTATTTTAGAACACCTGAAACTCCTGTGGTTTTCACAAGGAGGCAGACGATCTAGTGGAGGTCCTTCAGCGTTAAGAAAAGCAAAATCTGCCTATCTAAACAGAGAATGCAAACTTCCACTCTAGATGTAAGTGTGCAATAATATAAGGAACCAAACAGTTGCCCCAGGGGCAGGATGCCTGGGTTCCAGTCTAGGCCTGGCCACTGATTTGTCTTCAAACCCCGGTGGATTCATCCACCTTCTGGTCTTCTGGGGTCCTATCTATGCGGCAACCAGGTTAGCACCAGATTCTCCTGACTGGGGGAATGTCTGTTAAAGTTCAGGTAGGAAACCACAGGGGAAGCACCTCCCTTCCAAACAAGATGGCTTAAGTATCAAGTCAGTGTACTTTATGACTTGTTTGGAACAAAAGGTAGTCTCAGCTCTTTATATGTGGACAATCCTAGGTAGATTTATAATTAATACTTAGGACTTAGCAAGGATTGAATTAAACTTATTAATCTAAATTGATCTCAAAAGGAGCTCTAGGTTAAAAAAGGGGATTTGTGACCTTATGAATGACACCTTCCCAATTCTATAATGGTGAGATTCTTGCATTCGCCTCTATCTGAAGGCCAGTAGGGCAATTTGAATTTGAGGAGTAATTAATTTGTTAACAGAGTTACTTCTCCAAAGTGACTAGCCTTATGATGCCGGCACTTTCCGTGAGCTGAGGGGCATCTGCCTGGGATTCTGTGCATCTTTTCATGGTTCCCCTCCCTCTCTCCCTCCCTTCCTTCTACCATATGTTTTTCTTAGCCCATAAATAGAGCAGCAGTGAGGACTGAGGAGAGTCTGCCCAGGGGCCCCCATCCCAGGGTAAAGTGTGGGAATTAAGGGTGAGCAGCTTGGCTCTTTCCCCTTGGTCGGAGCCATGAGGAGGAGAGCAGCTCTTGGCAGCTTTCAGAGGAAAGGAGAGTCTCAGGGCCAGGGCCTCCTAATTTACTGTCTCTAGATTTTCCCCTTTATACTAAAAACAACTGGTTGTCAAAACAAAACAGGCAGGACAAAACAAAACAAAAAAGACAGGCAGCAGCAGTTGAGAGTTAAGAGATGTCATGGGTCTGCATGCCTGACTTGGACCCTCAGTTTTGCCACTTGTTTGCCACATGGCCATGGCAGAGTCCTTAACCTCTCTGTGACCCCGTCTCCTCTGTCATCTGATTAAGGGATAAATTGCACCCATCATGGAGTAGAAAAAGGAGAGTTATGAGTTAATACCTGTGAAGTGTTTAGAACAGTACCTGGCACATCGTAATTGCTATATAAGTGTTATCCAAATAGATAGTCTCTATTTGATTATTAGACAGATAATCAAAATTGATTTAGACCCAGTATTAATTCTTTTTTTATGAACTGAACTGTCATAAAACTTGAGCTGTAAATTTCCAGGCTGTTGGTGCTGTAGATGTAATAGATTGTCAATCACTGTAAGTATAAAATGACATCTAAAACACATCCACAGTGCAAAGGAAATCACAGCTAGTGGTAGGCAGACCGAGCTAAACTTTACAAACAAGCTGCCCAGGAGTATTTCAGTAGTTGGCCTGGTTCACGTGTTTCCCTGTTTCCAATTAAATTCTTACAGGAAATAGAAACACAAACCAGATAAAACCAGTGGCAACTCCAGGCCAAGCTCCAGGCTTGAATCTTGGGGCTTCCTGAAACACAACCCAGAAACCAGCAGTCTTGGTGCCTCCTCTTATGAACTGATTTGGTGCTTGCCAAAATCACAGTTGAAATGAATAGATTGTATTTTAATGCTACCCATTGGTACCAAAACATAAAACATAATTGATCTTAGATTACAAAGCAGATCAAAAGTTAAATACCAGATTTTATGGCTTATATATTTCATACCTCCAGGAGTTGACATCTGTACATTAACTAGCATAGATTTGGATTATCTTGCTGTTTTTAGTTTATGTGAGCTAGAAAGGATGGAAAGGGAGAAAAGTAGACCTTACTCTGTGTGTTTACTCTGTGAGCAATGTTTGATAGTAGGTAAGTAGGAAAAAATTAATGAGAGTAAGAAGCAATGTCTTTCTAGTTCTAGCTTAAATTCCTATGGTTGGTTTTTAAAAATTCGAAAAATCCACTAACTGTTTTCTGCAGTCTCTGGAAATTGACTCTGTGATCAGAAGAGGATCACTTATGGAGAATAGAGAATTACCTTGTTTATTTTTAGAAAAATGGGTTGCAGCCGGGCGTAGTGGCTCATGCCTATAATCCCAGTACTTTGAGAGGCCAAGGCAGGTGGATCACCTGAGGTTGGGAGTTTGAGACCAGCCTGACCAACATGAAGAAACCCCATCTCTACAAAAAATACAAAATTAACTGGGCATGGTGGCACATGCCTCTAATCCCAGCTACTCGGGAGGCTGAGGCAGGAGAATCACTTGAACCCAGGGGGCGGAGGTTGCAGTGAGCCGAGATTGCGCCATTGCACTCCAGCCCAGGCTACAAGAGTGAAACTCCATCTCAAGAAAACAAGAAAAACAGGTTGCAGTAAAGGGAAGACAGTTTTATTCTCTTTTAGTCCTGAACATGATTTATTTGTTTTTTCCTGCTCTTCCTCCCTGTAAGATTTCATACATCTTAGGGAGACCGCTGGATCAAGAGTGCAGAAGCCATTGGGGGGTGGGGGAGGGAGTGCCGTGACTGTCACAGTCCTCACAGTCGTCTCCTGGGTGGCAGCTGAAGTGGCACCATTCCACTCAACTCTGCCTTCTTCAGAGTGTGGGGCAGGTGCTGATGGTGAGACTGTGACCTTCAGATTATATTTACTGGCCACCCAGACTCTTTCCCCAGTAGCTCAGCTTTGTCAACAGATGTCAAAGATGAGTGACCGAAGAAACAGATATAGGAGTGGGAGCTTATGGAAGCTTTTAAAAACAAGCAGACACTTTCTGTCTTTTTTTTTTTTTTTTTTTTTTTTTTTTTTTTTTTTTTTTTTTTTTTAGGCAGAGTCTCGCTCTTCACCGAGGCTGGAGTGCAGTGGCGCGATCTCGGCTCACTGCAAGCTCTCCGCCTCCTGGGTTCATATCATTCTCCTGCCTCAGCCTCCCGAGTAGCTGGGACTACAGGTGCCCGCCACCACACCTGGCTCATTTTTTTGTATTTTTAGTAGAGACAGGATTTCACCATGTTAGCCAGGATGGTCTCAATCTCCTGACCATGTGATCTGCCCGCCTCAGCCTCCCAAAGTGCTGGGATTACAGGCATGAGCCACTGAGCCTGGCCACCTTCTCTTAAAAGATAGTCATACCTTATAACTTTGCCTTTTCATGGGCCAGTGCTAGAGTCCCACAGTTTTGAGTCTGACTTTTCCTCCCTGCGGACATTTCTGTCTCAAGCTGGAGACATAAAGCAAATGTGGAGAGGCAGCTCTATTTGGATGTGGACGGCAGCCAAACGAAACCTGGAATGTGGCAGGAGTGTCATTGTTTGGCAGCCCTGGCCTCAGCACTAGTGACTGTGTGACAACTTCCACCCCCATTGTCTAAAGTAGGGATGCTCCAAAGCTGTTGCCTGTGGCAGTGAGCGGGGGTGGACTGCCAGGTCCCTCAAGCACCCAGTTCTTTCTGACTTGGATGTCTGCTCTGGACCAGCCCTAGGCCAGTTCATGCTGGGTGCTGGCCTCCAAGGAGCTCCGGTGTCTTTAACTTACCAGCCTAGATCAGGATGCAGTGTGAACCATATGTGATTAAGCACTAAATTGTTTGGTATGAGCAGAAATCAATAAACCCTAAAGTTTCCTTGAGTAAGAGTTCTAAGTACTGCATAATGAGCTGTATCTGGTTATGTTTCATAATCAGAATACTGAAATTATGGTTGGACTGTGTTCACAGTAGAAAACTTTTTCCAAAAAAGTACAGCTTATTGGACAAGTAAGATAGTCTGTGTCCTCATTCCTTAGCACAATGCTTAGCACATGATTTGGATTTGAATATTTGTTGTAGCTGATCCTTAGTTTTTTCATCCATGTAATTATTTGATTACCTCGAATTGCTCACTTCTTGTCTTTTAGGACTGTATACAATAATAGTGAGTCTCAGGAAACATCTTAAAGGTTATTGAAATTCCGTTATCATTTGATGCTTGGATTCTGCTACAAAATGGTTGGTCTTGAAACTAAGATATTAGACCTTATGATGCCATTTTCAAGCTCACTGTCTTATAAACTGAGGTGTCAGCTGCAAATCAGGTGCCAGAGATGTAAGAATTCTTAATCATCGTTTCGTTTTTTTTGAGACAGAGTCTCACTCTGTCACCCAGGCTAAAGTGCAGAGGTGTGATCTCGGCTCACTGCAACCTCCGCCTGCCAAATTCAAGCGATTCTCCTGCCGCAGCTTCCCGAGTAGCTGGGATTACAGGCGCCCGCTACTGTGCCTGACTAATTTTTGTATTTTTAGTAGAGACCGGGTTTCACCATGTTGGCCAGGTGGGTCTCAAACTCCTGACCTCAAGTGATCCATCTGCCTTGGCCTACCAAAGTGCTGGGATTACAGGTGTGATCCCCTGTGCCCAGCCATAATCATAATTTCTCGAGCACTAATTGTGTGCCCAGCCCCAAATGCTTTCTGAGGAAACTGAGGCATGGCTATATGGCAACCTAATAGAGGTGACCCAGCTGCCTCACCCTGGTTTGTTCTTGTAGATGTAATGGTAGGTGGCATTTCAAATGGGTTTCCATGTAACAGATAGCATTTATAGAGTTCTTACTATATGCCTGACACTAACTCCTTCAATCCTCACAAAAGCCTTTTGAGGTACGTATTATTGCCATTTTAGAAACAAGTAAACTAAGGCTCAGAAGTAATATAACTTCTCCAAGGTAGAACAGAAGTTTGGTGCCAGGATTTAAACCCAGGTTTATCTGATTCTGGTGAACACATACTAACTCACTGTGACTTACTATATCCATCTCACAATGTTTTATTCTCAGCATTTGTCATTTCTTCAACAGACTCAACAAAATGAAACCAGGAGGCTTTTGGCTGCATCTCACACTGCTCGGAGCCTCCCTGCCGGCCGCGCTGGGATGGACGGACCCAGGAACCAGCAGAGGCCCGGATGTGGGTGTGGGGGAGTCACAGGCAGAGGTATAGTCAAATCCCCACTGACATAACGTTTCAAACTGATTGCTTTCCGATGTTACAGTATCTGGTTTCCCCTCCACCTTTAGTTTAGATCAATTAGATCACAGAGTGAATTAAAATTGCACTTCCTTTTTGGTGGGGGACAGAAGAAGGCAACGTGTGGATACGGACAAGAGGTTGATAACACGATGTGAGTGATGACTCTAAAACCTCTCAGATGCTGAAAATGTATTCCGAAACCAAGCTTGAGTTGCCTGGTTAGCCTCTACAAAGACCCTCAAGAGAATGGCCTTTCTGTATATTTAATAAAACCCTGAAAATGCAGAGTAATTGGTGGAGTACACCCATGTGAATTAATGAAGTATTTTAATTATAAAATACATTTGAAAAGAAATGGACTAGTTTTCAGGTATATAGATAAAAAGCACCAGGCTGAGAAAGAACTGGCAAGTGGAGGTCCTAAGGGAGAGTGCTTTAATGAACAGATAAGAATGATTAATGGCATGTTAGGTATATATAAATGCTTCTAAAGTGCTTGAAAAACTTGTTCTCAAATACCTCCCTGGAGAGTCTGGATGTTCTGCTAATTGCTTAGTGAACCCTGGTCTTAGGTAGTAAAGAGGATTCCTAAGCTGCAATCTGGCCCTGCCCAAGGTAATAGATCCCATGAATTTGGGGTTCATGGGCAAAATGTATTTTTCTGCAGAAAATGCTTTGTGTGTGCTGACCCTTAAGAAATGGCTTCACCCTTCCATTAAAACCACCTGGGATTTTCTCTCTGCTGTGACGAATACTCATTCCTAATACGGAGCTTTCCAGGGCGCTTTTCCTCCCATTGTCTTCCTTGATGCCTACCGTTCTCTTTTTCTCTGTCCCTGTTTCCTGCCTTGCAGAATGAGAAATAAAAATTACCTCAAAAAGTCAACATTCCCGGAGAGTGAATAAGGTTACTCAGTGTAGGGTAGGATTAATGCATTATTTGATCAAAAGACATGATTTCTCTTTCATTATTACTTAATTGTAATGCAATCCCGAAACTACCAGCCTTAATCTTTGGGGAGCTTCAGAAGTAATTTAATGTACACTTTTCCTGCTGAAGTTAGTGTGCCTTCCTTTTGTGGTGAGCAGATGATTAAATAGAAACACTATCTCTGCCATCTAAATCCATGAAGGACGCAACTTAATGCTCTTCTGAAAGAGTCTGGAGATTGGCTTGCTGGTGAGAACAGTCTTTCCCTATGGGAACGGCTTTATCAGCACACTCATATCCATACGAAGAGAAAATGATCACTTAAATCCTACACATATATTGTTGAATATTTAATAGCAAAGCAAACAGACAAACACACAGTAAAGCTTAGTCTTCTTACTATTGGGGCTCATCAGCCCACTGTTTTAAACCACTTATTTCAAATAAAAGTGTCGAGTCAATTAAGGTGGGATTTAGCTGGAGGTAAATTGAAGGTAAGTTAATATCAACCCAGGGCCTCTTTATCTTAGCTGTAAACACCCTACTTCTTTGTGTGCCAAAAAGAAGGAGCACATGCCAGTCGTTGGGAGGAAGTAACGCTTTTTGGGGGTTGTTATTTTGCTCCCCTGCAATCCCCGCTCCAGGGGGTTTTTGTCTTCCAAGTCCAGGAATGTTGCTGCTTCAGGAAAGGAAAGTGATGACTGTGTAGATTCTGCACCACAGGAACTATTGCCCTATTGATCACATATATAGTTTTTTGCTATAGCTTTTGTTTTTGCAATATTGTAACTTCTAATCATTGAAACTGTTTCTATCAGTGATTAAATGAGATGATAATGGGAATGGACCTAGGGCATAGGATGGCCTAGGTTAAATGTTTAGCTGCAGAGAACAGAACACTGCCAGGTGCGGTGGCTAACACTTATAATCCAAGCACTTTGAGAGGCCGAGGTGGGCAGATCACTTGAGTTCAGGAGTTCAAGACCAGCCTGGGCAACATAGTAAAACCCTGTCTCCACTAAAAATACAAAATTAGCTGGGTGTGGTGGTGCACTCCTGTAGTCCCAGCTACTCCAGAGGCTGAGGTGGCAGTATCACCTGAGCCTGGGGAAGTCCAAGCTACAACAAGCCATGATGACACCACTGCACTCCAGCCTGGGTGACAGAGTGAGACTATGTCTGAGAAAAAAACAAAAAAAGAAAAAGAAAAAACCCGAAGAAAAAAAAGAAAACAGAGAGTGGAGCACTTATTTTAGTGGATTTGTTTGCATCCCTTGCTCATACTCTGTGCATCCCTCCATGCACCCCCACGTCCCTGCTTACCAGGGGCCTCCTGCGGGGCGTGCTGTTTCTTCTTTCTATGTCTCTCCTTTCTACACCTGACTCTCCTCCTCCTTCAGGGCCCAGCTCTGGTTCTTACTTTTTCTTTAGAATCTTCTTTGACCACTCTTGGTCACACCTGGTCTCTTTTTCTGAACTCTTAGTCCTTCCTCTCTCTTTTTGTTTTCTTTCTCTTTTATATTTATGTTAGCGTATGGATGGAGCCTATCTTATTTATCTTTTCTTCCTCACAGTGTCTAATAATTTTATAAGCAAAATAGAGGTTCAATGCATTTTTAAGCCAATTGATATTTATGTGACATTTGGTCCTGGTTATAAAGTCACTCTGGTGCTTCCAAAATTCAGACCAGACCATCAGATATTTCAGCACAGGGCATACCTCCCTGCACAGCAGGTTCACTCCCACTGGGGAAGTGGATGGTTTCCCCAGCCAATCTGTGAACAGGCCAGGCAGGCTTGCATCCTAATATCCAAGATAGTCCTTGCATGTTATAGTTTCTGGGTAGTTTCTTATTTGAATTGTAGCTTTTAATGTATCGATAACTCACAGTCCAAACTATATTAAACTCCTCTAGCAGTTTCCTCAAACAGTCTTATTTCCTGGAAGAATCAAAACCAGCAGAGTTTCCTGAGACTCTAAATAAGTCAAAAACCTTTTTTGGGAACCAGATATTAAGCTGTTTGTGTATGTTTCTTCCTGGTAGTAGTACTTCACACAAATACTCATTGACTTAAGATTTTTAAAGTACTTAGAAAGCATTAATAAGATTTGATTTACCTTTAAAGTTATTATACCAATTACTTGAATGACCTACGGGTAAATAAGAATTAAATGACCAACGAGTGTGTGTGCGCATATTTTTAAAGCAATTATAGCAAGTGTTAAATTATTGTTTTATGTACAAAGACTGCAGTGGAAATAGCTTCAAGGAGTTTACCATTTTACAGACATAGATAAAAAGAAATACAGCTGGGTGGAGTGCCTCTTTCGTAAGAGTGGAGTGGCAGAATGTGCCCTAGAATACTAATGGAATTCTCAATTCAGAGGAAACAATTCTGAGAGGTACAATTTATTGAAATAATGAAATGTTGTTATATCCCCCCCTTTATCCTACACAGATGCTCTCTGACTTACAATGGGATTACATCCAAATAAACCCACTGTAAGTTGAAAACATCATAGGTCAAAAATGTATTTCATACAGCTATCCTACCAAAAGTCATAGCCTAGTCTGTCCTGCTTCAGCATTCTCAGAACACTGACGTTAGCCTACACTTAGGGCAAAATCATCTAACACAAAAACTATGTTATAATAAAATGTTGAACATCTTATATAATTTATTGAACACTGTACTGAAAGTGACAAACAGACAGGTTGTATGGGCACTTAAAAGTGCAATTTCTACTGAATGTATATCATTTTCATACTATCCTCATGCTGAAAAATCCTAAGTCAAACCAAACCTAAGTCAGGGACTGTCTGTATGCTGGTCAAGATAAATATAGTAGTAAAATCAATATTAGTAGAATTTTATATTTTGGGGGGAACCAAGGAACCAGGAAGGGGTGAGAAGTGATGTGGTAGTAGCCTCCAAAGAGCAGACCTGCTTTTGAGAAATAGGCATTTGTGGGAGCCCCCCACTTTTGGGCCCTGTGTGCTGCAGTGCAGCCCCCCACTTTTGTGGCCTGGGTGCGGTGGCGAGAGCCTCCCCTTTTGGGGCTTGGATGCTACCATTGGAGCCACCCCACTTTTGGGGCCGGGGTGCTATTGTGGGAGCCCCCCACTTTTGGGTCCTGGATGCTGTGTTCCAGCACCAGCATCTCACCCATTTGCTGGGCTCTGGGATTGAATGATGGCCGTTACATGGTCTTATACATCTTTCATGCATTTTACTGACCTTTTTCTAAATGACTCTTACCCATGGCATATACATAGTCACGTACTATATACCTGTACATGTTAATATTGATTCCTTCTTAAATTGTCACCTCATATGCCTCACTGCTTATAGACCAGAGATAGGTTTTGAGCTCAGGCACCATGGGTTTTCAGTATTTGCAAATTCTCTCAAAGTAAAGTCTTTGCAGAAGAAATATGTGGAGTGGTGTCAGCTAACTTAAACATGACTCCCCGCCTCCCTAACCTCAGGGGTCAGCCTAAGACAGCATTGATCCTACCCTGACTGACTGGCCCCTTCCCCTTGCTACAAGTGTTGATGACAGGCATGGCACTCCTGTCCCCACAAGGGCAACATCAAATTGCAGAGTCCTTAGATGCTCCATGGCTTTGTTCTGCCTTGGCTGGGCATTCAGTAGTACTTGGGCTGCGAAGACTGAGCATTGATTTTTCCAAAACACTTTCACTGTTCTTGTGTATTCATTGTCTTAACACTAGTGCCCCTCACCCCCAATCACCCTTTCTGATAAAGGTGAGTAAATGCTAAATTAAGAGGAAGAAAAATAATGGTTTTCTGTGAACTCATAAATGCTCATTTTCCTGGGTCACAGAACTTTTCAGGGCCAATTAAAATTCTGTCAACTATGATCTCAAAATACTAAAGAGGCACACAGTGCACTAACTGGTACAGTGTGGAAGGGCTGGCTTACTCCCCACCACCCATAACCCTGACTGTGCTCTTTAATTGATTACTGGGGAAGAACAGCTGATCGTCTGTAGGGTTTCAGATCTGCCCTTTGGTGTCTCTACTCACCCTGGCCCTCAGCTGGCTTGTGGGCATAAATAAAAGAAACTCCTTCTTTCCTGTGAACCAACGGGGGTCCAAGCTGGATGTTCTTAAGCTTCACCTGCAGTATGTGTGCATCTCTCGTGGCTTTTCTGCCGCATCACCCTTGCGATACTCACCATTGCAAATTCTAGTATTTGACTTGCTTTCAAAGAAGATGAGACTCTGGGCAAGGTCTCTCAGCAAGAGACAAGAATGGTCTTCTCCCTAGGGCTGTGGAGCCCTGGGATAACCAAACCACACACCCCTTTCAAAAGGATCCAGAATTTCCTCCGCAGGTGCGGTGCTGGTTGATGTGGGGGCTGCTTCTCTGGGTCCCCAACGCTTAGCCAGGGCTTTCTGCTGATTATTCTGAGTCAGAGCATGTGGATATTCATTCTTCAGGTAAAATTGGCAGGGCACAACCTCCCACTTGTAGACGTTATCAGTACATTCATAATTTTCAAGGCAAACAATGGTAGCAGAATCTCTCAAGGTCTCAGGGATGAGCCCATTCCCAATTATAGAATGGGGTGTGCTGTACCCTGCTCCAGTACCTCTTGAGATGCAGTGTGCTTGTGAACGGTCTGGGATCTTGTTAAAATGCAGATTCTGATGCAGCAAATCTGATGTGGGTCCCAAGATTCTGAGCTCCAGGTGATGCTGATACTTCAGATCCCAGGGGACACTGGGCAGAAAAGCCTTAGAGGAGCCTCCTGCCTCCTCCCATACTCACACGCAAGGAGAACCCCAGTTGGATTGACCCTGGCCTTTTTTTAGTTCTTGCTGACATGATGATGCTGACTGCAGTCAGGAAAAGGAGAGAAATGGGCAGGCTGCAGTCATGCTGGAAAATAGCCTGATGAGACTCGCTTAGGGGGCAGGTAGGTGATGGGAAAGATGAACTTAAACAACCTTGGTTCTAGGGTCATTTTCACCTGTTTTCAAGCAGCTGGACAGGTAACTCTAGCTCTCACAACCCGGGGTTCCTCCCTGGCTTGTCTGTAGGTGGTTTTAAATTCTGAGAGAGGTGAGTTTAAATGCTGAAGCTTAGCCCACAGCCCCTGCTCCAAGGACCAACAACACACTCACCTCTTGCCACCACCGTGGCTCCCTTACTGGTGTCCTGTCCCTTCTCTGTCCCCAGGGCCAGCCGGCCTGTTTTGGGGATGAGCTTTGCTGCGTTGGTACGCTGTTTTGGAGTCTTGTTTTTCTCTCTATCCTTGAACAGGGAAAGTCGCTGTCTTTGTTCTTTGTGTCCTCTCCACTGCTCCCAGCCAGCCCTTCCACACTGTACCAGTTAGTGCACTGTGTGCCTCTTTAGTATTTTGAGATCATAGTTGACAGAATTTTAATTGGCCCTGAAAAGTTCTGTGACCCAGGAAAATGAGCATTTATGAGTTCACAGAAAACCATTATTTTTCTTCCTCTTAATTTAGCATTTACTCATCTAACTACTTTATTTATGCCTCTGTTGCTAAATAATCTATACTCCTCTAGGAGACTTCCCACCCTTGTAATCAGGACATCAGGCCATGCATTGTAAATGGGGCTCCAATTTCCATTTTTCGGGGAGTTGGCAGCACAGATCTGCCAAGTCCCAATCATCTGCTTGATTTATCCCATATGCCCTGTGGGTTATTGCTCTTCCTTCCCATTTGGATGGAAGTAAATGCCGTCCTTGTGTCAGGCAGGATCTAACAAGGCCCAATGAATGGGCCTTGTTACTTGTTTACTCTTCGGGGCTGCCAAGCCAGAGCCATTGTCCTTCTGCCTCCATGGCTGTGGTCTCTGCCACTGGCTCCCGGGCTTTGTCTTGTCACCAGCCACCTGGGAGGTGGAGCATACTAGATCTAGACATGGAGGATGTGGGAGGATATGGGTCCAGTGCTCTGAGCAGGCGACACCGTGGACACTGTGGTGGGTGCTGGCACATTGGTGTGGAGGGGAGGAAGTGTGGCCAGGTGGCTGAGAAGCCATCTGTCCGTCAGCCTTGCCTCTCTCTTGATGAGTAGCCATCCTTTGGGGCATTCCCTTGAGTCAGGAAGGTCTGGAACAGGAGAAACCCAATTTCTTTCCTCCTAATAAAAATCAGCCTTGTTTTACTCCTGCCAGGAGTGTGTGCTCTTGGCGGAGGTGAAGAATGAGTGTGAGTGGCCTGCGGGGTTGGGGTCTTCCCTCAATCACAGGGTGAGTTTCAGTTTGATCTTGTACAGGGGTTGGGGTGGGGAGAGCTGGTGCTGCTGCTGGCGTTGATCAGGAGACCCTGAGAGAATTGTCTTCCCTTGGTGGGTGAAACTGGTCGGTGGGACTGGGCTAAGGTAGCACCTGTCTACCTGCTTGATGCTGCATCTAGACACTGAGCCCTTGGTTTTTCTTCGTTTGTTCCAAGAGGGCCTCGGGTACAAATCGAAACCCTTCTGGAGGGTTCAGCTGGAGATGGAAGCTGCCACTGTTGCTTTTGTTAAAATACTTTGAAGGTTAAGGTTTCATGTTATTTGGGATCTAGACTGAAAACTGTGTGTGTATTTTTCTTTTTAAGAGTTGAGAAGGGAAGTCATATTCTATTTCTTGCAAAAGCCCTTTCCGGAGAATCAGTGAGACCACCAGCAAGCCTGTGATGCAGCTGACAGAAGCGCCTCCCCACCTGTGAGGGAGTTGGCCTAGCCTCAGAGGTGACAGACGCCCCCAGCACAACCCAGGCTTCAGCCCCAGCTGGGGGCCTGGGCCCCTGAAGCATGGCCTGTTTTTCAGAGGACGCCTCTTCGCCTGCTCAGGCTGAAAGTCCTCAGTGCTTCTGGTGGCCTGCTTGGCTGGTGGCAGGGCTAGCTCTCGGTGTAGACAGGCTGATGTGCATGGCTCTCTAGGCTCTTGGGAGAAATGGCTGCTGTCCTCCTTCCCCGCCATGGAACCCTGTTAACTCTCACTTTGTGTGTTTTATGTTGCCACTTTCTCCTCCAGGGTGTTTGTTGTTTTAAAACCCCATAGTTGATTTTTCCTGTTGGGGCTGAATCACTTTGTCTGCCACCTGTCTGTGCTGCTGCCTAAGGCATCCCCGGCCCTGCCTTTGCTTCTAGTGAACCCTCAACTCAGAGGGTCCGGGGGCTAAAATCTGTTCTCTTGCCAGCTGTGGAGCTAAGGGAATCGCCCTCTCCAGCCTTTAGGTTTGCCGCAAGTGAAATGCTGGCAATAACAGTACCATTTTCAGGGTTGTCCTGAGCACTAAGATGGTACGTGACGTGCCCGGAACAGATTGCCTCCACAGAACATGGCAGTCAGAGCTGTGGTTTTGTGATTGTCATCCCAGAACCTCAGTCGGTGGCTGTCAAGAAGACTGTGTGCCCTTTGTGAGCCACAGCCTGATATGTCAACTTCAGCTGCTGCAGTTCTTGTCACTGCTGGCCATGGCCATATACCATGTAGCAAGGCAGCCCTCAGGGTGGGAGGGCCTCTTTTCAGTGGAGTGGTAAATATCTTGGGACTGGACCCTATATCCTCAGTGTTCAGAAAGCCTGGCACACAGCAGGATGTTCAGATGTTTGTTGAATAAGTGAATGAGTCAGCCGTCTTGTACTATTCATTTTGTCATCATATGGGGTTTGGACAAGGTGTCTTGAGTTTTGGGACCCCTTGCATAAGAAATCCCAGGAGATGGTCACTGGACTGCCTTTGGCCACTTCTGGCAGAATCCCATCAGTTTCAAATCTTCTTAACTTTCTTCTTGAACCAGGAGAGGCTTCAGAGAGTCCTATGGGCTGTGCGTAGGAACAGGTGGGACCCTGACTCAGTTGCCATCTCCTTCCTAGAATGACTTTGAGGGCCTGCTTAGCTCTGTTTCCTCTGCAGAGACTAGCATCACTGGCAGTCAGCCAGGCCCTTGCCAAAACCATGAACCCGCAGAGTGAAATGTAAAGTCAAACAAATGCAGGGTGCTTTGTTTGTGCTTAGCATTTTCAGGGTCAGTAGAAATAGTCTGTGGCTCCGGGGTAGGTGGTTGCCAGCCATCCCCACAGAGGGAAGAAAGGAGCAGAACTTCTCTTTTAAAATGTCATTAAGTAGGTATAAGACCCTTGATGGCTTTCCTTAATGCCAGTCTTAGGACCATTGAACTGAAAGCTTGTTTGAGCTCTGCTATCATTTAAAGCTTGCTCTCTAAATAAAGAGAACAGAATTCTTTTTCCATTTATTTCCCTTTCTGTCCTTGCATTTAAAATGCCCTTGAAAACTTTGGTCTCTGTAGAAAAGACGTCAAGTTTCTGCTGGTTTTGCTGATGCCACATTTTGAGTGTCCATACCAGGTAAGTAGGCTTTCATGTGGGGATGCTGGGAGGTGTCAAACGGGAGAGGCCTGCCAGGCAGATACTCTAATTGGAGTGGCTCTAAAATACGCCCCACGGTGCCTCCTCTTCCTCCTCTGCTGTTTTCTGTTTGGTTGTTACTGCTGTTCTCATATTAGCATTTGAAGAGTGAAGAGCAGGCTTCTGGCCGGGTGCTGTAGCTCATGTCTGTAATCCCAACACTCTGGGAGGCCGAGGCGGTCAGATCACCTGAGGTCAGGAGTCTGAGACCAGCCTGGCCAACATGGCGAAACCCAGTCTCTACCAAAAATTAAAAAAAATTAGCTGGGCATGGTGGCACACACCTGTAATCCCAGCTACTTGGGAGGCTGAGGCAGGAGAATCGCTTGAACTCAGGAGGCAGAGGTTGCAGTGAGCCAAGATCATACCGCTGCACTCCAGCCTGGGCAACAGAGTGAGACTGTCTCAATAAAAACAAAAACAGTAGGCTTCTCTGCTTCATGCTTGAGTGTTCATGCCTGGCAGTATGGCTTAGGATCATATCTTTGTGTCCTGAAGCAGAAATTACCATTTGACTTTCTTGTATCCTTACCTAGAGGGTCTCTGAGCCCTGGACTGGCTTGGCCAATCGGGACATCTGGTTGACTTAAATCTTAGTAATCAACAGACATCCGCTGAGCACCTAGCTGTGTGCCTGGCCTAAGGCTGGCTAAGTGGCTGAAGAGAAATGGGATTTGCGATTCCATCCTTGAGGCTTGAGGACCACTGGGGTGGGGGTGGGAGGTAGGAGCAATCAGCTGCTTCAGAATGGATTCCAAGTTAGCAGAAGGGATTAAACACCTACATTAGTTAATGATCTTTTCTAGTCTGTATATAATGATTAAATTAAGTTCTCAACTTTAGCCTAAAGAAAAGCGGGCATATTTATTGAGTAATAAGGAAGTACATCTTTATTAGAAAGAAGTACATGTTAATAAAGAAGGAAGTCCATGTGCCTCCCCGATTCCCCATGCCTGGTCCCAGGGCTGGACACTTGTGCTCACAGTCCAGACATTCCCCACCCAGGTGCATGTGGCTGATAGTAGATCTGGTATCACGGGTTTGTCCTGGCCCCTGGCTCAGCTGTTCTAAAGTCCTCAAGAGTGTGGGTTGGGAGCTGGAGGAAGCCAGAAGTCTCTAGGTGTCACCTGTATGGGATGGACATAATGCTGAATGCAGCAGCCCTCTGGTGTCCAGAACCTCCACCAGGCCCCTCCTTTACCATCCTTCAACACTCCCTCCCAAAACGTATCCACCAGAGCCTGCACCGCTCTGGGACCACTCCCCTGAAGTGGTTCCACCTGATACGGCTGTGTTCTTGTTGGCTCAGTGATGCCTAACCTCCTCTCAGAGGACTTGGTTTGGTAGTGTAGAGGATGTGGGTGCCCATTATTACTGGTCGACAAGTTTCAGGGCCAGGGGTGGTGTTGAAAGAGGGTGAGGAAGGGGGCTGTTGAGGTTCTGGACACCCACAGGGCTGCCACATTCAGCACTGTGTCTATCCTGTGTGGATGACACTTAGAGACTCCCAGCTTCCTCTGACATCCTTCATCTTGCTTAGGGTAATGCAGCATGTGACACAACCACCCCAGTGGCCAAAACTGTCCTACTGGAGGTCTTATTCCTTGCTGGAGAGTTGCACCTTGGTCCACATATCCATCCTGGTCCAATTGATTGTAGCCAGTTGACTTAGCCCATTTAGTGTTGCTATAAAGGAATAACTGAGTCTGGTAATTTATAAAGAAAATGAGTTTATTTGACTCATGGCTCTGCAGGCTGTACAAGAAGCATGGCCCCAGAATCTGCTTCTGGTGAGGCCTCAGGAAGTTTCCACTCCTGGTAGAAGGTTAAAGGGAATGGGTGTGTGTAGAGATCACATGGTGAAGAGAGCAAGCAAGGTGGGAGTGAGAGGTTCCAGGCTCCATTTAAAAGCAAGCTCTCTTGGGAACTAGTAGGGTAGGACTCACTCATTGCTGCAAGGATGGCACCAAGCCACTCCTAAGGGATCCAACTCCATGACTCACACACCTCCCATTAGGCCTCACCCCCAACAGTGAGGGCCAAATTTTGGCATGAGGTTTGGCGGGGGACAAACATCCAAACCATAGCACCAGTTGTCCAGTAATTCTTAGGAACAAAAACACTTTTATGACCAAGCTGACTGGAACAAAGTTATCTGTGATTCATTATCCATTCCAGATGAGAATGGTATATGTAATTTAAATGTGAATGTATTCAAAATGACTGTTCTTGTGTTACAAGTAAAGATGATCATGAACTGCACTGTACAAGAAATTCTTATCTGATATTTCACCGTGGGATTATGAGAAAGAAGAAAAAATAATCACAAACAGCTTTAAGAATGTGGTGAGCGCATGGTGAATGGTGAATGCAGCACAGAGTGTGTTTAGTTACCAGCACAGGCCAAAACGTGGGTGACATGAGAATTTAGCACAAAAACGCGCTGCGTGGAAGGTGGGATTGGGAAGCACCTCTTGGAGGCAGTGGTATTTGGAGAGGAAGACCAAGATCTGGGCAGAGTATTAGAGTATTTAAGGAGGAGAAACCCTCTGAGTCTAGGTGTAGGGTGGAATAGGGCCATATCTGGCAGGAGGGGAAAACTGAAGATATTGGTTAAGGTGAGTATCTGGGACTGTGGACCAGGGGATTCATCAGGGACCTTTTGGTGGCCAGGAGCAGAAGCACCTGCTAAGATGCTCATGTACAAAGAAAGGTTGTCATGAGGCCCCAGATCTTCTCCCAAAGCCAATGGCAGAATGCCTTCGTGGGCTCAGGCTTAGAGGCATTGGCAGTCTGTCTTCCAACTCCCTTCTGAGCCACACTGTCTCCTTTCTCCATTTCTCCCTCCTCTACCTGTTCTCTCCAGAGACTGGTCTTTCCAGGGAGCTCGAATATAGCCCTTGCTGCAGCTCTGGGCCCCAGACTGTCTCATTTGAGGTCTGTCTGTGTCCTCAGGTTCTCAAGGGGCAGAACCTTATTGGCTCAGCCTGGGGGAAATATCTTCCCAGGTTCATTTGCCTGTGGCCAGGAGGCAGGTCCCAGTGGGTGAGGAGGCCTCCAGGGGCTCTGAGGGGAGGGTGTGGGTGCAGTGCTGGGTGGTTCTTGTGAAGGAGTGGCAGGAGGTTACTGTGGGTGGAAGACAGTTGGCAAGGCTGCAGAGCCAGCCTCAAACCTCTCAACAAGCACACAGAGAAATGTGAGCCAAGTTTGTATAGACATAGAGCATTTTATGGAGTTGCATTTTTGGATCTTCAGAGCAGGGGTTGGCCCTGGGCAGTAAGGCCTGCCTTGTGCTGTTAAATCTTTGCTCCCCTGCTTTGCTTGCCTGCCTTCCTCCCTGTCTTGTCGGCACCCTCTCCATACCCTACCTTACCAACCCAGCCTGTCTGTGGCTGGGCAGCTCGGGAACCCAACTTATCCATTCCTAGGATGTCCCTGCAGACGGACTGTAAAATAGGTTTGGCCTCCACAGGCCGACTCGCATTTTGCCAGTCACTTCCCTGGCCCTCCCCTCCATCCTGGTGCCAGTGCCCTTGGCTCCTAGGGTACTATGGTAGGAATGTGTTCCCCAAAAAGCATGTGTTGGAAACTTAATCCCCAATGCCACAATGTTGGGTGATGGTACCTAATGGGGGTGTTTAGGTCACGAAGGCTCCATGCTCCACCCTCAGGAATGCCGATTACAGAAGGGCTTGCGGCTGGGAATTGGACTTCTTGCTTTCGTCTTCGACCTTTCACCATGGGAGTAAGCAGCAAGGAGGCCCTTGCCAAATGCCAGCCCAACAATCTTGGACTTCCCAGACTTCAGAACTGTGAGCCAATAAATTTCTGTTCATTATGAAGTTGCCAGTCTCAGGTATTCTGTTATCGCAGCACAAAATGGGCTAAGGCAGCCTGTGTCCATGCCTGACCCATCAAACTCACTAAAGGGGAGCAGGCTTTGGTGCTCAGATGTGGCCCTTTGACTCCAGAGATACATATCCTGTGGCTGTAGGGAGCTCCTTAGTGCAGCTGCTTTGAGGTTTAGCTGGAATCATTCTTGGAAAGAAAGAGGGGTTACATGGGAGGAGAGTCATGGCTTGACCAGATGCCTCTTCTTAGAAGGTTGACCACCCTGCTAAATCCAACAAGCAAAATAGCAGTTGAGCTGCTGTGGGATAATTTAGCCTCTCATCATGGAAGACAAGATGCGATAGATGCACTCCCCACCTCACCAGTTCTGAATCTCAGCTTTGCTCTTGGCTAGGTACAAAGTCTTCTTGCATTAAAAATTTGGTTTTTGTTGTGATGTCTCTTTCTGTGTAGCCAAGAGTTAGAGAGGGGTAGGGAACCAGGGACATCTCTAGGGTGAGGAAGAAAGAGGGCAGTGTCCTCTGGAGCTCTGGGCTGGAATTCTGAATGGCTGCTCTTATCCTTCTCTCATAAAAATAAAGAGGAAGATTGCGCCACTGCACTCTAGCCTGGTGACAGAGCGACAGAGCAAGACTCTGTCTCAAATAAATAAATAAATAAATAGGAGATTCCCAATAGGAATTCTCATTCCTAATATGAATTTCTTTTAATTCCATAGCTACTGATAATGATAGAATTAATAAACAGCTTTCATTTTGCCAAAACACTAAGTGGATTAATTCACTACTTCTCAAAGAGAGTCTATGAGGTACTATTAATTTGTTTATTTTACACAATGTGGAAATTGAGGCTTCAAGATAAGTGAGCTGTTTGAGATCTCCCATACAGTAAGTGGTGGAGCCAGGGTTTGCACCTGGCTTTCTGACTGTCTAGCATGTATTCCTAACCACAGTATTGTGCTCTAATCCCCAAGGACATATTTTTGAGTCTAGGGAAAGGACATTTGATGACATTGAGCTTTGGAAGGTCAAAGCAGACAACATCACATCAGAGGAGACATCCCTCCTCCTGGAGGGCTGCAGAGTTTGTGGTGGTCTCCTGGGGCTGGGCTGTGGGGGGCCTCTTGACCTTCTGTGGGGGGAGATGAGTTCTGCCCCTATTCACCCTCCTCCCCCACAGTTTCTCTTCTTTCACCATCAGGCAGCCACTGAACCTCTGAGAATTAACATATTAACATTCCTTTGGCTATTTCCTTGCACTTCTTCCAGGATTTCAATGGGCACTTGGCAGCTACTGCCCTCACATGGGACAGTGAGGGCAGTGTCTGTGGGTGTCAGTTCTGGATGGAGGACTAAGTGTGTGATGTGTGGTGGTCTCTGTTTCTGCTTTTAAGAATTGGCCTTGGGAAGTTCCTAAGGGTTGACCACAGCAGTCTCCCTTTCAGAAGCAAGGTTCTGGGGCCTTGATCTTAAGGAGGAGGTAAGATTCCCAGCATTGGCAACCAAGCTGGTTACAGGGTTTTTGGAGGGTCAGGAAACCCAGTGGGAATGTACTGGTGTTTGCTGACTCTTCCACTGGCCACTGGAGAGAGCAGCAGGGCTACTGCTGAGATGAGGCCAGAGGCAAGCTCATGTGCTCCTGCTGCAGGTGCTGCCATGGAGGGACAGCCTCCTTCTCAGAGGTGGGAGTGTCAGGCATCCCCAGGCACACTGGGTACTAAAGATTGGTTGAGCCGTGGTGGCTCCTTCGGAGTATGCCCCTTTCATATAGGTGGGTGAGCACCCCTGCTCTACGGGATGGCCATGGCTAGTGAGTGGTCAGAGCTGCCTGTGAGTGAGGAGAGGAGAGCATTGCTATGGGCAGGACAGGGATACCCCAGGCACATACAGGGCCCAGGACACATGAGGTATCTACACCTGCAGAAGACCAAGTGGAAGGCATCCTGGCATTCAAGTGGGTTGAAGCAAATGAGCCAATGGGCAGCCCCAAAGGCTGAGAGAAAGTCATGGGTGAGTGCCTAGCATGGAAGGAAGAAGAGGTGTGAGGGAGCAGTGTCGACAGGAGTTGATCATGGCCCATGGGTTGACACTGTACCAACAGATGCCTTTCCCCCATCCTGTGTCTCCCAGCTGTTGCCGACTGACCACAGTAGAACTAGTGGACCTTTCCCCACTCCAGAGTCTCAGAAACAATGATGAGTACTTCTCCCAGGCTGGGTGATATGCTAATTGCTGGGGGGCACAGCCAGGATGCTGTTTGTGGGTGGAAATTGGCAAGTGGACAGCAGCCACCAGATTGAGTGCTCTTTGCCCTGCTCTCTCAGCTCTCACCACAGTCTCATAGACACTACCTTATCTCATTTTGCAGATGAGGAAACAAGCTCCTGAAGGTTAATGCCATGCATACGGTGACCCAGTGCTGGGGGTCTGGGCTGCAGGTGAACCCCTTTGTGGCTCGAGCACTGCAAGCCCAGTCACCCCATTCTCCCTGTCACTGGGAGGCTTCTCGGTCCTGGCTGCTCGAGCCTACTCTTCCCACCTGTGCCTACTGAGTTCTGGATACTGAGCTGGCATCGGTCCTCATGGAAGGCTGGTGTGGGCCTGCCCAAGCCATCCTCTGGCTCCACTGACTCTTGCTGGAAAGAGAAACTGGCACCACTGTTTACAGTAGTTTCTGTGCCTGTGACACCCAGCTGATACCCTCTCTTATGAAGGGACACCCCTCCCCATAGGTGGGAGTAGCAGGGTACCCTCAGTGGAGAACCCTGCCAGCCCGCTGTCACCTGCAGAGGTCTGTCTGAGGCTGCCGGGCACCATGGTGCAGAGCACTGGCCAGGCTCACTGGGGCAAGAGTTTGTAAGGTGTTAAGATGCGTGATTAACCCAGTGGTTCCCAAACTTGTCCATACATTAGAACTACTGGGGTGGCTTCAAAAAGTACTGATGCCTGTGTCCCACCCCTGGAGATTGTGATTTAATTGGTTTAGGGTATGGCCTGTACTCTGGATTATTTAAATGTCCCCATTTGAGAACTGCTGTGTTAGCCTATGAGAGAAGTGCAGGCAAAATGCCCACTTCTGCCCTCATTGTCTTTCTCAGCACCTACTCCTCAAGGGAAAGAGCTGATTCAGGCTGTAGGGGACAAAGCTTCCCTGTGCCTTTGCCCAGGCACAAGGACCCTCCTGGGAGGTGTGGGTGGCTAAGGCTGGCCTGGTTCCTGACATGGCACGTGTGGGGCAGGTATTTCTCTACTTGAGGAGTGACATTGCATGCTGTCTGCATGCTCCCTCATTCCTTTCTCACAACAATCTTATAGGTAGCACCTTTCAATCTCCACTTCAGACGAGGAAACTGAAGCTCATGGTACATCCTACCTAAGGAACGGAAAGAGGACAGGGAATAAAACTGGATTTTCCTTGGGATCCTCAGATGGGCCAGGTCCTAAGTAAACACCAGTCTAGCTCTGCTGACCACTGGGGGCCTTTCTGCCTTTTGACTCTGTTGGAAAAGAAAATTGAAAAACAGTCTTATTGTGCCTTAAAGGCTTTTTAATTAAATATAACTCGTTTAATTTAAACTACTTTAAGTTCCATTTTTAATATAAGTGTTATAGTGGTACAGTGAAAGTGCCTTCTAATCAAAGTGTGTATGGGGATTTATCTCCCCGTACAAAAAGCCTGTGGGAGCCCAAACCAATTATTTATTCAGACAGCAATAAAAAATCACCAGATTCTGAGGAAGGCATGCATGGTGGAGGTTCGTGGGTGTGGGTAGGAGTCGGAAGTTCCTCTGGGGGCTGTGAAGATTGAAGGAGGTGGGTGTGGAGAGGGCTCAGCATGGAGCCTGGCATGGGTAATTGCTTAGCAAATAGAAGCTGCCACTGGGATGCTACTGCCATCCCTAGGACCTCCGCTGCTTCCCCTGCTAGTTCTTACTGCTGGTGCCACAGCTACAAAGTGGAGAGATGACAGTAAAGAGAGAGGCTCACCGAGTGGGCAGGAGGGATTGAACAGTCCTGAGCAGACAAATGTGCTCAGATTGGGTATTGGAGTAGAGACCTACTCCAGTACCAACCCCCAGGAGGGACCCGGCCTGACCGCCTGATCTAAAAAAGCAAAGCCTTTCCCCTCTGGCAGTCTATCCCCCTTCCTTGTTTCGTTTTGCACCATGGCGCTTCTTAGCATGAGATATTCTCTGTATTTCCTTTGTGTGTTTGTTTGTTGCCTGTCTCTTCCAGTGAGATCCTAAGCTTCATAAGGACTGGGGCTGGGGCTGTCTTGGCACTGCTACATCTCCAGGACAATAAATATCCATTGAAGGAGTGAACACATGAACAGACAAAGGGATGATGAAATGAATTGCTCAGGAGGCCCATCAAGAGCTCTGCTGAGAGCCCTGGGTGATGGGGCTGAGGGTCTTGGGGAGGGTCAAGGAGGTGGGAATTGCAAGCTAGGACCTGGTGGGAAGGTATCCACAAAGCTGAGCCCACAGAGGCTGTGAGTGGTGGGAGGGAAAGTGAAGAGGGGAAAGAGGAGATGCTCAGGAGGACAGAGGGAACACTGGCTAGCAGGAAGATCCAAGGGGAGGGGACCTATTGCTGTGTCAGATGACAGTTTCTGGTGGGAAGTCTTGGATTAAGGGGTCTTCAGGTGTCCCTTTGGAGAACAGGGTATGTCTGACCTTAAGCATTGGCCACTTTGGGTATTTTCAGCTTATCCCAATCAGACACCACTTGCACCCAGTCCTGCCCCTAGCCGGCCTTTCCCAGTGTGCTCACCTTCTCAGAGGCTCCAGCCCGATCCATCACCACTGGCCCCACCATGACTCTGGCACATTTTGCATCTTCATGTCAGACCATCTGTATCTGTGACTCCCTAACTCTATGTTCAAAACAAAGAATGAAAAATAGACTGAGACATGAGGACTGTACTGGAGGGTACACTTTCTTCCTTTTTTGTCTTTTAGTTTTCTAGGCACAGGTTATTCTAAACCTCATCTTGGGCTTGCAGTTGGCAGAAAGAAAACAAGTAGCAGATTGGAATATCATGTTAAACAGGTGGATGTTAAGTTGTATCATTTATTGGATGGTTCGTGGAGGGTATCATAAATAATTTAAACATGAACTCCTGCTCCCTTTCCTCCCAAGAGCCACTTGTCCTTGCTGTCCTCTCTCCTCCCCCAGACACCCACAAGACTGTCATGATTTTCTTATGGATCATGGACTCCTGGAATAAAGTCAGTGCAGGAAAGAAGCTTGTTCGATCGGACAGCTGGTGGACATGAAGCATCTCAGAATGAGGAACGCATCACAGGCTGTCCTTGTGTTTCTGTAGAAACTTTACCTACAAAAGGAAAAGTAGAGAATGTCAGGCTTCAGTGGCAGTTGGTGTGTTCCGTGAGCGAATTGGGAAATTGCGCTCACCTCCGTATTCTTACCCGGAGATCTTGGGATAATCTGATTTCATTCTAGCAATAGAATGTGTTTAGGGCCTATGCCATGCCAGGCCCTGTGCTGCAGTAAAAGATGAAAGAGATGTGGACCCTGGGGGAGATGGACATGCCTCTTGTGGTTACAGTCTGGTAACGACCATTGCTTTTGTGGTTAAGCAGTTCTGCAGATAATGCCTGTGTTAGGTCGAGCCCTGCTAGTGTCAGTGGAAATAACAATGACATATTAATGAGGTCATTCCTCGGGGTACTGAGTTACAGCCCCATGCTGCTAACTGTTATGATGGTCTTGGACATGGTGATTACTCATCCTGAGAGATGTGGATTACTTTCCAAATCAAAAAGTTAATTAGTTTTTAATTTGTTGGGTTGTCTGAGAGATACAATGAGAAAATTCCCCTCTTGCCTTCTTGGTCCCTTAATCTGGCTGTGTGCAGGCAATTGTGTTTAACAAGGAGCAGTGATCAATCAATTATTGACATTTATTTCATCAAATGTAACTGAGTGTTTACTCATATTGTCACTTTGGTGGATTTGCTATCAAAGACTGTCTTAAATTCAGGGCTAATGTTTCTTTTTAAGTTGTAAATGAGTAACCTTTAGCATAAAGCTTTAAATGATATCTAGAATTTAAATTCTCATATGATATTTCCAAATCATCTTAATTTCTGAAGATGGGCACATATCCCTTTGCTTTCTTTTTTTTCTAGTGTCTGGTAATCACCATTAATTCCGTTTCTTTTTAGAGTATCACAGCTTTCTCCTTCACTGACCACCCTCTGCTTCCCGTCAGAAAGCCCCGGACAGAACTCTCTTTGGGACTCTGCCCATGTTTCTGAGATATCGCCTCAATTGTCCTGGCTGGGCTGTCGGGTCTGCCCGTTTTACAGATGGGCAAACTGGAGTGGGAAGTATCCGGTGGCTTCCTCAGGACTGCAGCTGGTGGAGCAGCTGCTGAAAAGAATCAGGTGATTCAGACCTACTGGAGGCTTTGCCCTCAGGGGCATAGTAAAGTTGGTATTCTCAGGTCTCCCCACAAGAAGCTATTGATGGGTTTATCATGGTGATTCTTTTTTAAATTAGTAAAGTAAAAGAGTACCTAAACAGTAAAGACATTTCCTTGGTATTTTTAAAAAGTCATCTGACATGATCTCTTCCTTTTGTCTTCATAAACCTCCCTTTAAACTCTCTGGCTTAGTTATTTTAGACTTCCCAGCCCCGTGTACACTGGTTTCCTTACATTGATCCATTTATTGTCATTTATTGTAAGATAGGCAATAGAGGGGACACAGAGCTTACTTGCTGTGCCATCTGTGTTTCAGCCCCAAAGTGGGAAAACTTGCACTGTTTTATTTGTTTGTTTGTTTCAAGACAGGGTCTCACGTTATCACCCAGGTTGGAGCGCAGTGGCTCAATCACAGCTCACTGCAGCCTCTACCTCCCTGGGCTCCGGTGATCCTCCCACCTCAGCCTCACAAGTATCTGGGACTAAAGGTAGGCACCACCATGCCCAGCTAATTTTCATGTGTTTTTGTAGAGATAGGGTTTCACCATGTTGCCCAGGCTGGTCTTGAACTCCTGGGCTCAAAGGAGACTTGCACTTTCTTTGCCTATATGGCCATGCCCAGCCCTCTCCCCTTCAGACTTGGTCTCCTGGGAAGATGAGAAAGGCAAGCTCAACTTCTGCTGATTGGGCAACTCCTAGGCAGGGCTGGCTGAAAGGTGCAGGGACCCCTGGCCTTTATCAAACTCCCTCAGCTATCTAAGCCCCTAAAGGTTTAGCATTGGTGGCTGTGCCTCCCCCACCTTTGACTGGCCTTTAAGGCAGTAAGCCCATCCACCAGGGCTACACACACCTCTCATTAATCCCAGAGCCATCTGACACTGTTCTCTGTGGTGCAGGAGGGGAACTCTGACCCCTCGATTAAGTGGCATTTCTCAAGAGCCAGCACCCCTTTGGTGTTTTTCTTGAGCACTTGCAGCAGGCTCTGCATAACTGGAGGAAGCAGGGGGTGTTGAGACCCTCCCCTAGAAAATCCTGTTCTTTGCTGGATTATTCAGCTTGGCTTTCAAACTAGCCCCGGGTTTAGGGTTAATTCCCTAACTTTCTCTGGCTTTGAAGACCCAGACATGGTGTGCTGAGAAATATAACAACTCAATAGTTTTCCTTCTGCCTTTAACTGAGCCATATAAATGAGATAAAGTGTGCAAAACTCTTACTGTGTGCACAGTAAGTGGGAGCCAGCAGTGGAATACGTGCTACATAAGGCGCCACTTTATTTAGCTGTATTTTGTCAGTCCAAGTGAAGATTTTAATTGCAGAATAGTGTCTTGCTAGCAAAAATGAACCTGCTTAGAGTCAAGTTTTTAAAATTCAAGTGAATAAGTGAAAAACTGTAACAAAGGTTGTTAAAGAAACACTCACTTTAAGAGCATCTCAGATATGAAAAACTTAGAACTTAGACGTCAGAATTTCAGTAGCTATGAGCCCCATGGCAAAGCTTCCATCTCATCTGTACTAATTGGTTCATAAATTGAACATGTGGGTTTCCTTTTGTGTGTCCTCAGGAAGTTGGGCCGGAGGAACTCAGAAGCCAGGGGTTTCCTCAGCCCCTCTGCTGCTGGATGGAGGTGCTGCCAGTCAGGGGCCCATCTTCAGGGCACTGGCACAGGGACCTCCTCAGGCTGGGCCCCTTGTACAGCAGACTCCTTTCTGCTTTGTCTGCAAAGATCTGGCCACGTTGAACTCTACTCATTTACTGTTTCATTTCATTCTCTTCTCAGTGTGGATGCTTTTGATCCCCCACTTTCCTAACCCATATAGCCAATATTTTTCCAGTGAATCCCATAATATTTTGGGTGACAGACTGAGGCTTACTCCTTAACCAAGGACCTCTGAGAGCATGGATGTGGAACCGTCACTATGGGTCTGGGGCAGGGCTTCACCATTCTTTTCTAGAGCCTCAGCCCCTGTGCCCAAGATAGACATGGGATGGATCTAGGGGTAGAATTTGAGAGTGCTCATTTATACTATTTCAGCAGCCTTCAAACTGTTTTTTTGGTCGCTGAGAATCTGTAATCGGCTTTTGGATTATGAAAAATATTGCTCAGCACTCATATTGATTCAAAAATAAAGATTGTGTAGTTTAACTGCATAGTAAAATACAGCTTTATAGAATGGTAATTTTTTATTTAAGTTCTTCTACATTATAGCAAGAGATAATGGATTCAGGAAGGGCACAGTGAGGAATAAAGCTGTTGTATTGTATTGGTTAAATGACATTTTAAATGATTTGGCTGTCAAACTCGTAGAAAGGTTATGAACAGTGAATGAAAAATCTAAAATTAATTCCCTGCTTCAAGAAAGTGTGATTTATACTATAACAAAATTAGATTTTTAGTTAAAGAAATTTAGTCATTAAGTAATGCCCATGCGCTAAGTCTCATTTATAACCATCTGTTTTGAAGCTTCTGCAGAAAATAATTTCTTCCTTAGACAATGCATCTAGGGCCTTGGTGTCACGTCAATGAATTTCATTCCTTACATTTCTGCTACAGCTTTTGAGGGGTTGCTTTTCTAAGGACTGGAAAGATGGATTCTTATTTAGCCTCAATAATTGAGGAAGCCATTGAGCTCATTTACCTCCCAAAAATAGTCTGATCATCTCCCTCTCTTAGCTCATTTCATGAATGGTAATGTTGATGATGATGGTGGCACATGTTGGAGGACTGCCTATGTGCAGGACACCATGCTAAGCATGGGACAAGCTTATTATTATTTCTTTTGATCATCACAATTACTCTATGAGGAATGTACTATTTCTGCCTTTACAGATGAACAAACAGAGACTTAGGAAATGTTAAATAATTCAACAAACCTGACAGAGGCACAGCTGGCAGGAACAAGTGAGGATCTAGCCCGAATCCATCTGACTTCAGAGCCCCCACTCTTAATCCTTGTCATATTTTTCATGAATGTGTGTTGAGTATTTCCTTGGAGGAAGTATAGTGGTAAGACCTCAGAAGTTTGAGTCTAGTCCTGATGTGGCCACTTCTCACGTGATATTCAGCAAGTTGCAGTCTTTCCCTCAGTACATCTTTCTTCATCTGTAAATTAGGAAGTGGGGTTTGTTCCCTCTATTTAACAAACTTCTGATTACTCTTGGGTAATTTGTCTTATTTTAAATTTTTTACTGGAGCATATCAAATATATAGTAAAGGCACATATCCAAAGTGTGGCACTTGGTTAATAATATTTTGTAAGTGAGCACATCTATGTGACCACCACCAAGATGATAATATAGAACATTTCCAGCATCCCGGAAACCACTCTGTGTCCCCCTGATCATTATTCTCCCAAAGGTTACTGCTCATTTATCATCAGAGATTGGTTTTCCTTGTTTCTGAGATTTATAAAAATAAAATCTTATAAACTGTACTCTTTCTTCCTGCCTTCTTTCCCTCAGTGCCGTGACAGTGAGATTCAGCTATATTATCACATATTGCAGAGTTTTTTCTTTTGCATTGCAGTGAAGTTTTTCGTTGTATGGATATGCCATAGTTTATCCATTCTACCATTGGTGCACATTTGCATTACATATCATGCTGCATTCAGCATTCTTATATATGCATTTTGGTGCTCACATGAAGGTACTTCTGTTGGACATTTACTTAGGAGTTAAATTGTTGGGTCAGGAACATAGATGTCACAATAGTTATTTTAACATAATTTAATTATGGGGAATTGGTTAAACAGATATTAAAGGATTAAGAAGGTGGAAAAGGAAACACGGCAATAGTTAAGAGCAGTACCTGCCGGAAGGAATACCTTTATCACTACCATCTCCAGGGGAGGAGCCTCGCCATACTGGGACTCAGACCAATGAGCAAAGTTTTGCTGGTGCTGGTTCCTCTGAGAGTGTAAAAATTATACTTCCTTCATATCCTTGTAAACATTTAGTATTATCAGTTTTTTAAAATGTCATCTATAAACCACATATAATTGTGGTTTATAACAGTATCCCACTGTGGTTTCAACTTATGGAGTGCCTATTCAAATCTTTTACTCATTCTTCAGTTAGGTTATTTGTATTTTTCTTATTGATTTGCAAAAGTATTTTATATATTCTCAATAAGTCATTTGTAAGATATATGGATTGCAAGTATATTTCCTTAATGGCTTCCCTTTTCATTTTCTTGATCCTATCTTTTAATAAATAGAAGTCTTAATTTTAATAAAGTCTGAGATATTCTTTTGGTATTGCTTTTCACATTCTCTTTAAGAAATTTTCATCTATGTAAAAGTCGTGAAGATACTCTTGATATCTTATAGAGACTTAGCTGCTTTACTTTTCGCATATAGATCTATAATCCATCAGGAAATGATTTTTATGTATGTTCTAAGATACGTTCTACATTTTTTCCATGAGGTTGCCATGATGTGTTTAAACTTGCTTAAGTCTCAGCATATGGTCAATTTTTATAAATCTTGAATTGACCCTTGAAATGAAGTGCTATTTGGTACAGTGTTTGATGTATATCAATTAGGTCGAGTTTTAAAATTATAGTGTTCAACTCTTCTATATCCTTACTGATGCTTTTTTCCTCTACTTGTTCTATCAGTGAAAGACAGAGATTTTTAAAAATTTCCAGCCATTATTGTGGGTTAAAAAAATACTCCTCTTAGTTCTTTGAGTTTTGGCTTTGTATATGTTTAGACTATGCTACTAGGTATGTGCAAGTTTAGAATTGCTGTATATTCCTGTTAAGTTGTTCCTTTTCTAATTATGAACCATCCCTTTTTATCACTAATAATGTTTCTTGCCTACTTTATGTATGGCCATGTTTTCTTGGTTGAAGTTAATATGGTTTATCATTTAAATCTTTACATTCAGCCTTTTTGTAATGCTCTGTTGCCCAGGTTGGAGTACAGTGGTGCGATCTGGGCTTACTGCAAGCTCTGCCTCCTGGGTTCACGCCATTCTCATGCTTCAGCCTCCCAAGTAGCTGGGACTACAGGTGCCCGCCACCATGCCTGGCTAATTTTTTGTATTTTTAGTAGAGATAGGGTTTCACCATATTAGCCAGGATGGTCTCCATCTCCTGACCTCGTGATCCGCCTGCCTCGACCTCCCAAAGTGCTGGGATTACATGTGTGAGCCACGGTGCCCGGCCCAATCCTTGTGTTTTAGTGGGATTATTTAGCCCATTTATAGCTAAATAGGTTTAAATATAAACCTGTGTTTTCTCTGTTCTATATTCCTTTTTCTCCTGCCTTTCTTGTCTTCTTTTGGATGAGACAGTTTTGGTTACTTCATTCTTTTGGTGTCATAGCACTAATTTTGCCATTTTTTGGGACAGTACTAGGACATTATAACACTTTAATCTCATTTGACCTCCTGACCTTTTTAAAAAAATCATATTACTATGTATTTTAGTTCTACAAATATTTTTATCTTACAGTGCATTATTGTTGTGTTAAGCAGCCCAAATGTATTTTTATTTATTTATTTATTTATTTTTACACTTTTTAGTGCTCCTTATTTCTTCTTACATAGCTACACATTCATCTGAATAATTTTTTGCCTTTTTTTTGCCTTAAAAGTTCCCTATAACGTATTGTTCTTAGTGTTAATTTGTTGGCAATGTATTCTTTCAGGGTTTTTTGGGTCTAAATATAACTGTATTTTACCTTCATTTATTTTACCTTATAAATACCCATATTTTCGTTGGATTCTATGTTTTTTTTCAAATTTTAAAGATGATGGCCACTATGCTTATTGCCTGGGTGAGCTTTACACCAAACCCCCAAGACATGCAGTTTACCTGCATAACAAATGTGCATGTGTACCCCTGAACCTCAAATACAAGTTTAAAAAATTAAAAACTAAAGATGGCATTCCATTGTTTTCTGGTTCCATTATTTTCTCCTGAAAAATCAGCTATCACACTTACTGTTGCTCCTTTGTAGGCAGTGTTCTCCCCATCTCTACCACCCACCCTTTGGCTGTTTTAAAGATTTTCTGTTTGTCTTTGAATAGTCAACTATTTTACTGAGTACTTAGGTATGGTTGTGTTTGTATTTATCTTGCTTGGGGCATGTGGAGATTCCCAAATTTCTGTCTGGATGTCTTTCATTAATTTTGGAAAAGTATCAACCAGCATCTCTTTAAATATTGATTCTGCCCAATTTTCTCTGTCCTTTCACTCTGAAAATTTAATGACATGCTTGTTAGAACTCTGTCATGTTACAGTGTCTCATATTTTTTTCTGTATTTTTCATTCTTTATCTTTTTTCCTTTCAGATCTTTTGTTTGGTTATTTTTTTACTGATCTAGCTCCCATCTTACTATTCCTTTCTTCAGTTGTATTTAATCTGTTGTTAAATCCATCTATTGAATTTTTCAGTTATTTAATTTTCAGTTATGAAATTTTTGTTTGATTACTTTTGTTTATTTTTATTTCAATAGGTTTTTGGAGAGCAGGTGGTGTTTGATTACAGTTTTTTAGTGGTGATTTCTGAGATTTTGGTGCTGCATCACCTGAGCAGTGTACACTGTACCCAATATATGGTATTTTAATTGATTCCAGTTTTATAATGAAGTTCAGCATCTTTTCTCCTGTTTTCCTAAACATATTAGCCATAGTTATTCTAAAGCTTGTGCCTAAGAATTCTAAGATCTGAATAACACGTGGCTGTTTCTGTGGTCTATTTTCTTGGATTTTAGCCATTTGATCCCATTTCCTGCTATGCCTGGTAATTTTAGATTGGATGTTGGAGATTATATATGAAAAATAGTAAAGTCTGTGAATCACTTTATTGTTTTCCACAGAGGATTTATTTTTCTTTGTTAGAGCCCTGGAATATCATCTTTATCTACTCAAGAATAGGAATAATTTGAGAATATATGGTCTTAGCAGTAAGTCTGCTGCATTTGCCAGGGCCATTATTTCTTGGAAAGCCTAATTTTTGTCTCTCTAGTGCCATGTACTTTCAAAATCTATATGTAGGTTTTATTATTACTATTACTTTTTGCTTGTTTGGGGCTCCTTTTTAACTTGTTTCTCAGCCTTTTGCCCTCTATATGTGTAGCTCAGGCATAATCATATAACCAAGGGGAAGCTGAGAATGTTGAGCTCAGTTCTTTCTGGTTTCCTTTTCCAGGGTTTCTGACCCTCAGTTTCTGGCTGCTTTGGTAGCCTTGCACTCTGATTTTTAGTTCCCATCTCAGAGAGACTTCTCTAGGTTCTAGAATGTTACATTCTGTTTGGCTTCTATGCAAAGCAGCAAATGTCGCAAAGGGGAAATGTGGCCGTGAATATGGGGCACATCTCAATGGACTTTTCTGTCATAACTTTCCTTTAAATTCTGGCTGCTTTTGTTGCTGTTGGATGCCTTCAAACACTTTTTTAAATTCCATTTTTATATAGTTGTTGATAGCAGAAGAATTAGTCTGATACAAGCTACTATTTTATGGCACAAAGAAGAAGTCTATCATAACATTTTCACAATGTCCCTAGGAATGAACTATCATGACTATTTTTAAAGTTGGAATGCTATGTGCATAGGCATTCGAATCAGATTTTGGGATTTAAATCTTAGCTGCCCACTGACCAAAATGTGAGACCTTGGACAAGTTTAACCTCTCCTCCCCTTTCAGTCAGTCTCTGAGAAATGAAGTGGAAGAACTAGGAGGCTGAGGCAGGAGAATCGCTTGAACCTGGGAGGCAGAGGTTGCAGTGAGTCGAGATCGTGCCACTGCACTCCAGCTGGAGCCACAGCATGAGACTCTGCCTCAAAAATTAAAAAATTTTAAAATAAATCAGATAATCCTATTTTTATTTAAATTATGTCAGAGTATAATAAAAGGAAAACTTCCAAATTCATTACATAAAATTGGTTTTGTTTTAATTTCGTTTATTTTTTATTTTTTGGAGACAAGAGTCGTGCTTTGTCACCCAGGCTGGAGTATAGTGGCATGATCTCGGCTCACTGCAAGCTCCACCTCCCGGGTTCACGCCATTCTCCTGCCTCAGCCTCCCGAGTAGCTGGGACTACAGGTGCCTGCCACCATGCTTGGCTAATTTTTTGTATTTTTAGTAGAAACGGGGTTTCATCGTGTTAGCCAGGATGGTCTCAATCTCCTGACCTCGTGATCCGCCCACCTGGCCTCCCAAAGTGCTGGGATTACAAGTGAGAGCCACTGTGCCCGCCAATTTCTAAATCTGATAAGAAAAATATGAGATTGGTAGACAAATCTCATTTATGAATATCAATACAAAAAATTATAGACCAATAAATGTAAAACATATGTACAATAATAAACGGAATCCAGCAGCATATTTAAAAAGTATATTATGACTAAGAATAACTTGTTTCAGAAGTACAGGGGTAGTGGAATATTATGAGATCTACTATGTAAGTCAGCCTATTAATAGAACTAAGGAGAAAAATCATATGATTATCTCCTTAAATGCCAGAGAAAAGTACTTGATAAAATCCAACACATTTATTTTATTTTATTTTTTATTCAACAAATATGTATTGAGCATCTGTTCTGCTATAGCACTGATGATGCAAGAGTGAAAAAGATACTGGCGCCATCCCAACCCACGTTCCACTAGAGGGAAACAGTCAATAAACAAATGAGTAAAGGAACAAGCTGTTTTTCAGCTAGCACATACATTTATTTTTAAAACTCAATAAAATGTGTATTGACAAACTAGCTAGAAGAAATAATAAGAGAACATTTATGATAACAAAAGACATACAAAAAAGAAATATTCAAAATATGCACAAGGAAAACTATAAAATACTCTCGAAAGAAGCAGAAGTAGACTCAAACAATTATTAAAATCCCATGTTATTAGGTAAGAACATGCAATATTATATAGATGTCAGCTTTCCCTAAATTAATTTATAAATTTTATGTAACCACAACAAAAATTTTGTAGTTTTTTTCTGGAGCTGATTATGAATATCTCCTGTTCCATAAATACTAGTTGTTTCAAGAAACAGAGATGCCAGGCTTTGGAGCAGGTTACTGAGGAAGTTTGGGAGGAGCTGGGTTTGCTTTGTGCAAACTATGCCCTGTGGCTTATGTTTCCTGCATTACACCTGTCATCTCTGTGCCCCCACCTCTGAACCCTTACCTGATGAGTACTCCTTCAGGAACCAGAGTTTGGTTTGTGTGATGGGCTGTTGGCATGTGACATGGATCTTCCACTGGTCTCCAATGGGACTTTTTGCTCAGTAGAAAGGTAGCAGTCAGGCAATGTAATTTGGGTAGGACAACCTTCCCAGTGCCCTCTTAGTTTCATCTCTAATATTGCCTCCCCATTCTGACCACAAGAGGATGCTAGACAAGAATGCTAAGGTGTGAAAGACAATGCTATTGCCTTAAAAAGCACTGTTGCTGAATTATCTTCCTGGCTGCGGTGTTGAGGCGGTAGTCATAGTTTGGTGTTTTCTCTTCTCTTCTTTAGTTGCTAGTATGGACTTTCAGCTTATTTTTAACCTTAGGCCTTTTATCCAAAACATGTCATTTGTGATGAGTTGGAGATACTTTTTATTAGTTATGAAGCTGCAATATGCATTTCTAGTCTTTTCCCCCACTACTTCTCACCAAGACTTTTCCTTCTTCTAGAGCTACCCTGAATTTTCCTACCACCCAACATTTTCCTATGCCGTTCACTCTTCCTGGTCCACTCTCCCTCCTCCATTTCTGTCTGAAAACCTGCCTATTCTTCAGTGCTATTTTCAAAGGTTCTTTTAAAAACACTTTTCCTTATGTTTCCAACTGGAATGTGAAATACTGCTATTTACAAGACAAATCACCCTTTGATTTCTCAGTAATTTGCATTTGTTCTGTAGCCCCCAATCAACTGTGAATATCAATGCAGGTACTCTGTTTTACCTGGGTAACTTCTGGAGCACTTTGCTTATTGCCCTTCACATAGTAGGCATCAATAAAGATGGGATTGAATTAGGAAAACCCAAGGGCTTAATTTAGTTCAGTGGCACGGACTGGCTATCCAAATTGTTCATAGGATCTCACCCTTTGGAAACTATAAATTGTGTTTAATCCATCATCAGGTGATGTCAGTGACATACATAGGAGCAGTGGTGGTCTTCACCATAGCACCACGAAGAAGAACCTGCTGCTAGCCAGATAATTTTAGCCCCTGTCTACTTATGTTTTCTTCAGTCCCTAAAAGCACCTACAGTTCAGGCAGAGGGTGGGTCATCAACCTGGAAGAGTCTTCCTTAACACTTGGTACCAGCCCAGATTCCAAATAAGGAAGACCCTGAGAATTAGCTGTGCTCGTTGAAAACTTTGTGATTTACAGTTTTTTTTCCCTAAGCCCTCAAAGCAACAAGTTGTTTACATTTATAGATGTACATGTTGAGAGTTCAGTAAACCCAACATTGCTCAGTGTCATGTTCTTAGTAGATTGTTCACCTTTTCATAAATATGTGACTAACAAGAGAGGAGATATTTGCAAGTATCTGTATATATGAATTATTCTTCAAAAAACACAAAGTCTTTCTTTTCTTGCAGGAGCCCAGAAGCTTTGAAGTCACAAGAAGAGAAGGTAGGAAAAACGCACTCATACCCATTTTCTTTTCAGTGTTGACATTTTTGAAGTAGTTTTCTGAAACTAAGATGAACTTCAGACTGTGGGCAGCTCATTCTTTGAAATTTCATGTGGCCTTTTCTGGGTGCTGACTACTTGGCATTTGTCTGTAGGGACTCGATGGACTGAAGGCCAGGTTTGCTTGTGAAAACTATGACTTCTATCTACAAGTACCAGAGGAGGGGGTACTTGAAGAACTGGCTCATTCACAATCATGTTTTTGGTTTCTTAAGAGGAGCCACATTTTTGAGTGAAGCTTGGAATAATTATTAGTTTTACCCGACAAAACAACACGAACAACACAAAAAAATTGCTTATGGTTTGTGGTATTTCAATATCTAGGAAGAGATACCACTGTGAAAAATATTTCTGAATAGATTTCTTACGGCTTCAGTTAAGCTGAAATAGAAATAACTAATTAATTTTCCTTTTGAAAACAACTCCATGATGTTCTGTTTCCCCTGCCAGAGTTCTTGTAGCACATTTGTTTTATGGTCTCTGAGGTAAACATATATGGGTGATAATTTCAGAAATATTTTAGTGGAAATTGAAGTTTGCCTTATTCATTTTCAGTAATACCTAGTCTCTAATAAGGGATGTCTTTTGTATGATTTGTGGAATCATTGGCAATCATCTTCTTATTACATGGATGGAACGATGAGATCAGAAATGAAAATAAGTTCCTGGTCTAGAATGTGGCTTTGGTTTTAGCCTTCACCACATCCTTCTCTGTGGTACTGTCTCCAAAAAGGGAGACAATCTAAAAGAAGTTAGCAAATTCTATATTGACTCCTAAATCTAACATTGCTTTGCCTCCTGATTAGTTCTTGTGTTATGCAACACAGCAAAAGACATAGGATGGCTATGTTATCAACATGTGTTGCTAGAGCTTGGTAACACAAACTTTTCACGCTATTGTGGCCAGCGGGTAGTTTGCTGCTGTCCATGGTGCTGGATCCCTAGGGTCATAGGATCTGGATAATCTGACTCTAAGATGAACTTTCTGGCTTGCATTCCCATTTGCCATTATCTTTGCCAAATGGATGAAGGTGGATGGGGCTGGGAAGGATATTTCTTATGGAAAGTAGTGTTCACAGTGGGTACCGTGACCGTGTAAGTTGGAGAGAAATAGCTGGAAGGAGAGGAGAGTTTGACAGGAACTTTGGCTTTGAATAATATCTGTTTATGCCAGTATCCCGACTGTGAATGTTTGGAATTGATTTGCATTATAAAATCACATATAAACTTAACCTTTTTGGAATCTTACTGTCCTTGTGTTGAAAATGTCTCTAATAAGGCTGGGGTTGTAGAAGAGCCATGTATTTCTATTCAAATGCATGAAAAAGGCCTGATTGAACTTATGACTTCAAACCCCCAGAAGAATGAGAGTGTCCAGAGGATGAGTGAAGGTGTAGTCAGGCTGCACTGCATTCATCCATAACCTCTCCACCGCTGGAAGCGTCAGCCTTCGCAGATGGTTGACTAGGAACATACACTGTGGGTTTGTACTAGCAAATTTGTTCTGACATCACATAAACTTTTTTCTTCCTATTGTGCACTGATGTCTTTCTTTCTTGTTTCTGTCAAAGTTGAACGTTTGAGAGTTCCTGAAATAGCCCAGTGCTGTAACGTCAATGCTTACAACCTGGCAGGAAGAAAAGGAGTGGGACCTTGCCGGCTGGTTCTAAATATTTTTAGGTCTGGGAATTCACTGACTCACTGACTTGGGTTGTGGGGTTGTTAATCTTCTCCAGAACAGTGTACAAGTATAAAAATAATAGAAGCACTATGGTGCTTCAGTAAACTATTTTTCTTTCAAAGAAAAGTAAGATATTGTCTAGCAATGAACACCTGGGTTGGTTCCCAGCTCTGACTTGACCTGGGACTGAAAGAGGAACAGATGAGTAATAGTTGATTTTTCTGCACAGTTTATGAGGCCCCGGAGAGTCTAGAAAGTCTTCAAGTCTGGAGAGGAAGCTCCCAGTCACAGAACCTGAGGAGGTTTTCTGTTTTGGTTTGTCTTATTTCAATGCTGTACCTGACTCAGGAGCATCCACTCCATTGAAGGTTTGGAGCCACAGATGGCTAACCAACTGCAACTTCGCACCATGTGACTTTTGGAAACTCTTGACTAAGTATGTGTGTTGAGAAGTGAGAGGGGCTAATGTTAGCAGTGGAAGTCGAGTCCAGGTCAAATCGTAGTGGGAACTAGGGACAGTTGGGGCAAAGTGAATGCATTGTGTGCCTTAGACCTGTCCTCTGCCCTATTTCCCCCTCCTCCCCTCCAGCCGTAGATGTCATGCTGTCTAGCTTTCTTGCCTCTGGCCTCACACTGTTCCTGCATGCCTTGTCCCTCATCCTTGTCAAATCCACCTCCCCTTCATCCTTTCCAACTCTGTTTCTTGAAGTGTTTAGCTTACCCTATCTAATTGGAGAGGCAAGGGCTCCTATCAGGTTGTTAATTTCCTGAGATCAGAGACCCTCCCTGCTCCTTCATCCCCAAATTCCTCACAGCCCTAGCTCAGGGCCAGTAGTTAACCAACAATTGTTTCTTAAATTAAATGCAAGCTACATATTCGCTTTGTGTGTGTTGCCTTTTCATTCTGGCCTTTGCTAGTAATATCTAAGTGAGGCACTGGGCCCTTTGGTTCTAGAAAGACACTTTTAAAGAAATGTTCTGTGGCTATCATTAGATATTCCTGGCTGATGCACTGATGAAAATTCAGATAAGCCTAGTATTACGGGTTGAATTGTGTTCCCCAAAAAGACATGTCAAAGTCCTAACGCAGAACCTGTGAATGGGACCTTATTTGGCAATAGGGTTTTCGCAGATATAAAGACAAAGTCGTAATGGATTAGGGTGGGCCCTGATCCAATAGTGAGATCCTTATAAGAAAAGGGAGAATTGGACACAGACACACAAGGAGAACATCATATGATGATGGAAGCAGAGAATTGCTGGCAACCACCATAAGCTGGCAAGTTGCAAGGAACCCTCCATCCCTAGAACCTTCAGAGAGATCATGGCCCTGCCAGCCGCTTAATTTTGTACTCGCAGCCTCCACAACTGGGAGAAAATCCATTTCTCTGGTTTTAATTCACTTCGTTTGTGGAGCTTTATTATGGTGGCCTTAGGACAGTAATACACTTGGAAAATGTTGGACTCAGTAAACTTTAGTTTTCATTGTTGTTGTTGATGATGATATTTTGACTGGAGAATCTCTCAGGATTTTTCATAGGCAAAATATCACTCTCAACAAGGAATGTAATATGCAGCATTTTCCAAACTTGGTTTTCTGTGGGATCTAACAAAATTAATTGTGTTGTTTTTGACCATCTCAGGGCAGGCATTCTATGTAGTGCCTTTTACAAACCCTGCCCTAGAGAGCCCAGAAAGAGGGAGAGCTTCCTCCTCAGAGTGCCCAGGCACCAGACTGTGCTCCATGGGCTGTGCATGCACAGAACACTGTGGCAGCAATAATGAGAATATCTTCTTGGTCATTCTGAAGTTTTCAGAGAACGTTCACATTCTTTACCTCCCTTTTCCTTGAGTAACCTGTGACACAGAGCAGATAGCCCTGTACACATGAGACTCCTTCCTTTTCATGTTAATTTTTAGTAGGAATGAGGAATGCTTCTGGGCTGGTGCTCTCTGATGCCCTGAACCTCTCATTAATGAGTGGTGGTTGCTTAAGTGACTTGATCTTGCTTCATCACATCCAGGAGTGTCTGTACCTTATGTTGGTTGCCAAGCCCAGAGAGCTGAGAGGGACTTCCTGGGGGTGCTTTGTTTCCAAGTTAGATTTGTGGGACTTGAAGGTAGACACTGTAGCAAAGATTGTGGCAGGACTACGAGACTGATAGGGTGTCCCCTGGGAAGGTAATGTGCCTCCCCAAGGGAGACGAAGCCATTCCTCCTTCAGGGGAGTCCTGTGTGACCCTGGATATTCATGCCTGGGACCTACCTATGCGAGCTGCATGGGAAGGAGTGATGGCTGCATCTCTCTGTGCTCTCCAGTGCAGGTATTTTTATAACTCCCTCCAGACACCTAAAATTTAATTTCACCCTTTTCTGAAGCTTCAGCAAAGGGTGCCACCCTTACCTCTCTGAGACACTCCCATGTCCACTGTGAGGGCCAGTGCTGATTGCGACTGCCAAAATTCATCTACTCAAGCCAGTGCTTTTCTCTGACTGATCCCATCACGCTGAATTACAGCCATGAGCGAACACTTGAGTAGGCCGAGCAAATGGCAGAGATAATTCAGCCCTTGTCAGCCATCTCTGAGGAGCATAGGGTGATCGGTAAGCTCTTCCAGATGTCTGTGATTGTGCTGTGATTAGGGGCTGCGAGTTTGGGGATGAGCACCAATGTCAGGTTGCATTACCTTCCCTCCCTACGCTGGCTCCCGCACATGTCCCAGCCCTGTCCAGCCTGGCCTGGCTTCCAGCAAGGCTGTGAGGGAGCCTGGGAGAGGAGGGCCGCTGCTGTCTTCAGGAAAGGGGGTGACCATCACATGCACACTCAGCATGGCTCTGGCTGCTTCGCAGTGCAAATCTCCTAAGCAAATGTGACCTGCCAGTCCTGAGTGTGAAACTAGAGCGTCACTTTCCGAAAACCCATGGAATCGGTCCCTAATTGGCAGCTGCCTCCAGTAGCCCCTTTATAGTTCTCTGCATCTGGGTGAACTTCAGCTATCAAGAACTGCATTCTGTTTACCATTAATTTTGATTTTGTGTAGCAGATGTTTTCTGGATCTCTCAGTTCCCTGCCTAATCTATCTTGGTGTAATGTGAAGTGGCTGACTGTCTTCAGTGAAACAGATTAATAAACTCCTAGGTTATTTTGAGGTAACTTCTTTAATAGCTGCAGATGTAGGGAATTTAAAGGGAGCCATCCAGATTTGACAGTGCCTGGAACCGTGGCTCTTTTTCAATTCAAGACTGCCATCTGGGGAAAGAGATGGCTTTTCCTCCCCGCATCCCACCTCTCTCACATACAGTGGGGCACTGCGTGTTCTTCTACAGTCACTGGGCTCAAAGAAGTTGAAAGTGACATCTGTCTCCTGTCCCCCAACCTCACAGAAATTGGCTCTTTCTGGGTCGTGTTGCCTTTTTTCAGCTGATGGGAAACTATATTGTGTCTGGTTGCCCGAAGTTGAATGGGAAGTGCATGGCGCACCTAGCTGATGTGTTCTGCTTAAGTAGTGACTTGGTGCCCAGTTTTGATCATGACCAATTGGTAGGCAGCTTACTCACAGTGTGACTTTGGGTAAGTTACTCAACCTTACCTGAAAAAGGATGGGGATAGTAATAGTACAAACCATCAGTCTGAATTCTGAGTTGTAGAAACCCAACTTGTGCTGGCCAAAGCCTGAGAGGCTTATGAAGCTGCAGAATCTGAGGGTGGATCTGGCTTCAAGAATAGCTGATAAAAGGATTCTCACACTCTTCCTGTCCTTCCTTCTCTTGGCACATTGGCCTCTTCCAGGCAGCCTTCCAGGATGGCCACAAGCAGCTGCAGCTCATAGAGTCCTGCCTGCTCACCATCTCAGAGGGTGAAACTTTCCCCCAGAATGACACCAGAAAAATCCCATCAGGGTTTGCAAAATCATCCTCATCTAGACCACAGGCAATGGTTGTCCTCAAAGGAAGATTCTGGGCAGGGATGTGGTTGGTGCCCACACAGCCTCATGGACATATTAGGAGGGGTGACTGTGTATGCAGAGCCGTTGGCACAGGATGGGCAATGTTGGCAGTGCTCAGTGCATGGGTAATTTTTACTAGAGCTCTTACAGGCCTGGCCATAGACATAGAGGCCTTTCTCAATTAAGCCATTTCATTCTTCTGTCTCCAAGATGCATTCATGAGACCCTGGATGTTGTAGCCTATTGACTTTTCTATGAAGAATTATCTTTTTTTTTTTTTTTTTTTTTTTTTAATCAGAGTCTCACTCTGTCACCCAGGCTGGAGTGCAGTGGTGCAATCTTGGCTCACTGCAAGCTTCGCCTCCCAGATTCATGCCATTCTCCTGCCTCAGCTTCCCGAGTAGCTAGGACTACAGGTGTCCGCTACCATGCCCAGCTAAGGTTTTTGTATTTTTTTAGTAGAGACAGGGTTTCACTGTGTTAGCCAGGATGGTCTCTGTCTCCTGACCTCTTGATCTGCCCGCCTCAGGCTCCCAAAGTGCTGGGATTACAGGTGTGAGCCACTGCGCCTGGCCGAAGAATTATCTTAAACTTAGCCTATTCTGGTCCCTTTCCTCTGTCAGAGTCTTTCTTTAACTTTATGCTCTAATTCTCTCATTCTACAATCAGAAGAACTAAGCCTTTAAGATGGTGCCTTTAAGAACTTAAAGACAAACAGCCGGGCGTGGTGGCTCATGCCTGTAATCCCAGAACTTTGGGAGGACGAGGTGACTGGATCACAAGGTCGGGAGTTCGAGACCAACCTGGCCAGCATGGTGAAACCCCGTCTCTACTAAAAATACAAAAAATTAGCCAGGAATGGTGGTGCATGCCTGTAGCCCCAGCTGCTCGGGAGGCTGAGGCAGGAGAATCACTTGAACCCAGGAGGCGGAGGTTGCAGTGAGCCGAGATTGTACCACTGCACTCCAGGTTGGGTGATAGAGTGAGATTCTGCCTCAAAAAGAAAAAAAAAAGAACTTAAACATAAACTTCTCTCCCAAGATCCCAAAATCTCCCAAGATTTCTGAGCAATGGGGTCAGAGGACCAAGCACGGCATTATCCAGAGGATTCCCAGGCTGTAGATAACTCTAAGGTTCTGTTCCCCAGGATTCTCCAGTGTAATTCTAGTGCCTGGAACTGGAAAGGCGAGCCTGGACTAAGACAGTACAGGTGAGCGGGGTTCTCACTCCTGTCCCTGCACATGATCTTCCTGATCCCAGGCCTTCCAGGCCCTGCGTAAGTGGCTGTTCCATCCCATCCTCTGGCTGAGCTCAGCTCTCTCCAGGGATTGGAGGCAGCAGGACCTTGTGGTGGATAGCTCAGGGCTCATCATGGACCTGCCAGTGATGCTGTCTGAACTTGAAGTATGTAAATCCTCCCCAAGAGCCACAGCGCCACTCACCTGGTACCTGGAGCCTTTGCCTTGGGTCAGCTCTCATGCTGCCATGCAGGCACAAGTTTTGGAAAAGCAGGGGTTAGGTGTCTTCCTCCCAGGGTCCCCTGTCCCTGACACAGAATGGGCACTGAACAAGTGTTAGATGCCTGGCATATCCCAGGGCTGACTTGGCTCTATGTCATCTCTCTGTTTCTCACAAAGTTCAGATCACAGGCACAGGGCCTTCCAGGTTGTTTGACTGTGAACCCCATAGCTCCAAGATACCTGGTCCTATTTGCTGTGCTTGCTTTTCCCACCAGTCCCTGGGAATGCTCACCTTCCTTAACTACCATCCTCAGAGAGCTCCTCTGTACTTTCTAACAACGTGTGGGTTCTTCGCCTAGAAGGAGCTTAAAATGTGTTCATGCACATGAGCTAAACCTCTGTGATTATGACAGACAAGCTACAGAGCCTTGGTCGGTGTGGGCAGGATAATGAACCCCTGTGTAATCACTCGTGCTTGCCTAGGGGTCTCCTTAGAGGTTGCAATGCAATATTTGGGCATAGGTCACTATCTGGAATTTGTGGGAAGAGTCACATTGTCGAAGAGCTCATGACTCCTAAGGGGTATGAACCACTGCACATTCCTGAGGACCAAAAGACAGGATGGTGTCAGCCTGAAGCATGCTGATCCTGCCCCTCAGGACCGTGGAGAGAGATGATGGTGCTCCCTGTACACCTGCTGAGGTCCCTACCCCACCCAGGAGGTTCACCCTCATCTCTGAGATCCCAGCAGAAGTTAAGCTTGACATTTGTCATCTTTGTTCCTTGACTGGTCCCCAAGCCAGAGGCATTTCTTTGCTTTTCAGGAACCCTTGAAATTATCTTCTCCATATAAACATGGAAGCCCTTTTCAAACCTCATTAAGCTATTTGCCCCAGCATATTAATGTGCTATCCACAAGCCTCTGGGGTTAATTATCTGTGACTTAAAAATCATTTGTTTCTGTCTCTTTTGTCTCATTGCTGCTTGACAATCTTTCTTTATTAGGAAATGAGGTACGGAATGCAACTGACCATTATAGTCTAATTCAATTCTTTTCATCAAAATGAGTTCATCTTTTAAAGCTCTTTTTTAAAAAACAACAAACCTGCCTTTTCATTGTTTTAAGATTTGTTTGTTTGTTTGTTTTTTTAAACAAATCTTTAATCTCTCTGCTTCAGCAGGAGCAGAGTCAGGACTGGAAATAATCTGTAACGGGAGACCTCGCCTCTAAATTAGCAAGACCTGCCAACCAACGCTCTCTCTCCTGACTGGCCTTACTCACTCTGCATTTCGCCCATTTCTCTCCTGTGGCAGTGGTGAGGGCTTCCAAGGTGCACAAGTTGGGCTTGGTGAATGAGCCATGGCATCTTGGCAGATCAGGCAACCAGGGTTGGAAAATCCTGTGCATTCTAACCCACCCACTGGTCTCTACATGCTCTTATTTGGGTTATATTTCTTGGCCAAGGCTGCCATTGAATTCCAAGAAATGCTTTAGGGCCTGCATTAAAAAAAAAAAAAAAAAAAACAGAACAAAACAAACAAACAAACAAACAAAACACCTTTCCACAAAGTGTTGAATCTTGCTTTGAGCTCTCCAGGAAGTCAGGGAGCGTGTGCCCCAGAAATGAGCAGGTGGGATGGGCACTGGCTCCATGGAAACAGTGACCCACAGCCTTCTGGGATAAGAATGCAGCCAAGAGTGAGGAGACCTGGGCCGGGGTCCGAGTGCAGTCAGAGCAGCTGGATAGTGCACAGAGCTGGTTCTCCCATGTAATGCAAGCCAGTGATTGCCCCTGCCCTTTTCTTCAGAGCTCCAGCTTCTCAACTCCATTCTCTGCCCCTCAATGGCTCTCTTACCCCGTCAGTGCCTCAAAAACAGTACCTGGGACCCTAGTTTGACAGCTACTACTTATAATGGAGAAATGACTCCTGTGGAAAGGTGAATATAATTATCAGGGTGTGTGTTGAGGCTTTATCGGTTGCTTATAGAAGTTTCCTTGGGCTGATTGGAGTTTGGTGTGCAGAGATGACCCGGCATAGTCCCTGCCCTTATAGATGAGTCAGTTGAGAAGATGCCCTGATGTCCTGCAGACAGTTGTCTACCTGGTGTACCTGCACCATGGCCAGCCACCTCGCAGGTAGATTAGCAACATAGAGAGAGCATTTGTTCAGTGTAATTGATGTTGGAATCTGGGAGAACAACTCTCTGAATGTTCTGGTGGAGGTGAAGTTTCAGGATCTTTTCTCCAAAGCATGGCTGCCTCAGCAGAGGGTCCCCTTTGACATTTAAGGGCATACTGTACCAGTGATGATGTTTTTGTTGCAAATAACAAACCTCAACCCAACTAGCTCAAACAAAAAGAGGACTTATGGCTTATGTAATTGGACAGTCCAGTGAGGGTGGAAAGTGAGGGGTGGCTTCAGATATACTTGATATGGAGTGTAAGAACCTGGCTTCTCCCTCCATTTTGCCCCTCTCTGGGGGCTCCCCTTCATGGTGAGTGCCAGCCTCCCCTTCTCACAACTCTGCGACCGGTGGAAGACAGATGGCCTCTAGTCCAGTGTATCCCACAAAAGTGCTAAAGCTCACTGGGATTGGACAGACTCAGGTCATGTGATTCATGCTCTTAATTAATGTTGTGTGCTGCTGGGTTTCCTGACAGTCACCAGCCACACCCCTGGTCAGGATATCCTGAAGTGAGAGTGAGAGGAAGGTGGATCCCCAAATGGCAATTGGGTCTGAATAAGACACACAGAAGCAAGAAGGTAAAAGGAAATTCCCTAAGTATATTAACATCTACTTAATGGTTTCACATCTGGGTATCTATCACACCCTCCACCCCTAAAAGGATTCTGAGTGCCTCAAAAGCGGGCTAAGAATCAGCAAACATTTACCTAGCGTTTCAGGGAGAGGTGCTGTCTTCTGCCTTCAGAAGGAATCTAAGGCTAAGAGATTAAGCAGCTGACCCAGCGTCACAGGAGCTTCTAACAGAGTGTGAGTTTGAACTCAGGTTCCTGATGACAAATAAAGGACACTTTTTTGTTGCTTCAAATCACAGCTGCCTCCAGTGACTGGGTTCTTTCACCTTGTTCTTTTGTCCTGTCTCCTAGGGTAGGTGCAGGAGATACCTGGGGAGGTGCACCAAGCATTCACTAGCCGCAACTTGAGAGGGGTTTTACCCCAAACATGAGATCCTGTCTTTAGCCCGTTAGCCAAAGTACATAAAGATGAAAAGCAAGTGAACATCAAATGAAATCACCCAAAATAGAGAAGAAAGTGAATGAGCAAGCCCCTTCCCTGGCAGTGGCTTCTGTCCTTTCCTCGATGATGTTTGGCAGAAGCTTTTATTTTCTGTTTTTCATAAGAGATCACCTTCTTTCTTGGGAAGGGGTTGGTGGAGGCTTACTGGGCTGGCTGCTTCTAAATGGGCATGGGGTGGCAGACAGGAACACAGAATGGAGGATGGACCTCACCTATAATCAGGGCTGCTGTTCAGTAGCCATTTTTTGCAACCTGTGCCTCCCAGGTTCAAGTTACTCTTTCCTCAGCCTCCCGAGTAACTGGGATTATAGGCATGCACCACCATGCCCAGCTAAGTTTTGTAATTTTTGGTAGAGACAGGGTTTCACCAAGTTGGCCAGGCTGGTCTCGAACTCCTGACCTCTGGTGATCCACCTGCCTCAGCTTCCCAAAGTGTGGGATTACAGGCGTGAGCCACTGCGCCCTGCCAGGAGCCACTTTATAATAAGTAATTTCCTGTGTGTCCACACATTCAAAACAATTTAGAGGCAAAAGGTTTAGTCCTTTACTATAAATTCTGTAGATTGGAAATGGAAACATTTTCACATTCAACTTCTTATTTAATCTTCATAAACAACCTCTGAGATAGGCATTGCAATCTTATTTTGTAAATTTAACAAATGAGGACCTTTTGTACTCTGTAGGAAATTGATTAAAGAATTAAAATGGGCTTCACTGAGGTCATTCAGGAAGACACATTCTATGGGAATCTGACAGTGTTTGTGTAATTCTGATTGAAATATTCGTTTTCAAAAACGCGTATTCATTGTTCTACAGTCAGCATGTCTGCAGAGTCAGAGGTCCTGGGACCCCCCCCCCACCAGCCTCCCATCTCGGGGAGCTGTGTCTTGCTGCTGCTACCAAAGGGGAATGGAGAACCCCAAGTTCAGAAGAAATAGGCCTGTAAAAAAATTCACAGGTCTAGGCAATGAGTTGTGGGGGGTAAAAATATATTTCAGGCTGTTTGCTTTACTAGTTTTAGCAGTTATTTGCTCTTCCTTTTTGCTGGAAGCAACATTCCCATCCAGCTGCTTGGCTGCTTCATTTGAATTTTTATCATTTGTGTGAGCCCCTGCGTATTTGGACACAAAATGGGAGTCCTGTGGCTCCGAGGGGACGTTGATTTGATAGGGTCAGATCTAATCTTCTGCTCAGAAACTTCAGCTGAAAATAAAATGAGTTGAGGTTTTGGTTTTGTGTATGTGTTTATTTTTAAAACACAGTAGGCCTGTAAAGCTGTGCTGGCATATTACTTTTTTCCCCTTTATACAGAATTTAAAATAATACCTTACATTCAGATAGTGTAACCGGTGTGCCTTTTGCTCTCAAAGAGCTTTCCCATTTGTCCTCTCATTTAATATGCTCAAGAAAGCCTGTGAGTTAGGAAGAGTGAAGATATGGTCATTGGTATTTGACAGAGGAGGAGGCTGATGCTCAGAGATGGCAAGGGACTTGCCCTGGGTCACACAGCTAATTGAGGCAGAGTTGGAGATTATGGCATCCAGTTCTGTATTCCTCTCACCAGGCTTCCTCTGTAAATAGGAGTTTGTGGCAGAAGTTTTCAAATTAAAACCCAATGGGAAAACACAGAATTTTCAGCCCTGTTTTGGTTTTTTTAAAAATAAATTATTGTAAAGATGACTTCTCTCATCTGTCAATGTAATGATCCCATACCTGGGGTATTCAAAATATTCAAAATGTGTATGGAGGAAATGGTAAAAGTTAATCATTTTCACAGTACCTGTCTATGGTGAGGTTTAATTATCACTTGACATATTTCATGGTTTAAAATGATGACAGTTTAAAATAGAGCCAGAGAGAGCCAGAAAAATCCATTCATTATCATGTGTCAGGTGCTACATTGGAATAACCCCCAAATACAGATGGTCCCTAGACAGATGATTCCACAGCATTTTCTGATAGGTACAGATGTCCCTGCTACTGAAACCCAGACTGAGAATACCATTCTGACCCTGCCGTCATCATGCAGAGGGTGCTTGGGTGAATCTAGCAGCGCGGTTTGATTCCCGTACCACATAGCAGATGCTGAACTCCCCCATGCTCTCTCCAATCCAAACCTCTCACTGGTCTTCTGCAGAATTTCGAATGAACAAGGTAAATCATTGCGAGTGTGCTTTGAATGAATGAATGAATGAATGCTATTTAAACTACAAGGTGACAGACATTTCCATGTGCCTCTTAGTAAATTGCACACCTTTCCAAGAAGACAAGGTTGAAAAGCAGCTTGTTGTTGTTGTTGAATAAGCTCAGCACTGTCTGTCTGTTTAGGAACAAATAAATAATTGTTTCTTGCCCATGAGAATTCTGGAAGTGGAGCTGTCCAGAGCTGACCCGTCTGTCCACATTTCAAATTTCACTTTGGAGAGTCCTGGGAGAGGGAGCAGATGAAGCCATTTCAGAAATGTAAATGCTGTTTGACATCTATTAGCTCAATGCTCATCCATTGCTGACAGCAGGATCCATTAGGATGCGAGTGTCATGGATCAGAGACATTTGGAATATAGCGAGAAACAGGCTACCCACAGCGGAGGCCCACGTAAATGACCTGAGAGAGCACTAGATGTGCCCACCACTGTGGTCCAGGCACCTCCCCACCCCATCTCCCCAGGCTCTCTGTCTGGATTTCCAAAAGGTCAACTGCGTAGCCAGTCTTCACAACTGCACTCCACCCACCAAGCAGCCTGCCTGAATGCTGGGCATGGTGGTGACCATTCCCTCCTTGCAAGGTTGGACTTGCTTCCCATCTCTACCATTCATGGAATCATCCAAATGATCCAACTCCAGATCAAAGGCCCCACAGTTTGGACAGATGAGGTAGGCTTGAACAGGTACAGTGACGTGCCTGAGGTCCCGGGACTAGTGAGTAGCAGAGGAGGGATTTGGGGCTCTGAGCCAGTGCTCTTAATTCTCAGGGCTCTCTGGGTTGTTTTTCTTGCTTCCTTTCCTTGCTTCCCACCCTTGAGTCCAGGTTCTCCCTTCTCCATAGAGTGGCACAGTGTCCAACATATCCCAGAGACTTAGCCACCATACCCTAGTGATGGGGGTCCTGGCTAACTGAGTTTTCTAGTTAAGTTCTATGTTTTGACTTTCATTTAAATTATTCCTACATGTTTTGTTTTCCAGCCTTAGGGGATAGGAGGTTATATGGGAGGGGGCACATGATGACAACTGTTGTTATTAAAGCTCCACCATATGCCATATGCTTTGCCGAGTTCACTTATTTTAACACTCACAATAGTTCAATGTGGCCAGATCATGTGATACTCTGTTTTAGAAATGAGAAGACACAGCTTTGAAAGGATTTGTGATTTGGTTTGCTGGGCGTTTCAGTAGTGACTTATTTATTGACCTCACCATACCTAAATATTTAGTCCTTTGTGGTGGGGTGTCCCTGTGTCTTGCTACTGTAGCTTTGCTAGGACCCTTGTCCTGAGGACTCTTAGCTCTAAGGCAAGTCTGCAAGGTCACTTCTAAATGGACAGTCCTTGAAAAGCTTAGGAAGAGCGGGCACACCCATAGCTGTGCCTGATGGGAGGGGAACATGTGGAGGACAGAGGGAAACAGGGAGAAGAAACGTCTGAGGCAAGACACTGAGAAGCTGCTGCCATGCCTTGGAAAAGAGGTGAAGATGCTGGTCCAGGCTGTTAGTCTTGGACAAACCTAGGCTTCCTCTCTCTTGATACAGACTGTGGGTTCCAGGTACCACAGGACTCACCCGCTCTCCCTCGCCCCCTGGAGGTCAGAGGGAGAGTTATGTTTTGCAGACCCGGAGATCTGAGGGCAAGAGACTAGCCACTGCCATTGGAGCACAGGGAACGGCAGGACCAGGAGACTTTACCCAGAGGTTGCTTGCCCTGAACCCTACAGTTGAGAATTCTGTGGCTCTTCTACCATGTGCAAGTGTCCAGAAAAGGCTTTTGCACGCATATATCTCTCCTATCTGCTGCTAATTCCTAGAACACCCACTGTTAGGGCTTCATCCCCTGTTTCCTTATGAATACCCACAAAATCACGTTGGGTCCTGAAGGAATAGCAGAACTTTCATTGAGCCACATCATCTCCTACCTGGAAACTCACCAAGCCTGTCTGCCTCTTCATAAGAAAACCTAAGACAGGTTTCTCCTAAGACCCTTGAGCCTGATTTCTGGTCCATATTTGTTTCATATGACAGGTCTCAAACTGGTGGCTTGTGGGCCAGATTCAGCCTGCAGCCATATTTTGATTTATGCTGTCTTGGCCTGCAGATGTTTTTTGTAAACATAAAAATATTTCAATATGAATGAGATGAGTTGCCATAGTTTAAAAATAAGGGCATTTGACCAACAGATTCAAATATCCAAATATGCAGATGATCTTGGAAAGTAAAATGCTTTGATAACACTGGGCCCACATGACCTCATGGCAGCAACAGGCTTGGGTGAGAGCAGCCGTGTCTTTGAAGGGTATACATGCTCTCCTGCTTTTCCACAGTCCTCACCACTCCCTAGTGCATTCCTCATAGCGAGACTAAGTGTTAGATACAGTTCTGTAGAATAAATATAACCAAGTAGAAGTTCCAGAAGACCCATATTCCTTAAATTACTTGTGTGGTCTCCATAGACATTTGAGTTTTCAATCCCTGTTTTGTGCTAAGGTATAGAACTTGTTAATTATAGACCAGTAGAGTCAGATGTCAGTAAGGAGATGGGGGAGAGAGGAAAGTGGAGGGTAGGAGAGAAGTTGGGGAAATTTGGAGCAAAGGCTGGAGCAACCCTTTACCTCCTCAGCCCTCCTTGAATGTCTCTAATGAGGCTAGTGTCTAGAAGTGGGTCCTTGGTTTAGGCAGTTAAATTTTCCATCATTCTATCTTATTTTTTGATATTTGTGCCTTAATCTATAAATATTCCCTCTAGGCAATAAATTTACAAGCAAGCTTCGAGCTTGGTAATTAATATTTGTGCCTCTCTATGTAAGTTATGTCTTTAAAATGAGGCAATTGCTTTAAGCATTTAAGACATTCCATGTATATTGCAGAGTAATTACTTTCCAAAGATATTTCCAGCTGATATTTTGTTACATCTAAATATACATTTACAGTACTCAGTAGACCAGAATAGCTCTAATTTATATATTTGGTCCACTGGGTTAGAAAAAGAGACATTTTAAAAGTATGTTTTTAATCAGTGTGTTTATCCCAAAGATACTGTTGGCTCCTCCAGAATCAGTCATACGATTTTATAAAAAATAATAAATGTGGTGTGTTCTCTGAGCTGATTTAGACTTTAATGAGAGATGACATCTCAGCTGAGCGTGAGCATGGCTAACTTTTAATCTGGGCTCCGAAGTGTCCTAGAGCTTGGAGAAACTTATTAACTCCCTTGGTGTCATTTTCTTAATGTGCAAAATTCAGATGATAAACAGTTACTGCCCTTGTGCAGTGAGAATTAATGCTTGCTGAGTCTCAGTATTGTTTTGATAATATAGTCTTAATTGTTTGCTTTGTACATTTTCTGCTTTATTATTTTTATTATTTCTCTTGCCTCTGTAATTGGTAGTTATTGGGTTCCCATTATTTCTTTATTAGTCATTTTGTAAAAGCTATCTTGTGTTTTATCCTCTCTCCCACACTTGCTGTTCCCCAAGTATCGAAAACAGAGGCAAGACTCAGGCAAACAAAGCTGGTGGTGCTGGGTGCTGTTGGTTGCTTTGGGTGGCTCGCCCGTTGTCTTTAGGATGGTTCATTTGAAATTGCTTAACTGCTGTGAAAGAACTTATATGAATCCCAGGAGGTTTATTAGAAACCTGTTCTAAGTAATAGTAAGAAAGTTGGATTAACAGGGTCTGCATGGAAACTCTAACCTCCCTCCCTAAAGGAGGAGAGGAGCAAGATGAGTCCTTCTAGCTTGGGGCAGGCGTCGTAAGTGTACAATGACCGTATAAAATGGCATGCTATGTAAAAGGACAAGAAAATCATCACCTACACAGTGAGAAGAGCCAAATTCCATTCTACCTAAGTTGGCTTTCTATAACATTTCCAGCCACCATTACATTGGGACTTTATCCTACCCTTATTACTCATATGATCTCATTGAGTTGAGAGTTGTCTCCTTCTGTGTTCTCTAATTATTCAGTGCAGTTTTTCAAAATTATACAGCCAGACATTCTGAGTATGATCCAACGTACTGGTTATATTACTTTGAACAAGTTATTTAAACTTCTGTGCTTTGGTTTTCTCACATCTAAAATAGTGGTGATAATTCTATCTACCTTCTATGGCAGTTGTGTGGATTAAATGCATATTCAAAAGCTTAGCATAGCACTGGCCCACCTTCTGAGTAGGCCCTATATTAGCCATCGTTGTTAGCTATTATTCACCCACAGTTGGAGCTGGGGTTGCCTGGGGTTGTGACTTCTGATTCTAAGTGGGCCTATAGTACAGGGGACTAGGATGTCTTTGGTGAATACTTACTGAAATGCATTGGGTTAGAAAGTCTTGGATTTAACTGGACCAACTTGTTTTCTTTCCTCAAAACTGAGTAATCACATTTATCCACCATTTCAGGAAGAGTAGGTACTAATAAAAAGAAAATTTTAGAACTATTTATGCAGCTTGTTGTTTCTGGCTGTATGGGAGGCTAGATAACTTAGCTGATTCTCCAAATTAAAACAATTTTAAATAATGGATAAAACTTTCAAACAATCTTTTAAATACCTCAGTGAGAAAGCAGGAACTAAAGAATTCTTAAGAGGCCAAAACTCAGAGAAAGTTCAGTTCTGAAGCACACTTTTGCTTTGAGAGTATTTGCCCAATGCAGGTGATCTTGAGCTCTGATTTTTATGACCTCAAGAGATATGGGGACAGGAGTCAAGCCTAGGGCAGATCAGCCTGTTAGAAAACCTCCTCTATGTAAAAACCTAGACCCCAACAGACCCCAGTAGGCTACCTCTCTAGTGTAAGGGTGAAATAAAAATAAACATGCCCTATCTTCTCTCAAGGATGCGTGAAGAAAATTGCCTGCCTTAAACCTTGATGCTAAGTGGGAGTCAAAATGTTTCCTCTGAGAACAGGAACCACAAGCTAAGCTTTCAGTAGAATTCATATAACAGACTAGTCTGAGAAAGCCTCAGCCAAGATTTTAGCTTGAAACAGTCCTGGTTGGTAGTGTTCCTAGGTACGTGGCAGAGCAAACACAAATCCTGTGTAAAAGAACTCTTCTTCAATATAGGCCTCAAATAATATTGACAGTTTTCCATCCAAGGAATATGGGCTCCCAGTTAAAATTTTAAAAAATGAAAGGGTGCAAAACACCAAAAGAAGAGCCAGCAGAAATGGAGCTATAAAGACCAGATAACAGAATTAACATTTAAAAAACTATGCGTGCTATGTTATAAGCAATAAAAAGGGAGCTGAAAATATAAACAAAGAATAAATCTGTATAAACTATCTTGACTATTTGAAAAATAACCAAGTCAAATTTCTAGAAATAAAAAATGTAATTGAAATTTTAAAGATCAAAGGATAGACTTCAGAACAAACAAGGTATAACTGAAGAGAACTGGAAGATACATCTGAAAATGTAACCAGAATGCAAGGAGGAGACAAAGCTATCAAGGTTAGGAGGCAAGTAGACTAGGATGAGGAGGACTCAAGCATTTGTAATTGGGGTTAAAGAGAGAAAACAGGAAGAGTAATATTGGAAGGGATAATGCTTGAAAAAAGTTTACAAAACCAGAGGAAGACAGCTATCCTTAGATATAGGAAGCCCAGTAAATCCCAAATAGGATATACAAAAAGAAACGTAAGGCTATCCTACAACATAAACTTGTAGAACACTAAGGACAAAATGACAAACCTCAAAGTAGCTAGAAAGAAAAAACAGATTACTTATGAGAGACTTACAGTTTATTTCCCAGTAGAAATCAGAAAGCATTGGAATATCTTTAATATGCTGAGAGAAAACACTGGCCAATCTAGAATTTTAGACCTATTAACCATGTTCCACAACACTCTTACTCTATTATCTGTTTTTTCCCTTCTTTTTTCCCCCTTCAAGCTTCAATCTACCTTTGAGTTAATTAACATTTTCTTCAGAGTTTCTTTTGATGTTAATTCTAGCCAGTGAATTCTTAAAATTCAATATTGTATTTTACAGTTCTAGAGTGCCCCCTTGATTCTCTCTTATGGGTTCCAGTTCTCTGTTGAGTTACTCTTTCTTTTCTTTGCCACACTGATGATAGTAATTTTGAAGTCCTCTGTCTGCTAATGCCCATAGTGTTAGCATCTCTAGGTCTACCTCAATTGATGATTTTATCTCATGATTACAGGTTACCATTTTTTGCTGTGCATGTTTAGACTTTGTTAGGGGATTTTTTTGGTTTCTCCCTCGGTTGTAGTGTAAAGGCCCTATTCCTAGGATATGATTCTTACCCACAGGACAAAGCCTTTTTGTGTAGTCTGATATCAACTAGTATGCTGCAATTCATTTCTGTCACTAACCACCTGGAGTTAGCAGACCCCCTAAGTTAAGGATTCAGTCCTCTATAAGACTGCTCTCACTTTAAAGGCTAACCATAGGTTCAGGGTTCCCCCAAGCCAGCTGCATTTCTGACCTACTGACTATAAATTCTTGACTATAAATACTGACTATAAATCCTTCCCATGACACCCTTAGGTTTGATAATTCATAGAGTGACTCACAGAACTCAGAAAAGTTCTATATTTTTGATTACCATTTGTATAAATGATACAGATGAAGCCAAATGAAAAAATACATAGGGCAAGGTCTGGGAGGGTCCTAAATGCAGAGCTTCCATGCCCACTCCCCATGAAATTAGGCTACATTGTTCTCCTGGCACATCAGTGTGTTCACCAACCAGGAAGCTCTGCTGAGCTTGGGTGTCCAGGGTTTTTATTGGGATTTTATTTTGTAGGTATTATCGCTTTAATGATTGGCCATGTAACTTTAATGATTGGCCATGTAATCCAGTTTCCCCTCGTCTTGGTTAATTTTCTGCTGCTATAAAGTAATACCTGAGACTGGTTAATTAATTTATTTTTTTAAAAAAAGGGGTTTATTTTGGGTCATGATTCTAGAGGCTCAGGTTGCCAAATCTGATCGTCTTCTGGTGAGGGCCTCATGCTTCATCATAACATGAGGGTAAGCTGAGTGCATGCCAAAAGGGCAAATGCAAGGGCAGCCTCACTTTATAGCAACTTGCTTTTGTGGTAATTAATCCAGTCCAATGAAGGGGAGGGCTCCCACATTCATAAGAATTAACTCAGTCCTGTGAAAGCAGCATTAATCCCTCTTAACAACCCATTCACCTCTTAAAGCCCCCATCTCCCAACACCACCACACTGGGGACCAAATTTCTAACACATGAATTCTGGGGGACACACTCAAGTCATAGCAATTCACATCTGCCCCCTGAATTAATGTTCTTCTCACAATGTGAAATACAATTTTTCCATTCTAATAGTCCCAAAGGTCTTAACTTATTCCAGCACCAACTCAAAAGTCCCCAGTCTTACCTGTGAGCAGCCTGTGGAATCAAAACAAGTTATCTACTTCCAAGATACAATGAATGGACAGGTATAGGATAGACATTTCCATTCTGAGAGAGAGGAGAGAGAGGCAGGCAAGAAGAAAGGAGTATTAGGCTCCAAGTAAGTCCAAAGCCCTACAGGGAAAACAACATTAAGTTTTGAGGCTCCGGAATAATCTTCTTTGACTCCATGTCTCACACTTCAGGTCTCCCAGAATGGTGTTGCATGCTCATAGCTCCATGGTTCTGAAGTCTCCATGGTGATCCCATTCTCATGACTCTACTAGGCCTTGCTTAATGGGGGGTTTCTGCAGTGGCTCAATGATTGTGACAAGTCTCTGCCTGGGCCCCCAGGGTGTTCACAATATCCTTTGAAATCTGGGGAGAGGAAGCCGTGCCCCATATCTCTTGCATTCTTCATGCCCACAGAATTGACGCCACATGGATGCCACAAAGGTCAACTTGTACTTTCTAGAGCAGTGGCTCCAACTATACCTGGAGCCATGGCTGGGTTGGCAGAGGAATGCTATGCTGGAATGTGGGGAACAGAGACCTCAGGGAGCCCTGGGAAGCAAGCCTGTGGAGGATGTCCTAGGCTCATTTCCTAAAATCATTCTGCGCTCCTATGCCTATGGGTGTATGATAGAAGGAGGAGCCTTAAAGTTCTCTGAAATACCTTCAAGATCTGTCTTCCATTGTCTTGCTTATCCCTTTTGTCTTTACTAATCTCCTTAGCAAAAGGTTGCTGGACCACTTTTTGTGGAAACATCTTTGGTTTCCTCTCCTGAACACACTTTTTCACTTTTTTTTTTTTTTTTTTTTTTTTTGAGACAGTCTTGCTCTGTCAGCCAGGCTGGAGTACGGTGGCATGATCTTGGCTCACTGCAACCTCCATCTCCCAGGCTCAAGCAATTCTCCTGCCTGAGCCTCTCAAGTAGCTGGGATTACAGGCATGTGCCACCGCACCTGGCTAATTTTTGTATTTTTAGTAGAGACGAGGTTTCACCTTGCTGGCTGGGGTGGTCTTGAACTCCTGACCTCAGGTAATCCACCCACATTGGCCTCCCAAAATGCTGGGATTACAGGTATGAGCCACCACACTCAGCCACTTTTTCACTCTTTACATGGCGAGGCTGAGAATTTTCTAAGTCTTTCTACTTTGCTACCCTTTTGATTATGAATTTCATCTGTAAGTCATTTTTTCCTCTCTCACTACTTAATGAAAGTGGTTAAAAGTAGCCATATAATAGCCTGAATACTTTGCTGCCACTTAGATATTTCTTCCGCCATATATTCTAATTCATTGCTCTTAAGTTCTGTAATCCATAGAGCCCTATGGCATGAACATAATGTAGCCAAGTTTTTTACAGCTTTATAGCAAGGATGGTCTTTACTCTAGTTTCCAAGACCTTGTTCTTCAGTTCCATTCGAGACTTTGTCAGAATGGCCTTTACTGTCCACATTTCTGTCAACATTGTGGTCATGACCATTTAGATAATCTCTGAGAAATTCTAGACTATCCCTAGTCTTCTCTTCTGCACCTTCACCAGAGCCCTAAATCCTCCATTCATGGCAATATAGGCTTTTTCTAGCATTCGTTTCAAAATTGTTCCAGCCTCTATCCATTGTCTAGTTCCAAAGCTGCTTCAACATTTTCAGGTATTTGTATAGCAGTAGCCCCACTTTTTGTGTCAATTTTCTCTTAGTCCATTTTCTGTTTCTGTAACTAAATACCTGATACCGGGTGAAGTGTAAAGAAGAGAGGTTTGTTTTGGCTCACAATTCTGGAGGTTGAGAAGTCCAAGATCAGGCAGCCACATCTGGTTGACTTCTGGTGAGGGCTTCATGCTGCATCATGCCATAATACAGCAGGGAAGTGGGTGGGTGTGAAAAGGGGAAAACGCAGGGAGAAGCCTTGCTTTATAATAACACACTCTTGTAACTAATTCAGTCCTGTGAGAGCAAGGGCTCACTCACTTCCTCGAGAATTAATGCAGTCCTGTGAGAGTGGCGTGAATCCCCCTTAGTGACCTAATCGCCTCTTAAAGACTCTACTTCCTAACACTGCCACAACAGGGACTAAATCTCACACTGGAATCTTGAGGAGCACTCTCAAACCATATATCGTACCTCTTTTTGTCCAGAAGTCAGGCTAGCTCTAAGTCCTAACCTCTACTCACATGGTTGATATTTCTGGTGACCAGCACCTGTCCTGAGCCATCTCATAATGTAAACTCAGGTGTGATATAAGGCGCTCATAAATAAAAAAGACATTCCTATTACTCCAAGGATTTTCTTCCTTTCAGCAACCAGAGACAAATACCAGTGAAATTCTTTATTATACCACTGAGTCTCCACTGCCCAAAAGCTCAGGGTATTTACCAAGGTCTCTATACTTTGACTGGGCCAGAATTTCACCTACTCGGTGCTATACAACCTGTAAAATCTGTTGAGCTCTTAACTTCCCAAAGATTTCCAGGCCCCTGAAATCTTGCTGCTCTTCATGCAGCTTAGGATTTAGTCCAGGACCAAAGAGAAACCCTATTCAGGCTTTTGGGGCTCCTTTTCTGTAACTTGCTCTTATCCTGAGCTCAGTTCCAGCCTCAGAAATCTCAGACTTTGACATCTGTTTCTTCTGCCTAGTAAGACGGCTGCGCTCTACTTGAGCTCCATTTCCCTGTGACAAGGTTTGGGCTGTGAACCCATTAAAAACTACCCTCAGGTAGAAAACTGGGATGAGTGTGGTGCTCATCTCGTGTGTTTTCTTTCTTTCAAGAATAGCAGCACATGCTGCCTGCTTCCAGGGCCCAGAAACAATTGTTTTACAGTTCTTATCCCGCTGTATAGTGATTTTTAAGTCAAATAACAGCTATTTTTTTGAAGCCAGAACCTTAAGTTGCCAATGTTTCCTCAATATAGAACTTTATACCATCAAATATCTTTGAATAAAATTTTAAAATGGAGACATTTCTGAAAAAAAATAAAAGATTTTTAACACACTTTCATTTGAGGCAATTTTAATGGATGTTTTTAAACAGGAAGAATGGAAAGTCTAAGATATGAGAAGCAATAATGAGTAAAGAAAGTCGCAATGTTTGGGTTAATATTTGGGAATTAATTTAATTTTGATTAATTAAAATAATGAGTAAAGAAAGTGGCAATGTTTGGGTTAATATTTGGAAATTAATTTAATTTTAATTAATTAATTAAAAGTGGGAATATTTGTGTTAATCTAAGTATTAATTGCATGAAATAATGTCTCATAACTTTAAAAGTTTGGTAGAAAATAAGTGAAAATATAGCAGATCAGTCAAAAAAAAGGACAACTTCGAATTTCTGTACCGAAATCCTTGTATGGTTGAGAAAAAGAAAAAAGATACCTATAAACCTAATTTTGATAAGTATAGAGGGTAAAAATGTCTAAGGGAACCACTAAGAAAGCATAACTTTCAAGTTTAGTAGTAGACAATAAATGAAGTGAGAAAAATATTCAAAAATCCGGGAAGAATTCAAGGGAGAAAATGAAAAATAGAAAAGGCAGAAAAAATAGAAAACACAAAATATTAGCTTTAAATTCAAGTATATTAGTAATTACAATAAATGTAAACAAACCAAATCTTCCAATTGAGAGATGATAGTTACTGGAATAGAAAAAAAGGCCCAGCTGTTTGACAAACAAACATATCTAAAATACAAGGATAAAGACTGAAAATAAAAGATGAAAAACAATATTCCAGAAAAATAGCAAAAAGAGCCTGGTACAGGTGTAATAAAGTGAAACACAATATTATAAAGGCATAAAGTTTAACTAGAGAGTAAGAGGACCACTGAGTAATAATAGATTAAATTCACGAGGAAGATAATAACTATTCCAAGTATGTATTTACCAAGTAAGATCAGATTAACATCTGTAAAGTAAAAATTGACAGACTTATAAGGAAAAATAGACAAGCTCATGATCACAATGGGAGCTATTACACAATCTTAAATAACTCCATTAGAAGAGAAGAAAGAGGCTAGGCATGGTGGCTCATGCCTGTAATCCCAACTCTTTGGGAGGCTGAGGTGGTTTGATTGCTTGAGGCTGGGAGTTGGAGAGAAACCTGAGCAACACAGTGGGACCCTGTCTCTACAAAAAGATAAAAAAATTAACCAGGCATGATAGCACACACCTGTAGTCCCAGCTACTCAGGAGGCTGAGGTGGGAGGATCACTTGAGCCAAGGAGTTTGAAGCTGTTGTGAGCTCTGATGGCACCACTGCACTCCAACCTGGTGGCAGAGCAAGACTCTGTTTCTTTGACAAAAAAAAAAAAAAAAGAGAGAGAAAGAAAGAGAAAAGAATACAAGACAAGACAGGACCAAAGTTGATGAGTTAAACATCTCCACCTCACAGTGTTGGGAAAAGAGTAGCAGAGTAAACCCAAATAAAGTTGAAGGAAGGAAGTAATAAAGAATAATAATAAAAAGGAATGGATAAAATTGAAAAAAAAAAAAGTACAACAGAAAGGTTCAGCAAAGCCAAAGGCTGATTTTTGAAAGAACCAATAAAATGAACAAAACTCTGTCAAGAGTAATAAAGGAAAGAGGAGAGAGGGAGGAGGAGGGAATAAATATATCAGAGGGAAAATATATGAGAAATGAAAAGAGGATGTAATAATTAAAGCCGCAGAAATCAAAACAATAATAGAATCTTATTTCACCAATATATTTGAAAGCTCTGCTGGTCAAATTTCCTGAAAAAAATCTTTGCCCAAACTCACTTCAGTAGAAATAAAAAATCTAATCAGTCATAGAATCATTCAAGAAATAGCATCAGATTTCCAACTGGAAATCTTCCCACAAAGAATGTATCAGATCCAGATATTTTACCAGTGGGTACTAACAAATTTTCAAAGAACAACAATTTTCATCTCATATGGGCTATTCCAGAATCCAGAAAATGTGAGTATATTGATGAGAATAACATAAACTTGACACCAAAACCTGGCAAGAATGTTTTTTTAAAATGCCAGTTTGAGCATAAATACAAAAGTCCTAAGCAAAAATTAGCAAACTGTATTTAGCAGTCTATTAATAAAAGATAAGGAACCATAACAATTTGGATTTATCTCAAACTATATTTGTTGGCCACTAGAAGTCTCTTGATGTATTTCACCACAGAACAGTTCTAAGTAGGTAAGTCATATAATCATCTCAATAGATGTAAGAAAAGTATTTTTAAAATCTAATATCCATTCATTTATTATAGAAAAAATTCTTACACGAGAAGAACCAAATAGAAGGGAACTTCTTTAACTTCAAACACCATTTTTTAAGCCCAATAGCAAATAATAAATGTATTTCATTTATAATGTGAGCAAGGTTTTTCACTGTTAGGAAAGGGTTTTACAGATATGGAAAGTGGGAAGTCTAGAATGGTACATTTGTTTTCAGATGGGAGTTGGAAGTATCAGTTAAGTATCACTTAAGTGTGTGTGTGTGTGTGTGTGTGTGTGTGTGTGTGTGTGTAACATTCTCTAGCTCTGTGTGCTGAGAAGGCACAGAATCAGTGATACTTCAGTAGCAATGTACACCCCTAGCAGCCAGGTTCTCCACTGAAGGGAACTAAGCATCCTTGGAGTAGTGGGGAAATGGAGCAGAAAAAGTATACAATGAATCTGGATGGTTGTTTTGTGTCAGAAAACTAAAGCAGTACTCAAAGCATCATGGGGACTTATTAAACGACATAATAGTCAACTTAAAGGAATCATGCTGGCCACATCTGGACAATTTGAGCTTTAAAAAGGAAAAAACATGTTAATGGATTTGTGGCATATTGTATGTTTCAAAGCTAGCCACAACAGTATCTTTCATTTAACATATTCTTCTTACAATGTGTCTTTGACCCTCCTCTTGTTGAGAGGCAGGGTCTGTGTCCCTTCCTCTTGAACCTGGGGACTTTTGTGGAAGTGATGCTGTAGGACTTCAAGGCCAAATCATAGAAGATAGGTAGCTTCCTCCATCTGGCTGGAACACTCATGCTGGAGCCTGAGCCACCATGTCAACTGTCTTCTGTCCTGAGGTTCCTGTGCAAACTAGTCCATGTGGAAGAACCACGTGGAGACAGCCTGAAAAGAGAAGAATGCCACATCAGCCCCCAACAGCTTCAGCCACCATCTGACAACAACTACATGAGAGGCTCCTGAGCCAAATCCACCTGGCTGAACCCTCCCCAGATATCTGACCTACAGAAATATCGAGAAATAATGCAATGCTTGTTGTTGTTTTAAGTCACTATGTTTTGTGGCAATTCTTTGCATAGCGATAGATAATCATAATAGATTAGGGACAAAAATATGAGATGGCACCATGACAAAACCTCAAAACACCTGACTTTGGTTTTGGACCTTGGTTTTGGTGGCAGGAGGCCTTGAGACTGCTGGTGAAAGCTTGTAGGAGCTGTGTGAGCGGGCTGGCCTCCTGAGGAGGCTCTCAGTGGGCACTTAAAGTCAAGGGAGGAAAATGTTCCAAGAAGTTGGATGGAAGAACTCTGGATTTGGGGTAGTGGGTTGTTTAGTAATATTGTCACCTCTGGTAATGCAAAAAGATAGGAAATATGCTAAATAAACTTGAGGATTCCACTAAAGAGGTTATTAGACAATTTTGAAAGTACCACCAGATTCGTTGTTTTGTTTTGTTTTTTTGCTTATGTTAAACCATGGGAGGGAGAGGTGAACTGGAGAACAAACTGTTAAATATAAAGGAGCCAAGACTCACCAGGCTTGAAAGTCAAACTTGTTCTTATTCCCAGCCTCTCAAAAGTGGAGGAAAGTTGTCAAATTAAGAAAAGATTTCAGGGCAAAAAGAAAATCCATGAGGGGTACCTATAAGGTTCTTTGTTAAAACCCCAGAAATATTCAAGGTATCGTAGACCCTTCCATCTAGGAAAAAAAGAACAACTTCTACAGATCTTAAGGTGTTCCTTGCTGCTGAACAATAGGGCTTCTAGCATCTTAAGAGCATTGTCCCGTAGGGAGCCCAGGAAACAGTAGGGTTTGTCTCAAAGAGATTTACAAGTTTGGCTTTTCTTGGAAAGAGTATGTATTAGGGTTCTCTGCAGAAACAGAACCAATAAGAGAGAGAGAGAGAGAATGAGTGTGTGTGTGTGTGTGTGTGTGTGTGTGTGTGTGTGTGTGTTTAAAAATGTGTTTATTTTAAGGAATTGTCTCTTGCAATTGTGGAGGCTTGGCAAATCCAGAATCTGATGGGGTAAGCTGGCAGGCTGGAGACCCAGGGAAGGGTTGCAGTTTGAATCGAAAGGCCATGTCTGCTAGCAGAATTCCTTCTTGCTTGCGGGAGGTCAATTTTTTTTTCTATTAAGGCCTTCAACTGATTGGATGAGACCCATCCACACTATGGAAGATAATCTGCTTTACTCAAAGTGTCGCTATTAAAATGTTTACCTCATCAAAGAAAAAAATAAAAAACCTTCACAGAAACATCCAGTAAAATGTTTGATGAAATATTTGGGCTCTATGACCCAGCCAAGATGAAACACTAATCACCACAAAATACACTGTAAACTGATACACTAAAAGAATGCAAGTTTGTTTTTTCAAATATTTTACAAGCTTAAACTGTAAGTGACAGAGACAGTGCAAAATGAAGAGTTCCCTGAATGTCCTAACTTCTACAAGCAGGAAACAGGCTGAGAAAACTACTTAACATGGGTTACTTTGCATGGAAAGGAAGAAAGACTCAGAAGGGTGGAGCCAAGAGCCCTAGAGAATTATTCCTGGAGTCGACCTGAGTTCTAATCAAGGGACCAGAAACAAGTACTGGCTAAATTGCAGAACTGCTATGGATCAGCACCTGATGTGGGCCTCACATTTTCTCCCTTTCTAAATGAAAATATCTGTAGAAGTTGTGCTGTGCCGCCCCACTGTCATGCATGGACCTATGGGGTGAGTGTTTACAGGTCTTCAGATTCAGAGGAACGGTACGCGAGAGCCGAATCCTAGGAACCTCACCTTAGGAGCCTTGTCTGAACCAGGACCTGATTTAGATAACAGATAACCTGATTTTGATCCTGGATTTTGTGCTGCTGCACTAATAGATTTGGGGATATTAGAGAGAGGATTATTGCACATGGGAGGGATGTGAATTGTGGCCAGAGGGTGGATCATAGCAGATTGATTTTCCAAAGATGGCAGCAACAGTATCTCTCATCACGCATATCCTTATAACATGAATCTGACCTTTCTTCCATGTAGAGATGGGATCTATTTCCCCCCTCTTGAATCTGGGCAAGTTGTAACTGTGGCAGATATGATTCTGTATAACTTCTAAAGCTTTGTCATACAAATGACAAATCATCACCTTGCTGGCTAGATTATTCACAGTGGAGCCCTGAACCACCATATAAACAGTGCGCCCTGAGGTTACCATCTTGTGAAAGGAGCCCAAGTGAGCCAACATGTAGAGACCAAGTGGAGATGCTCTGAGGCTACACGAAGAGAGAGAGAGATGCTCAACAAGCCCCCAGCTGGCTAGCCCCCAACTCTCCCAGCTCTGGCCGTGGTCTGACTCTAACCACGAGGGACCCCGAGCCAGAATCACTTAGCTGAGTCCTTCCCAAATTCCCAACCCACAGAAACCATGAAAGATAATAAAATAAGTGTTGTGTCAAACCCCCAGGCTTTTGAATGGTTACACAACAAAACACTACTGGAAAATAATTGCAACACACTGCATAAAATAGGAATGCATGAGTCCCTACATACATAAATGAATAAATAAGCAGATGGATGTAAAGGAAAGCTCTTCCTGGTGGAATGCCAGATAAGAAATATAGAAGGAAAGATGAAGTTAAAAAAAAGTCTCAGTGGATGTGGAAAACCAACAGTCAAAATTTGATGAGGAACAGATTATTTACATATTCTGCAAGTGTTTCTCCACACATTACTTTTTAATTACAAAAAGACAAAGAGTAGCTCTACTTTAGGGACACCTGGTGGATATAACCTTAACCAAGCAATTAAAGCTGGCATCACCAATATTGGGATGAACCAACATCATATGCCTCTTGATGTGATATACTAAGAAGGACAAAGTGTCAGTTCTTTGGTATTCCTGTGAAAATTTTATAACTTGAATCTTAGGAGGAAACATCAAACAAATCCATGTTGAGGGACATTCTACAAAATAACTTGCCTGTACCCTTCAAAAATATTAAGGTCAAGAGAAAGAAAGGCTGAGGAACTGTTCCAGATAAAATGAGACTAGGGAGACATAACAACTAAATGCAATCTGTGATCCTGGGTTGGAACCCGACTAGGAAAAAAAGTTAGATATAAAGACATTATTGGGATAATTGACATAAATTGAATATGGACTGTGGATTAGGTAAAGCATCATAGAAATGCTGATTTCTACAATTACACTGTAGGAGGCTGTGTTGACCTCAGGAAATATATGCTTTAGGATTAAAGGCACATGGGGCTTTAGCTTGTTCTCAAATGGTTCCCCCCAAAATACATATATGTACTGTGTATATATATGTATACATATATACATGTATGCCTATATATTTATGTATGTATGTGTATATATATAGATACACACACTATATTTGTGTGTGTATGGAATTTGAATAAATAAATAGAGATAAATATAGACTAATATAGACCGAAAATTGAGGTTTATTTCTGACTAGTCAGTTTGAATAATTTTTCTTTCCTTCATTATTATCTGTATTTTCTAATATAGATACACACTATATATATGTGTGTATCTATATATGTGTATGTATGTGTCTGTGTGTGTATATATATGAATTATATATATATGATATATATATGAATTATATATATATGATATATATATATATGAATGAGAGAGAGAGAGAAATGATAAGCAAATGGGACAAAATGCTAAATCTGAGATAAAGTATAGGAGATCCTTATATTATTCTTGCTATTTTTCTGTGAGTTTGAAATGATATCAAAATAAACATGAGCAGGATGAGAGTACCTGCTATCTCACTTCTATTTAATATTGCACTGGAGGTCCTAGCTAGTGCAGTAAGGCAAGAGAAAGAAATAAACAATATGAAAATTAGAAAGAGAGAAACAAAACTGTGATTATTCACAAATAATATGGTTGTGTAGAAAAGCCAAATGCTCTGTGAATACATTATTAGGATAACGAATATCTTTTAATAAGGTTGTTAAATACGAAATCAACATGCAAAATGTAATTGCTTATCCATATAACAGTAACAAAGAGAAAATGTAATTTAAAATTGATACCATTAGTGGCATCAAAAATATAAAGCTCCAAGAATGAATATAACTAAAATGCATAAAGTCCTCATGGAGAAAAAATTATGAAACTTTGTTGAAGGGCCTAATTAATTAATAAGAAGATCAGTATTGTAAAGGAGTTTATTCTCCCCGAAAATGAATAGTATATTAACTTGTTATTAAAAGTATGTGAATGAGTGTGTGTAATTTGACAAGCAGGTTCTATAATTTATGTGGAAACCAAAGGACCAGAAATAATTGGCCATCCTAAAGAAATAGCACAAGACACTGCTGGTGAGAGCAGAAGCTTGTGCAACTCTTTTGGGAAACAGTTTGGCTTTATTTAATACAGCTGAAAATGCTGTACTCTAGGAACCAGACACTACACTCCCAGGAGCAACCTCCCATAAATCTTTTCCATATTTGTACTGGGAGACATGAACAAGAAAGTTCTAGCACCTTTGTTCATAATAATTTAAAATTGTAAACAATGTAAAGATCTAGCAACAGTAATGTATAAATTCTAAATCGTGATATAGCCTATAGTGATAAAGATACAGCAATTATTCTATAATAATATATAGACTATAAAGAGATAGATCTAGAATACCATACCCAGAGTGAAAAATGAATGAATTACAGTTACATGTAATAAAATTGATAAATCTCAGGCACATACTGTTTGGCAAAAAGAAGCAAGTGACAAAAACAAGTAAAATTATTATACATGGCTCATATATGGATAATCATTGTATTGTTATTTCATATGCCACATATACTTTATAACTATTTTGTTTCTATTCAGAAGTTAATTTTAAATAATTTTAAAGAAATTTTAAATACTTATTATGGCATTGATTATAATAATAAAATACCTTTAAATGTCCCCCAAAAGTAACTGACTGAAATAATGACAATACAACCATGCCATAGCATACTAAACAAATATTTAAAACAATGTTGTACCTTTACAAGTATTTTGTTGAAATAGAAATTTGTTCACAATATGCTGTTAAGGGAGGAGAAAAGCAAGTTATAAAAATAGAATGTACTGTAGGTTTCTAATTTGAATAAATAAATAAATGAGATAAATATGGAAGAATATGGACTAAAAATTGAGGTTTATTTCTGACTGGTCAGTTTGAATAATTTTTCTTTCCTTCATTATTATCTGTATTTTCTAATATATTTCCACAATAAACAGATACTACTTTTATAATGGGAGTAAAATCTGATGCTAACCAGAGACCAGTGCATGCCTTTCCGTCATGTGCTCAGTTCATTCATTCATTCACTTGCTTATTCACCATTCGATGTGTATTTACAGAGGATCTATTGTGTGTGAGAGGCCCTCTGCTTGGAGACAGGGAAAGAAAGATGAACAAGGCATTGTCCCTGCTCTGGAGGAGTTCAGTCTCTCAGTCTCTGTATAAATAATAAGCTAGTACCATATGCACTATTATGACACAAAATGACACTCAGTATGAGAACGTTTACTTCCTCTTCCTTCAGTCCACCAAAGAAAATCCCATAATTTCTAAACCAATTTCTATCCCCCTTGTCCTAATCTGCTTAACAAAATGCCATAGACTGGGTGGCTTAAGCAACAGACATTTGTTCTCACAGTTTTGGAGGCTGCAAAGTCCAAGATCAGGATGCCGACCAGGTTGATTTCTGGTGAGGGTGCTCCACCTGGCTTGTAGATAGCTGTCTGCTTGCTCTGTCTTCACATGCTAGAGAGAGGAAGAGAGATCTTTGTGCCTCTTGTTATGAGGCCAACCCTCTTATCAGATAACCCCCCTCCATATGACCACAGTTAACCTTAATTACCTTCCTGAAAGTCTTAACTCCAAATACAGTCACATTGGGGATTAGAATTTCAACATATGAATTTTGGGGGGACACAGTTCAGTTCAGAGCACCCCTCTTTCCTTCTTTCCTTATTAAGAGGCAGGTAGGCCCACATATTAAAAGGATGAAAAGGAGGTTGCATGGAAAAAAGGGAGGGAGTTGCAGAGAAGCTGGGAGTGAAGAGATTAAGACCATTGTGGGAGAGATGCTGGGGACAGCTGGGGATGTGATGCTGGGGACAGCTGGGTGTGTGAGGGAAATGGGGGAGAAAAGAAGGGATGTTATCAAATGTCCCAATGAATTAGATATTTGTATCCTAGTAACCATTTTCAAAAAAAGCAAGGAAAGAATTTGTGTTGTTAAAATTATTTTTGATCTTGGGGCTATGTTCCTTCAAGCATATTATTCTTCTGAGGCTGGACCTTATGAGTTCTGAATTTCATGGTTCCACAATAATAGCCATCATGGGCACGTGGAGGGTAGAATATCTGAAACTCTATCACTAGGCATAAAAGTAACAGGAATAGTGTGAAGAAATACATCAGAATATAAGGAATTCATTACTGTAGTTAAATGTATTAGAGAAGATCCACTTTTTATCCTGGGGCTCAGTTCGCTACGCTGTGCCTGGACTTGTCCCAGAGTTAGGACCAAATTGTACAAGGCAGAGAAGGCCTTGACTTCCCTGCCTCCAGAGCTATAAGCCAATCACTTTCTGTTCATTATAAATTAGTCTCAGATAATTCTGTTATAGCAGCACAAAACAGATGAAGACAAGTAGGTGCTGCAGGAGAATGTTAGGCCCAATGTACAGTATTAGGCCTGAGGTTTCAGGAGGAGATGTGGATGAGGAGCACTGCAGCAGGAGTGAGGGCTCAGGGGAGCCAGAGCTGTGGGAGCACCTGGAGGGAGAAATGGGGGCAGGAAAGGGCGATGGGGCAGGATGGAGACTCCTCAGCAGCACTTAGATCCACCACCCAGTCTTCCTTATTGAGGCTCACAGTCCATCTGCTCTGGGGTGGGCAGTCAGGGTGACTCATTTCCGATGTGGGATGAGGTTGGTGATGAAGCGAATGTTTGTTCTGCTCCTCATTAGGTTTTGCTGAAGGTCTGTCCTGCCAAAAGCAGGGCGGAGATAACTGTGAACATAGAGAGCCTGGCTTAGTTTCCTATTGCTGCTGTAACAAATTACCATGAACTGGGTGGCTTAAGTATAAATTTACTGGCCAGGCATGGTGGCTCACGCCTGTAATCCCGGCACTTTGGGAGGCTGAGGTGGATGGATCGCTTGAGGCCAGGAGTTCAAGACCAGCCTGGCCAACATGGCAAAATCCTGTCTACTAAAAATACAAAAAAAATAGCTGGTCATGTTGGTATGTGCCTGTAGTCCTAGCTACTCAGGAGGCTGAGATGGGAGAATCACCTGAGCCCAGGGAATTTGAGGCTATAGTGAGCAGAGATCAGTCACTTTACTCCAGCCCAGACAGCAGAGGGAGACCCTGTCTCAAACAAATAAACAAAACCCAAGAAATACTCGTAAACTTATTATCTCACTTCTGGAAGTCAGAAGTTCAAGATCAGTTTCACTAGGCTAAAATCAAGGTGTGAAAGCTACTTCATGACCATGGGGATTATTTTTGGTAACTCTAATTCCATGATAAAGCACACCCGGGCCCTCTGTTTCTTGCATAAACTCCTAGAATCCACAAAATGCTATTTGTTGCTGAGCAGGAATCCCTGGAACTGTGCCCTAGAAGTTTCACAGCTGAGACAGGGTCTCTGGGGTTCATTTCTGGTTGGATGCTTGGGGTTTGGAGATCACCTGTCCTGCTGTATTTTGTCCTCTGAATGGTTTTTCTCCAGGTACTCCAGGGCCCTTGACCAAAGGGGAGACTCAGGCTTGGTACTCTAGGACTCTGGCTGGCCATCCCATCTGTGACCAGCCTTTCTGAGCCAGGATGGCCACAGGTGACATTGCCCCTGCTGATGTTGTTAAAGAAGGTTCTGACCTTGGTTATGAAAGCAAATCCAGCTTATGTTTACCATGCAATGCACATTTTTGTCCTATTGTGTTTAGAGAATCAGAAGTCCTTATGGGGTAGATAAGGCCTGGTTGTAATGCCCAGAGTCCTGTTTATGAGTGGCTCATGGGAGGGGCCTCCATTCTCTCTAGTAGGGTCTTCCTTGGGAGCTCTTGAGTAAACAGTGTCCTGGGTTAACTGGAATACCTCCCTCCCTGGCCTTGTTCTGCAATGGAGTCTTTGCCATGTGCCTACACAACCACAAAGGTTCGTATTCCCAATCGGACCTGGAGATGATATTGAACATAAGTCTCTATGCTAGGAATGTAGAAAATACACAGCATGGAGGGGATAATGTGGGGCAGTTTGTGGTGACTGTCGATTCCTGGAAGTTATTTATAATGGTTGGCCTATGTGGCTGCCAACAAGCACAGAGGCAGTTCTTTCTACATGCTCTAAGAGAGAATCTATTTCCTTGAACTTTCTAGTTTCTGGAGGCTGCCTGCCTTCTTGGCTTGTGACCCCATATCACTCTGACGTCTACTTGTCTACTTCTGTCATCATGTCTCCTTCTCTGACTGTGACCCTCCTGCCTCTCTTTTAGAAGGACCTGTGATTGTATTGAGCCCTCCTGGATCTTGCAGGATAATTTTTCCATCCAAGATCCTTACCTCACTCACTTCTGTAAAGTCCCTTTGGCAGTGTAAGAGAACATATATATAGGTACCAGGCCTAGGACGTGGACATCTGTGGGGCCATTATTCCATCTATTGCGAGGCATGCCCTGTTCCACCCCTGACCTGGAATGTGCTTGGTTTTCCTTCCCACAGTAAAGTCATGCAGATTATTGAAGGGTTGCATCCTGTGGGGATGGATACCAGGAATGAGCTCACTGGAATACTTTCAGTATGGTTCCTTTGAGAATATGACTGTGAGCGAGGAGTCTGATGATTTCCGCCCCTATCACCAAACCTGTGGTGCCGTAAACTAAAGCTTGACTGGCAATTGGAGAAGGATCATCTTTCCTTTTCTATTTTCTCATTTCACACTGATTTATTGCAAGTTGTAGCTCACAGTCTTAGCAAATGAAACAATTTGTTGCTCACTCAATTGCTGTTCATTCCCCAGAGCTGAGAGGCCTGCTTAGAAAAATGTTCTTTTAGGGAACAAATGCAGTGTGGCGGGGCTTGGCTGCTGCCGGTGTGGAGGGATACACACTCCACGCTCAGCTCTGGCCCTCAGTCTTCCCAGGGGATCTTCCACGGCAGAAGCAGGACGCTCAAGGCCTCATGAGTCATGGGTAGGGATAATCCCGAAACTCATGATGTGGGTCCCTCCCTGGCAAGGTGACCACAGAGGTTAGGGCCAAAGTCAGAGCCCCAGATACCTCACCTCCTCCCCTTTCATGCCTCACTCATAGCACCGGGGGAAGGGGGCAGCACATTCTCCCAAAGAGGTGCCTTGTAACAATTGCTTTAAAGGAATATGTTGACAAGAAGGTTGCTAAGATTTCGATGGAAAGATGATGAAAGAAACAGTGTGAAGGGAGTGTCCCATCAATGGTCAGCCAGCGAGACACAAGGAGGGGTCAGTTCGTGTGTCTGAGCCCATCCTTTTCTGCATTTGCTCTCCTGGCAAAGAAGAATGTCGGCCCCATCCAGGGCCCAGCCTCATCTCCAGTCCCACCTCCTAGATGTGAGAGTCTGGCCCATGTCCAGTCTGGGCACAGCCCACTGTGGTCCAGGCTTGTGCAGCACTGGGGCAAGATCCCAGATGAGAGTCTGTGGGTGTGAGGGGAAAGACCACGGAGAGCCCACTCAGGGCCTGTGTGAGACTGAGTCTCCGGCCCAGCTCAGCCTGCCAAGTCTCTGCACTGGGGTGTGGAGCCTGAGTGTAGCCCTTAGTTAGGGGTTTCTTGGCCCTCCTCCGCCAATGTGCCTTGTTTATCTTGGGGCTCCATGGGGAGGGGTCCCTGTGGTCAGGGCAGGGTCCCTGGCCATAAGTCACCTAAAAGTGGCACAGCCACGCAGCAATTTCTTGCTGGAGGAGATGAGGTTCTCTTTCTAGCTAAACTCGTATGTTCTCCAGGACACATGCAAGGTATTATGCCTGTGTCTTATCTTCTTCCTCAGCACAATCTCCTTGACGGCAGAAACTAGATTTGCTTCATTTAAGCTTATTTACTTGTCTTTGTCTTCAAGGTGCCTAGGCTAGTGTTGAGTACACAATGCATGTCACATGACTGAGGATTACACATGGGCCCTGAGAACTGCTCCATCATGAATGACCCTGAGCAGGCAGCGAAGGTCCTGAGGTGGGCACCTGGAGTCCGGCAAGGTGTTTTTAACCTGCTGTAACCTTGAATTCCAGCGGTGAGTGGGCAGGCATTTCTGCGGCTCCTAACGGCGCTGTCCGGGGCCGCAGCACTCTTGGCTCATTCTGCAGCTTCAGAAGATGCTGATTTGCTAGTTTTCCCTGAACTGTTTTTTCTTCTGTCTGAAATCAGTGATTCGCACCCTCGGTTTTACAGCACCCCAGGGTGTCTCCAGCTGTCTCAAGGGCTGGCACAGAAGTCTCGACACCATTTGCTTCAAACAAAAAACAAATACACAGAATACAGCAGTTTTAACTGAGTTTGGAGGCAGGAAAGAAAAAAAAGTGCAACAAAATCCAAACAAGCAAATTGGGTGTCACACTCCAAAAAGCTGGACTCGCTGCCTTAGAAAAGAGAAATGGTTACACAAAGCCAGTGTCTTCATGTACTGGTTTGAATCAGTGTTCTGAGGATTGCTGCACAAATCCAATCATACAGGATGCTTTAAAAAAAAAATACCAAAACATTTTATTGCGTTATTTTCCTTTCCCATAGAAAATAAATGTTACACAGATGAATAGCAATATACAAAAAACCATTCAACAGAGTTCTGAACCAGCAACTCTGAAGGGTGAGTCTTCAACGAAGCAGAACTTTACCATTTGCTGAACCTGTTTGTTTAGGAGAGGGTTTAGAACCAGAAATGCCCTGTCTGGGTTGGGGATTTTTCAGCTCCTTGATCAGGCACTAGGGAGGCAGTGGTGCCTAATTTTCCTCATCTATAAAATGGAAAGGATGATAATCATACCTCATAAAGTTAGGAGAATTCAATAAATTAAAATCTATAAAATCTTAAAACAGAGATTGGTGCATAGTAAGCATTATGTCAGTGTGTGCTGAAGAAAGCATTGGGAGCCTGCAATGTACCAGGCATGGTGCTAGCTCAGTAGGTTCCTGGGCCAACTGTTTGTGTCTGGGTTGGTTTTTGTCTAGTAGGGAAGACAGAGGAGACACCTGAATAAAATACCTTGTGATGAATGCTAGTTCCGCACAGAGGCATGTGAGGATTCTTAATTAAAACATGGATTCTGGTGCTGGCATTTGTTGTTAATATTTTGGGCAAGTCATTTATCTTTTCTGAATCTTTGGGTATTCATATGGAATGCTAGGTTACAATAACAAATAGGCTCCATGATTTCAGTGGCTTCATACAATAGACATTTAATTCTTGCTCCAGGAACAATTCTGAGCAGGTGTTCGGATTGTCAAGGCAGCTTTCTTCCACGTGGTCATTTGTGGATCCAGGCTGACAATGGCTTCCAAGATTGCCCTGGACATCAACATCCCAGGCAGCTGGAGAAAGAACATGGAGACTCCCGCATGCCTGTGGGACGTTCTCATGGGCCAGAGCTGGAGGCCATGCACATTCTCATGAAGGAGACTTAATCACATGGCCTCGTCTAATGGCAAGAGAGGCTGAAGATAGCAAACAGCTCTGTGTCCAAACAAGGAGAACAGGTTTTACTAGATATCTCAATTTGTTTATTTCTAAAACATGAGGTGGTATCCCTCCATGCTGACTTACATGGGTTGTTGGGGGAACCATGTGCTATAATGGATTATCAAGTCACCTGGGATGGAAGGAGCTGTGTGGACAAAGGAGTTGTTGGCTGGGAACAGTGGCCTTGGCCCGCAGAAGAGTGGGGCGGGGGTTCTGCTGGTGTCTCAGCAGCATAACTCAATTCAAAAACTGTTCACAGAGGAGTGTGCCAGGCTCTGCCCTGGCTGCTGGGGATACAGTTGTCCCATGACAAGCTCAGGGAGGAGGAATCACAGTTCAATGTGACATGTAGCATAAGAGCTTGCATGTGGTGTCGAATCCAAATGCGGTGGTCAGGATGTGTTTCCCAAGGACAGGGCATCTAACCGGAGAACAGAAGGAGATGGCCCAGCAGGGGCAGGCTGGGGCAGGGGCCAGGTGGAGGGAGGGTGTTTAAAGCACAGAAAATTCCATGAGCGGCGGTCCTGAGAGCAAGAGAGCATGGCTTGAGTTAGGAATGAAAACTCAATATGATCAGATGTTGGATGGAGGAGAAGAAACCAAGAGACCAGAAAGGTTGGCAGAGCTTGTAGTCCATGGTGAGGCCTAATGGGCAGCTCACCTTTCTGTGGGAAAACCCCACTATGTTAAAGGTGACTTATTTCCTAGAGCCATAATAGTGTGTATTTGAAATTGTTACTGAAACAGCAAGAGGGATCATGGCATTTTACCTGCAACCACATTCCACCTGTTCCACGGTGTACACCTGAACCAAATCCCTGAGATGATAACATTTACCAAGGTTATGCTGTGGTGCTTGGACTAACCCTGATGACTAGGTTCACCCTCCTTCCTGACATAGGCATCTGGCTTGGGGGAGCTAAATTAATGAGACTTGTGTCTTAACAACTGGCAGGTGAGTGCTCAGTGTTCCTTGGGGGGTAGGAGGCGAAGCAAGGCCAAGGCTGCCATGTGGGGTGGCTAACCCCTGGATATCAGGGGGTCATTTGGACTCTCTCATCTGGGCCCAGAATTGACATAGCTGGCTGGACCAGGCAGCCTGCTGGTTATCACTCTATAGCTCAGTCTGTGTGTGATGTGTCTTTTGCACCTTCACCTTCATGTTTCCAAATAAGGAAAGGTGCAATGGGGGGAGGGGGAGAATATTTATAGAATGTGAATGACTTGCTACTCTGAGTTCCCTCAGCTGTTCAGTTTATAGTCCTTATAGCATCGGTTCAGGCCTGCATTTTCAGGGATGATGCGTGTTGTTTAACAGCATCTTGTGTCTGGAATGCTTATAACATTGGTCAGTTATACAGTGAATGCACTCATGGGTTTGTGTGTGTGTGTGTGTGTGTGTACGCGTGTGCACATCTCAGAGAAAAAGAAAGAGATCACAACTGAGAGGATGAAAGAATAGGCACTGGCTAACCGTGCCTGATTTGGGGGTGAACCCTGGTCTTCATGAGGAGTCAGAAGCAGTTTCTAGTGAAAGTAGCATGTCTGTATGAGGCATAAAGCTTCACCAGTCTTCTTGGAGCCTTGACTAATTTTTGATTCTCTGGTTCCATTAGTCAAGCATTATATTAAAATATACCCCTCAATTTGCAGAGAAGTGGAAGGTGTTCAAACACAGAATCAAAATAAAGGATAAATTTCCATCTTCTGCTGAAACCTCTCATTTTCCAGCAGGACAGAAACAAAACAAAAGACAGTGGGGACATGCGGAGACTGAGAATCAGTGCATTAGCAGTCTTTTGGAGATAGCCACACAGGCCTGATGGGCTTCTCAGGACAGAGGGCTGCACTCAAGATTTATCCTCGTCCACAGTGATTGTGGCTGTGTGGACTTACACAGCTGGCAGCTTGCTACCAGTTGCCCCTCTGTTGGGTGGGAAAAAGGAAGACTTGGAAACTGCCTCCAGAGAGCCTTTTGGAGGTGAAAGAAGTTGACTGGCAACTCTGTCCACTCAAGCTCAAAACTTCAGCCCGTTCACCAGCTCCTCTTGGTCCGAGTCTGCATTGTCCAGGTTGGCCAAGTTCTGCTCCTGTTTCACATTCATCCTACCTTCTCCCACTACTCCTACGTGATCAAAGTCCTCATCCCCAGCTCCCTGCAAAGGCCTCCCCATGAGCCTCCCTGACCCTGTCTGCATAGTGCCACTCCACAACTCGTCTGCAAATGTTATCTTCTCACCATTGGCCAGCTCAGTTGGGGTTGGAGTGTGTGTGATAAGCTAATCCACATGGAGATCTAAATGGCCTCCAGGGGTCATTGGGAACCCTCACTGTTTTTCTGCCAAAATTTCGAGACCATCCATGGGAGATCCTTACCCTACCTCTCCAATGGGAGTCACACCCTAACCCAGCAAGCCTCCTTCATTCCAGCTGTACATTTGGGCTTTCCCTATTTGCGAATGGATTCTCCTCTTCCTCCAAGACCCAGCTGACATCTGATCTCTGCGAAGACTTCTCAGTTCCCTCCTGTTCACCTTCTTTCCCTCACCACTCAAAACCCACCCCTCATTGCCCAGTGCTTGATAATGAGGCTACCTTCTTGGTTTCATGGGTGGCTTCATCTCCCCAGCTACGTAATGAAGAGAATAAAAATAACTACAGCATATTGATCGCTTACCATGGGCCTCATAAATATCATGGCATTTAGTATGTCCAATAACTGTGTGTGATAAGTATCAATGTCTCACTGTAGTTAGAAAATCACAAACACTGTTCATCTGTTGAAGTAGTGCTTTCCCATGGGCCCTCAGTGTGTTCCCTGTGAGAGATGCTCAGTAGACAGTTGAGAGAATAACAAGCTGCTCCATCTCCCCCGTGACCAGAGCACCCAGCACAGTGCTGAGCATGTAATACATGTTCAACTAATATGTCTTTGACAGACAAATTTGAAGGTGTAAAGAGCTAGGAGAATATTGACTGTTCCCACTGGCTGGTGGAGTAAACCAGGGCTTCAGGAGTCAATCTAGAAGTCCAGATTCTGGTCCGAGTCCTGCGCTGGTCAACTGAGGGACCTCAGGTCCTGATCACCTTGAGACTCAATTTCTTCATTTGCATGACAAGGAATTGTGCACAGGTTCTGTGAACTCTGGAATTCTTGATGCTTTTACTCATTCCCTGAAGAGGTTAATTAGGACGAAGTGCTCTTTAACTGGCAATTACACTGCTGAGATATAGCTTGTTAGTGAGGCCGGCATCATTGCCAAGGCCAGGACGGTTCCTGATGATCATTTACCAGTCTCAGGAGAACAGAGGCCGTGAGGAGACTGCTTAAGATGAATAAGAAACTCTCCCCGCTCACCATCAAATGAGAAAGCTATGGCTCCACAGCTGGGGAACACCACTGGGCAGGATGGTTTCAATGCCCCTAATTTAGCTTGCTCTAATTCTCCCTAAGCAGCTCTTTCTCAGTGGGAAACAAAGCAGCTGCCTTTGAGTGGGAACTCTGTGTATCCTTGCGAGGCGGAAGCCAGGCACAGGCTAACCAGACACGGACTCGGGCAGTGCAGGGAGAAATAACCCAGCCCTCATCAAGCATCACACTTGGCTTGGCCAGCTCTGTTTGGGGTGGAATGTGCGTGATAAGCGAATTCACATGGAGATCTAAATGACTGCCAAGGGTCATTTGCATTTCTAACCAAAGGGATACATAATTAATGGTAGCCCTTGAGACATCAAACAGACATATCAACCACGGGCCCATTTTGTCAGAACAATGGAAAGGCTAGGGCACCCATGTTAGACTCCATGTAACAGGGTTGAAAAGGTAAAGTTTAGAGGACTTTCAGATCCATGAAGTTAGTGGTGTGTATGTCTGTTCAGGGACTCCTCATCTAAAGCACTTACAGACAAATTAGCAAGATGAGGTGACTCCATAGGGCTGTGAGGCGGACTGATTTAGTGAGGCCAAATGCAGTCTGCAAACCTAACATCCGCCAGTGCATCTGAGTGGGTGCCCAGTGGCTGGCCTCACTCACTAGCTGGGCCAGGCAGGGGGATGGCTGCCTTGTGTGTGCAGAGGCCCATGGGGGCTGTGGGTTGGTTGTGATTTTCCTGGCTTTAGCGCTATACGTTTGAATCACTGAAGTATTGTACATCCACCCCGGAGCGGGGTGGGGGGCTCATTTCCAGAGGACCCTCTATGCACCTGTTAGTATTGCAAGTACTGGTCCAGAGAGACGCAGCTTGGAGGAAGCACATGTTCTGTGGTGCCCCTGTCTACAGCAGGCTTCTCTGCGCAAAGTGGTTTTAGCCCTCTGTTCTGCAAGTTACAGCATCTCAAATGAGGCAAAGTGACACACGGGCAAACGGTGTGTATTCCCTACAAACTCCTCAGGGTTGACACTGCTCTCCCCTTTCTTCTTGCATTGCCAGAGGCTGTGACTCTGGCTCTTCACTCTTCAGTCATCACAAAGCCCTTTTCCCTTTATCATGTCAGACCTTGGAAAACCCACAGTCATGAAAATGATTTATCTTCCTAAATTGTCAGTGATCTCCCATTAGGCTTAGGATAAAATCCAATTTCTTCCCAGGCCTCCAAGGCCTTGTGTGATCTCACCTCTGCCTGCCTCTCTCCATTCAAGCCCATCCTTCTCTCCCTCCAGCTTCCTATGCTCCAGACATACTGACCTGTCCTCCTTCTGCCCCTCAAGCAGGACACAGCTGCTCCCAGCCTGGGCCTGTGCACCTGTTGTACTGTCCCCTCTCCCTGGGCATCTCCCCTCGGATCTTTTGTGACCGCTGCTGTCTCATCTGCTGTCTCCCAGATGTTAACTTCCCAGAGAGACCACCACTGACATTCCCATCACAAGGAGGCCCCTCTTCCCTCCCTGCCTGTGACTTTGTTTTAGCTTTTTCACAGCAATTGTTGTTATCAAAAATTGTCTTATTTATTGTTTAATGTCTGTACAGTGGACTAGGATGTCAGCTCTAAGACAAAAATGTCCTGTCAGACTTGATATTTTAAATTGTGTTTCAAATTTACAAGTGTAATAAATGGGTAACATAATAAATAATAAATTGTATATTAGGTCCCTGGAATGCTGTTGAATGAATGAATGGCAACAATGATAGGAGTAGTTACTGTTTATTGAGTACCTATTATGTGTCAGGCTCCACATTTAATCATCACACCAACCCCAAGTGACCAGTGCTGTTACCCTCACTTTACATATGAAAAAAACCAAGATTCACAAATGTTACATTGATTTTCACTTTTGTAATAGGCATAACAGCCTGGATTCAAGCCCAGGTCTGACTGGCTCAGAAACCCATGCCCTTTCTCTAAAGAAGAAGCAGCTAACTTGCTATGTCATCCACTATCTGATGGTTTTCCCTGCTGGCTGGTTTTCTCTTTCCCACCCACTCACTACCCACGCAGCTCCAGGCATGGATGCCAGTCCATTCAGATTTCTCCTGTGTCTGTCCTGTGTTAGTCTACTTGGGCTGCCATGACAAAATATCATAGACTGGGTGGCTTCAACACCAGAAGTTTCTTTTCTCACAGTCCTGGAGGCTGGACGCCCGAGCCAAAGTACCAGGAGGACTGGGGAGGCCTCTCTCCTGGGCTTGCAGACAGCTGCCTTCTTTCTGTGTCCTCACATGGCCTTTCCTCTGCATGCATGCCGGGAGAGAGAGAGCAGGTGTCTCTTCTTATAAGGACACCAGTCCTGTCAGATTTGAGCCCCGCCCTCCTGACCTCATTTTACCTTAATTACCTCCTTGAAAATTCTAACTCCAAATATAGTCACATTGGGGTTTAGATATTAACATGAATGGGGGCTGAGTGGGGTAGGGGCACAATTCAGTCCCTTACACATTCTGAGAAAACGCTTTTTCCACTGCCTTAATTATACCCAACTGATTAAAATACCAAAGTAATATTAACAGTTCCCATTCAATGCTTGAAGGCTACAAAAATATGCATCCCTGCCCCCGAGGCACTTAGCGTTTCAAATCGTGGACTCATTGAGTTGTGTGCTTCATTAATGATAATTGGGGCTTTTAGAATGAATGCTGGATGCCCCTGTTGAAGCCCCTCAGCTCTGAAGGGCCACTGGGGCAGACACATGCTAAGAACGTGTCAATTGGATAATCAATTAGCTTAATTTAAAAAGTGGCAGCCACTGAAATAGTAAATGTGAAAGACGCTACTGAAAATTGTTTAGTCTGCAAGTCACATCAGAGAGATGTCTGCATCAGCGTTATGTCATGATTTGGCCTCCAAAATTTAGGCAGGATGTGAGAAAGCTGGAGAAGGTCCAGAAATAAACAACAGGATGAATTAAGGGAGAGAAAATAATGCTATGAGAAAAGGTGATAAGAGTTGTGTTTTTTATTTTTAAATCCCAAAGCCCAAGAGCTTGTGGCACATTGGTAATTACTATCTTCTAGGGTCGTTAAGGGAAGAATGCTGACCAACTGTTTAACATTTTCTTGGGAAATTTAATAGGAGTCATGGGCTCAAGTCCAGCATAAGAGAAGTGGAGGAGGCAAAGAAGCAATCATTTTGATTTTTAGTGTGATTAAATGCTGAATTAATTCCCAGCAAGGGAATTGCACTATCGGTGGTCCTGTCTTGACAGCTATTTGTTTGGAATGGTTAATGTGCATAGACTCAACCCTCTCCCACCTGCTAGAATTCTTGCTCCTCATAGATAATTTTCCCCACAGCTATATGTCACTGTGGGGAACTCTGAGGACCTGGGGATCTATACCCTTATTCTGCTTTGCACAGCGTCTCCTGAAGTTGCCACATCTTTGGCACTAAGAGAGCTTTACATCATCTAATTCTGCCTTCTGGCATCTCTCCTCAATTGCATCACTGTTCTCTTGGGACAACCCTGCAGTTTATAAATCCATCTACCAGGAGGCAGGAGATCAAATCAGATGACCTGTGAAGCCCCTTTGTGGCCAAAACATCTAGCAGCTTTCTTACTTAGAAATTAAAGATGGGTGCAATGTCATGGCTGCCCACTCTGCCTCTCCATGAGAGGGAATTAAATAAAAATTCTCACAAGACATTAATAGCCAATAAAGAGTTAATAGGTTTCCTCTCTGGGAGTTAATTTAGAAACAGTTGGTAGGATAATGGGCAATAAAATAGAAAAGGAAATAATGTTTATTGAGAATCATTTCTTCTGTTGAAATGTAGCAGATTCACAAAGGAGTGGCTATCTTGGAATCACTTATTTGATGATTCCTCAAAGACTTCTGAGAGTCAACTAGATGCCAGTCACTCTCCTGGGTGCTGAAGATAGGGTGGCAGGCCGTACAAAGCTCCTGCCTTGGTGAGCTTGCAAGTCCTCATCAATTAGGATTTCCAACTGCAAGTGACAAAAATCTGACCCGAAGTGCTTTAAGCCAGGAGAAAAGGATCTGTAACTGAGAAGTCTGATGATAACTGGTTCCATATTATTGCTGGATTGGATTCAGGGCTCAGAAGGGAAGCAAGTGACAGCCTGCCCCATTGCTCAGCTGAATCTCTGAGGTTTCCTCTTGCCGGACCAGCTTGGGTCCTGGGGCCATCCCTGAACACCAGTTACACAGAGAAGGAAACGCTGCTGCGCCTAAGGTTCAGTGGAGACGTGTTCCCCCTGCTGCTGGGGATGGGGGGTCAGCTTCATCCTAAGAGTGGGACTGCAGTCATTTTGCTAACACAAGCTCAGGATATGTTTGCCCTAAGAAGGAACAGTAGATGCTTGATGAAAAAAAAATTTTCTTTAAGGTAGTTACTTTTTACCAGAGGAGAAAATAAACTTGAGAAAGTTTAATCCACACAGGGACTTTGAACCCACATCTTTCCTTACATGGTGCTTCTTCAGAAGCAGCAGGGGAAATATTTGCCTCATCCCCCCTGCCAGAACCACCTTCTTCCTCCACATCAGCTTTTCCAGTGATTCAGACCCACCCCTCTGTCCCATCAGAACCCTAGCTAGCCCATAACTCCTTCTCAGTGCCTAGCTTTGTGCTGCCCCAAATGCTGCATCATTCTATATTATGCACAGTGAGAAATATATGTATGCAGAATACACACACATATCTGCATCTGGATAATATATGTGACTTTTCATGAAAGCAACCCTGCTCTTAAAAACCCCTTCAGTGAACACTCTGCACCCTCCCCTGCCTTCTGATAGATCTGAGTAAAGATTACACTTTCTGACAGCAGGAACCCACCAGCCCCCTAATTTCACACTTAGCCCCTTGCCATTGGAAGAATGTACTATTTTCTCTTCCTGAAGTGCTGCGCTCCAGGACAGGTCCTTTGTGTCCTATGAAAGTGCTGTCTATCACTGGCTGCTTCTCCTCTGGCCCCTCCCCCCCCCCCCCCCATGCCCAATATCTCTGGGGGGCAGCCCTGGGGTTCCCATCTGGGTGCTCCCCACAGCCCTCCGTGATGTGCTCCGGATGGTTGAGTGAAATGGGTTTCTCGAGGCCATGAAGAGAAGAAGCCTGCAGCATGGAAGAGAAGGAGTGGGCACAGGGCCATCTCTACTGCTCACTGCACCTCCTCCAGTGTACTGTGACACCGTCCGAGAGCTCTCCACCCATCCACTCCACACCTTCTTCCCCAAACCTGTGGTTTTAGGTACATAAGCAATGCAGCCACATTGCAAAAAAAGAAAAATGAGAGGTAGAGGAGGGAGGGTCCTGAGAAAGGAGAGGAGAAGAGGAAAAAAAGGAAGAAAAATTGAGAAAAGAAGTGTGGAAACCCACCTTCAATTGCCACTTGCAGGTTCTTTTCATGTGCATCTGTTTTATGTTGTTGCTCTTTTAACACAGTGGTGGCCACGGTCTACTCTAGCTACTTGTTTATCCCAAGTAATTTCATGTAAAAAATTTACCCTCAATCCTCTGTAGCTCGCCTTGCGAGGGTGACACCTACATCTCCTGCCTAAGTATTGTAATTAGACCCAAAATGAAATGCATGTGACTTGCAGGGTCGAAGGCTCAGTGCCCTCACTCTCTGATTAGAAGATCTTAGGATGACTTATTTTGATTTCTTCTTCCTGATTGTGCCTCTTAGGGCAGAAATGGTTCTTGCTAAACAACAAAATTCTCTATAAAAGGCAACTTGCTGGGGAAGGAGGAATAATATCTGGTTGAAAAAGTACAGATAGTTACTGCATGAAAAATACCAAAGGGGCTCAGGCACCATCATTACTGCTATTGCCCTTCTCGGAAAGGCTGACACGTTGAAATTGACTGTGGCCATCCCGGCTTTCCTTTATGTTGCTACTTTGTAGTGAACAGACAGAAAGAAGTGTGCACCTTGGTGATTGGTGGCATGACAGCCTCAAGGCACTAACCCAGCACCTGCTTCCTGAGGCCAGCTCAGCACCTCACAAGGTGCCAGGTGCTGGGATAGGAACAGAAGGGACTTCGTCCCAGTCTGAGAGGTGTTTATCTGAGAGCAAGCCAACTGTATGTGTGTGACTTCTAGTACCTGGTTAGTCAGTGTACATCCAGAAAGCAGGGGCGCATTCCAGCTTATAGAAGAGAAGCCCTGGGGTGGAAATGTGTTGTGTGTTTTTACAATGATCAGAACAAATGGTGGCCTTTGGAAAGTACCGTGAGCAACGTTAGATTGTAAGGACAAGCAATGGAATGTTAAGGGACAGAGGCAGGAGGGGACGACCTCCTCCTCGCATGGAGGACATTGGACTCTGCCTGACAAGTGAACCTCAGAACGGAGAGCTTGGTTTTACAAAAGATTTTTTCTTCCCTCCAGGTCTCATACTTTTATTTGTAAAGTAGTGCTAATAATAGTCTTTCTTCTTTCACTGGATTGATGAAAGACTCAAGTACTAACCACATACAAAGATTATTGTTACTTTAATACATTCCATGGGGGTCAGGGAATAAGTATCCTTTGTAATTTGGTTTTAAGAACATTTAAGATTTTTCCCCCATTACAAAACAGATAAATTTGCATTGTAACCAATTTGGAAATATAGCAAAGCACATAAAAATATTTTAAAATTATCATCCAGACCTTAAAAACCATTACCATTGGCATGTATCTCCCAGCCAAGCTTTTTCCTATGCATGGGTTAAGAAAAATAAGCATTCAGCATCTCTGTTCTTACATCCTTGTCCATAGACTCCAAATTTCGTCCTTAACATAGAGTCCAGTAGTAAAATTGTTGGAATGCAGAGCAGAATATATGCAGAGTTTCAGATCTTTAGAGCTATAGTGTCAAACTGCCATTTTGAAAGGTTATTCAATTCACATTCCAGAAATTTAAGATAATGCCGCCCCCCTGCCCCACCTATCCTTTGCTGGGTGTTAACATTTCTTTTCTTTTCTTTTGCTGAATGTTATACTCCATTTTTATATACATTTTGCCCTCAGAATATATCAGGAAGAACAAGGGCAGCAGAGAACACGTTAGAAAGAGACCTGGTATTCACCATATGGTCTGAGAGTCGTGATATTCACCGCCATATTGGTAACATGGTCTTAGAGAGCGCTTGAAGTCCTTTGCTTAAGCTCAGACATTAGAACACAACCATTTCAGAAAGGGGGAGTTAACATTTCTAAACATCTTTACTAATTTGATAGTAGAAAAATGGTATTTCCTTGTTTTAATTAGCCTTTCTTTCATTACTGGTGGTGATGAACATTTTTTTCATTTGTTTATTGGCCACTTGTATTGATTTCACTGTAGTTTGACTGCTCCTTGTCTTTTTTCTGTTGATGTATTCCTTCTTATTATTGATTTGTAAAATAACACTTTTATATATTAAAGACATTGACTTTTCGGCATATATTTTGCAAATATTTTCCCAATTTGTCATTTGTCTTTTAATTTTGTTTATGATAGGCTTGACACACAGAAGGTTTTTGATGTTTATTTAGTCAAAAATGTTTAACTTTTTTTCCTTTATGGTATCAGCATTTGTATATGTGCATAGCAAGTGCTTTCCAGTTTGGCATGGTTAATTCTGTATGTCCACTTGGCTAGGCCGTAGTGCCCAAATATTTGGTCAGACATTATTCTAGATATTTCTGTGAAGGTACTTTTCGGATGAGATTGATGTTTAAATTAGTAGACTCTGAGTAAAGCAGATTATCCTCCATTATGTGGGGGGACCTCATCCATTCAGTTGAAGGTCTTAGCAGAAAAATAACTTAGCTCCCCCAAAGAAGAGATAATTCTGCCAGTAGACTGCCTTTCGACTTGAGTGGTAACATCAACTCTTTTCTGGGGCTTCAGCCTTCTAGCCTACCCTGCAGATTTTGGATTTGTCAGCCTCTGTAATCACACGAGTCAATTCCTTTAAAAAGATCTATTTCTCCCTCTCCTTCAATCACCGTACACACACAAACACACACACATACACAATTAGTTCTATTTCTCTACAGAACTCTGATTAATAACATACAAGCCAAAAACTATGTAAATGTTTATTTATATTTTCTTTTAGTACTATTATGCTTTCAGTTTGTGTGTGTGTGTGTATGTATTTTTTTTTTTCCCCGAGATAGAGTCTCTCTCTGTCCCTCAGGCTGGAATGCATTGGTATGATCTTGTCCCACTGCAACCTGTACCTCCCAGGCTCAAGCAATTCTTGTGCCTCAGCCTCCTGAGTAGCTGGAAATATAGGCACCTGCCACTACGCTCGGCTAATTTTTGTATTTTTAGTAGAGAACAGGTTTCACCATGTTGGCTAACCTGGTCTCAAACTCCTGACCTCAGGTGATCCACCCACCTTGGTCTCCCAAAGTGCTGGGATTACAGACATGAGCCACAGACCCTGGCCAGTTTGTACATTTTTTAGTCAGTTGAGAGTTCAATGTTTGCTATAAGGCAGATTTTTTTTTTTTTCTTTTTTTGAGACAAGGTCTCATTCTGTCTCCCAGGCTGGAGTGCAGTGGTGCAATCATGGCTTACTGTAGCCTCGAATTCCTGGGATCAACAATCCTCGTGCCTCAGTCTCCCATAATCGCAAAGTGCTGCGATTATAGGCGTGAGCAACTGTGCCCAGCCTCAAGGCAGAGAGGCAGAGATTTGATTTAATTATCTTCCATGTGGTTAACTAATTGTTTCAACACCATAAATTGAATGACATATCCTTTCTCTTTTTCCTTGAAATGACACTCTATTTACATGTATCTTCCTAGATTTTCAGTCTGTTGTTTTGATCTGCCTGTTCCTGCTTTGGTAACCTTAGTTTTGTGATGCACTTTAATATTAGAGAAGTCAACACCTCAGATGACCTTTTCTGAATCTTTCTTTGGAAATATTTTCCACATGAGTGAATTTGAATAACTTTTGTTATGTTCCCAAAAGAAATCCCATTCACAATTTATTGGAATTGTGTTACTGTTATAGGGGAATGTGGAGAAAATTAAAATCTTTAAAATCCTGAATTTTCCTATTCAGGGATACAGAGTATCTCCGTTTACTCAACCCTCCTATTTTTCTCAATAAATTTTTGTCATTTTCTTCGTAGGTGTTTTGCACATTTTATAGACATTTTATATTTTTGGTTGCTTATGGATTTTTGTCATTGTAATTTTCTGGTTTTGTGTACGTGTGTTTATTAATTTATATTGTAAACAGTGCCTTACTAAATCTCTTACAAATTCTAATAGTAATTTTGTGAATTGTAGATTTTTTTCCAGAAAATATGATCATTTTCTCCTCTTCCTTTCAATGTTTTTTGACTATTAACTTGTATTCGTGTCTAACTGCAAGGTCTAGACCTTCCAGGAAACAAAGTCTTAGTACATAGTAGGTGAGCTTCTTTGTCTCAATTTTGAAAGTAAAACTGGAATGCTCCTAAGTTACTCATTAAAATGATACTGGTAAAATATCACTGAACTCTTAGAATAAGTCCTCCTTGGTCATGGCACGTTACTCTTTTAAAAAAAAAAATAGCGCTAGGTTTGATTTGGTATCCTTTACTTACGGTTTTTATTTATTGATTTTTGCATTACTTTTCATGAACTGTAGATTTTAGTTTTTACATTTCATTTCTCATATGGTGACTGATGCACTTTGAAAATGAGTTAAGCAACTCAGTTTTTTCAATATACGGTATTGTTGAATATTGTTTGCCATCCTAAGTACTTTGATGTTATTACCAACCTTGCTCTTTTGTTATTTGGTTTTTCTGATATTCACTTTACCAGCAAATATTTATTGAGTGCAGACTATGTTCTAAATACTAATTTATACTGGTTTATCATTTAATCTATATTTTTGTATGTTTTCCTTTTTTTAAAAAAAAAAAAAAGCAGGTGTTACTTGTTGAGCCAATCTGAGAATTATTTATGCTATCACAGGAAGATTTAACCTATTTATAGTTGTTATAATGTGTGTTATGATCAGAACTGCTTCTTGCAGCGTATTTTGTTTTCTGAATTTATGCTGTCTTTTTCTTTGTTTCCTGTATTATACTCTATAAATTGTTGTTATTTTATTATCATCTCTCAGTGCCTTGTATATTCCCTATTCTTAAATCTCCCATAGGTTACCTTTAAACATTTTGAAAGCTTTTGGGTTTTTTTTCGTTTTAAGAAATGGGGGTCTCACTTTGTTGCTCAGGCTGGAGTGCAGTGGTGTGATCATGGCTCTTTCCAGCCTCGACCTCCTCATCTCAATCGATCCTCCCACCTCAGCCTCCCAAAGTGCTAGCATTACAGGTGTGAGCCACCATGCCTGGCCCTGTACCACTTCTTAGTTTCTATTATTTTTAGGAATTTGGAGCCAACCAATGAAAAACTTTTTGTTAGTCTTTTCTTTCTAAAACATGCTGACAATTTATTCAACTTATTAACCAACATTATAACATTTATTTAGCTTTATCTCTTATTTATTTGGTTGCATGGCTTATCGGGGGTTCTTCTGTATTATAGTTTCAGATGTTAATTTTCTTTTCTTAGGTTAGTTGTATTAATATTACTTTTTCAAATGATGTTTTTGAATGAAGAGTACATGAGTGTTATATTGTCTTGAATATTGCATATCCAATAATACAAAGTATTACTTTAACATAGTAAAGACCACCTTTCTTATTATACTTCCTAAATAAAATTATTTTCCCTTACAACTATGTGGACATTGATCCATTATCTTCCAGTATTTTATATTGCAGTATAAAAGTCTAAAGGAGGCCTGGTTTGTTTCCTTTGTTTAAAAAAAACATGTTTTGTGGTTTTCTGGCTAAAATCCTAGAACCACTTGTCCTTTGTCTTCATTATCCAAATGTTTATTTGGTTAAGTATAGTATCGATTTCTTACCATTTTTTTTCTTCTGGAACATGATAAACGTTTTTAATCTATGCTTCAGTCTTTAGGAACATTTCCCACAACTATGTCTTTGTCTTGATTATTTGTTCTAGCCTTGTCTTCTAAAATTATCTGTGGGTAGTGGAAACTCTATTGCCTGCCCTGCACATCTGCTCCTTCTCTTCTCTGCACTCTGGGAAATCTTCTAAAGTTTGTCCTGCATGTCATTGTCTCAATTTTGTATCATTTCGGTTCTGCTCTTTGCTGGCTCCTATGTGGATGCTAATTATGCAAATGCATTTTCCACCTCTTGAACTCCTTTTTCTAAGTCACCTCACTTCTCATTTCCTCGTGTTTTTCCTTTATCCTCTTCTCTTGAGCCTTTGATTCACCCTCTTGTTTCTTCATCTGTTCCTCTTCTCTAGGGATTCCTCCTGCTCTCCCTGAACTGATGGCTTATTTAATTCTCTTGAGGTGCTGAAGTTCTCTTACATTTTCTTCTGAATTCTAAAGTAGATCATTTTCAGAGAGTACTCTTCAGGATAATGTTCTATATGTCTCAATATACAGATTCTACTCCCACCTCTATCCCCACTCCTTCGTACCAGGCCTCATGTTGGATTTAAATCACGTTTACTTACCACTGAAAAAGAAGTGATCCATTCGCACTCACTGCTGACCAACAGCCAGGATGTTTAGAAGCTTTTGTCTTTGCCGTCTGTCCACGTGGATGACTGACGACAGGTTTAATAGCATCCAATCCAATTCCATAGAATTGGGATTGGAAGAATTCTGTAGGAAGAATCTACCTCATGCAGTTCCTCTTCCAGCCCCCCTGGCTGCTGCTGGGCCCTGCTGAACACATGGATGGGCACAGGACACACTGCAGTTCATAGTGTATACTGCTGCTGGGGTCTCTGCTCTTACCCACTGTGTCAGTGTGAATTTCATGTATTCCTGCTTGTCCTAGTGGTAACCGTTGTTCTCTGTGACCAAAGAATACAATTCAACATTTCTCCTCATATGACAATATGCATATTTGTAAAAAAAAAAAACAATTCTGCCCTATTGGAACATATATGATGTGAATATAAGTATACCAAGATATTCCATTCTTATAGTTTGGAATTAGGCATCATCAAAGCAAAATGCCTGTTCCAGAAGAGGATTAGCAAAGGCGCAGCTCTCTGGAGGAGGTCTATGAGATACTGGAAAATCTTATCCAGGCCGGGCACAGTGACTCATGCCTGTAATCCCAGCACATTGGGAGGCTGAGGCGGGCTGATCACTTGAGGTCAGGAGTTCACGACCAGCCTGGCCAACATAGAGAGACCCCATCTCTACTAAAAACAATACGAAAATTAGCCAGGCGTGGTAGCTCATGCCTGTAGTCCCAGCTACTCAAGAGGCTGAGGCATGCCAATCGTTTGAATCTGGAAGGCGGAGGTTGCAGTGAGCCAAGATCATGCCACTGCACTCCAGCCTGGGCGAGAGAGAGAGCAAAACTGTCTCAAAAAGAAAAAGAAAGAAAGAAAATCTTATCCAATCTCTGGGCATCACCTTTCCACCCAGTCCTACCTCCCTGTTGGCAACTAAGTCTACTGCAGCATCATATGCATAAGCCATTTCTCTTCCTTCTGAGTGTACAGGTATCTGGGTATATAGATATGTGTGAAGGTACACATTTATCTTTTCACAGAATATACTACATAATTTATGATGCAGAGTGGAAAGAGATTGAAAAACACATGCAAGTGCCTAAAATACTGCTTGGGATATGTAGCAGTATAATTGAAGGACATGTACTATAAAAGTCTAATGTGTAAAATTCTTTGAAGAATTACCCACATTATTCTATGTCAAATCTCTGTTAAAAAGCAAACTGGAAAAATTCACTGGACCATAGCCGATTTTAAACTCCAAATCTCCAATCTATTCAAAACCCAAACCTTGTAAGTAAGATCACAGATCCTTCCTACAACATGGCTGTTTGCTCACTGTGTCGTTTGGGAATCTGCAGCACCTATTGAGGGTCTTGAAGAGAATCCAGTGAGCTGTGGGGAGATTTGTGTGGTCAGTATCGAGTCTGAACTGTGTGTTAGACTACATGTGGCAGAGAGAGAGGTGGGTAGGACACAGGTGAGAAGCACAGTCTGCCGCCTACAGCCCCAGGGAAAGCGTGAGGCTGTGGCGAGGCAGGATGATGCGTGGGCTTTGGGCTTTGGAGGAGGGAGGAATGGCCTCGCCCAGTGTTGGCCTGCATGCATGTCCTGTGGAATCTTTCTCAGTGAAGGATATAGAAGGAGGGTACTGTGGGTTACATGAGGGGCAATAAGGGAGCAAGGACCTTGCAGAATGCTGAAAACTACAAACATGGTAGAGCCATGAAACTGGAATTAGTCCAAAGCAGTTGGCTCCCACCATGCAGCTGTGGTTCCTCACTCTCCACTCCGTCACCCCACCTTGAATGACACTCAGCTCTGTCTTCACTTCTGCCCCCAGTCTTCCTGCTCCACCCACGACGGCCATGTCAGCTGGCCGCATCCCTGCTGCCCTGTCTCTTTCCTCTGCCTCTCAGCCTCTGAATACTCCTGGCTTCTGCCTCCTCCTAACTCAGCTTGGCTTGGATCCCTCTGGTTCCTGGCATACCTCATTTTGAAGCTTCCTCCAAGTCTCACTTTTAGTGGGGCAAACTGATAAATCACTTGAAAAAATAATCATTTTTTTCAGTTTAAATTCTCAAAAAAGTCTATCCAGCTGGCTCTGCTCACCTCTTAGGATGTGTCACAGGAGAGACTTTGGAGTTGCAGCCTTTGGGTCACATGTACCCCTTGCTCCAGTTAGATGCGGTCACAAGAATTTGTGGGGTACAAAATATGGCTGCCTGGAGCTACTTATTCAGTTGGGTCTGCGGTCAAGAGTTTTCGTTAGAAGAGGCAGTGGGTATGGTAAGGACTGTGATTGACAGGATTGGTATGATGTTGCTGGCTACTGGGGAGGGGAGGAGGGAACAGCACAAATCTAGAAGCTTGGTTCTTTGTCCTTTACGGTCTGGCTGGAAAGAAGAGCACATGCAACTCCATTGCTGCATGATCCTGAGTATATCAGGGTGCTGATCATGTCCTAACCAGGGACCCAGGCCCATGGCAGACCACTTGTGCCACAGAGAGATGCCAGCCTAGGTTGAGGGACCCAGAGGAGCCTGGCCCACAGCTGGTCTGGCTGTGCTTAGGATGTCCTTGAAGGCATGGCCTGTGGCCTTGATGGAACTCAAAGGGGATACATCTCATTTCAGGCCCAGAAACTGAGCTCGCAAAAACTCCTTGAGCTGGAGGTGAGAGGTGACCAAGCAAGAAAAACATCAGTTGCTACAAAATCACTGTTAAGAATGGCTTCTGAAACAGGTGCCGGTCCCAGAGCTGTACAGAAACCGTTTTTGACCAAGAGCTGCCTTTCATGTCCCCATCTCACAGATGGGTTCTGACATCAGAGAAGAGAACCAGCAGAAACCTTATCGAGCGGGACACGGCCGTGGCTCTAACCTTGCGCTCAGATCCATTTTGCTGGCTCACCGGTGGAGGCAGAGGACAGGATCGCAAAGCTCCTGCCTTCCAGAAAGGACTCCCTGGGGGTCCATGAAGACAGCGTCCTCAGTAACATTTGCACTACATTTTGTTCCTGTTTGCCTTTAAAATTTGTTGTTTTCCCCCAATTCTCTTGGAGTGGGAGATAAAATCTGGGTAGGGAGCTGAGTTTGTGGTTTTTTCCTTCTGCTGGGAAAATTGATCTTCCTGAAAGCTTGTGTGGTCTGTTCTCAGGGAAGGCCGGGAACATTGCTGGGTAGGTCCAATAGTAAACTCCAGAGTCATAAATTAAATGTGGAGAGCTGACAGGAAGGTACCACCTGGACAACATGAGCTTTAGCCCAACCTGGGAATATCCATGCACAGTCCTTGGGGTGTGAAAATTAATTTTTTATATAGAAATAGACAGGAGCTCATTTAACTTACCACATGGTCTTTTGGGGGTCAGTGGATTTGTTAATATATGATGCCAACAAAGTGTTTTGCCCAGAACCACTGTGTGGAGGGTGTTGCTATGGGCTGTTGTCTATTGTTTCGCGGCATTGAGGGTAAGGCCACGTGGTTCCATTGTCTGGCCGTGCCACTTAACTCTGTGACCTTTGACAAATTAGTTAGTCACACTAAGCCTCAGTTCTTTCAACTGTAAAATGGGGACAATACTGGTGCCTTCCTCATAGGGTTATTCTGAGGATTAAAGGATATAACGTACTGAATACCTTGGCACAGTGCCTAGCATACAGTGAGCACTAAATCATCAGTTATGATTATGAAGTATGAGTGAGTGGACCAGATCTTTTGCCTGCTCTCCATATCTGAAACCAGATGTTTGTCCCTAGAGCTCTGTAGTCAGTGAACACGTGCATGACTTCTGAGGTTCCTGCCGAGGTTCAGAGCAAGCATTTCAAGGTCAAGGCTCTGGGCCAGTGGGCACTGCCCAGGGCAGCAGGAGAGACAGAGCTGGCACACTGCCTGCCCAGCTTCATAGCTGTCTTTGTATCTGTTCTCCTTTCTTGGTTGCTTACATATGTTATCGTGTTAGGCCCATTATGCATAATGAAACATTCAGAGTGTTTAGCAACCCAGAAGCTATTGCAGTCCTTCGTTGAAGGACTCTGTTGTTATGAAATGAATCATTTCCAGGAGAAAACAAGTGAAAGCTCCAACAGCCATACTCCTGGGCTGAGAGCAATAACCATTTAAATAGCGAGAGCGAACACTCAGTGGTCTCAACCCCTTAAAAGGTTTTTTGGGATAAATTGGTGCTTGCTGAGCGATTCGCTTCTCGGTGGGGGTATTCAGGGTGCTGGCTGTAATGAGCAAGGAGGAGGCAGGCCCTGGGACCACAAAGGCACGTCTCTGATAAAGAATCAGAAGAGAAAATTAGAAAAGCAAAAATCTGAACAGGCCATGAGAATGAGGAGACGGAGAAGGTTGGCCAGGTCTTTGCTGTGTTGTAAAAAAGAGGAGGTTTCTGTCTCGTGAGAATCCGGAACCCAGAGGAGATGAGGTATGGGGATTGCAGCTCTGCAGCCAGGGCAAAACAGCAGGAGAAAAGCTCACCCAGCGTAGCAGGGCAGCTCTGCTGTGGTCTGAAGGAGGCTTAAACACAGGGATGGGAACATGATGGGGTGGCTGGAATAGGCCTGCATTTTGAAAATCAAAGCTAGATTTATTTCGTTTTATTTGTTGTACTGCTCTGGTTACTCAGAAACCAGCAACTATGTCAGGGTCCTGGTTTACAGAGTAAACCAATAGCAAGTCCTTTAATGTGCTTCCAGAGGTATGCTTTCCTTCCTTGAGAAACTTGATTAACACGACCAACACTTACCTTATATATGAGTAAGATGAAATGCCCAACAAGACAGACTCTAAAGAGCATGTAAAATATCAAGCCTTGCTTAAACAGGATCTGGGCAAAATACATCCTAGCAGTTTGCATTAAACAGATTATACTGTTAATGCTATTTTAAAGCTATTTGCTTCTCACTCATGTGCTTCCAGGACTTCCACAGATACTAAAATCCTCAGATGCTCAAGTCTCTTCTACAAATGGTGTCGTTTTTGCATATAACCTACACATGTTCTCCCATACACTTTATATCATCTCTGGATTACTTAGTCATGTACTGCGTAATGATGTTTCAGTTGACAACAGACTGCATATACAGTGGAAGTCCTGTAAGATCACACTGAACCTGAAAAATTCCTATCACCTAGTGATATCATAGCTGTTGTCACATCACAGCATAATCCTTATTCACGTGTTTGTGGCAATGCAGGTGTAAACAAACTTACTGCAAACTATGCTGGGGAGTACTTAGCTTATCCATGGGTGACCCTCCCAAAGGTAGCTCAGACCTTCAAGATAGAAAGCCAAGCATTTGACACATGAGGCCTGACCTCAGAGGAAAGAGCTTTCTATTTTAGAATCCTTGCATTTTAAGATGATTCCCACCCATCCCCATAGCAGAATAATAGTCAATAACAGTTAGCTAACATTCCCTGTGTGCTTGCTGAGTGCCAGGCAGCAATCTTACCTGCAATTTCATTTTCATCACTTTGTGGGGGTGTTCTCATCCCATTTAACAGATGCTATTCTCATCCCATTTAACAGATGAGGAAAGTGAGGTGCAAAGAGACTTAGTAACATAAGTAGCGGGCCCATATTCATGCACCCAGGGACCAGTGTAGCTAATAGAAAAATTCATTGCTGTTCCCTTTCATAATACAATTTTGCACAATGATGATATCAGGCAAAATACCCAATGATGCATTTCTCAGAACTGATCCCATCATTAAGCAATCCGTGACTGTAATACCTCACACAATGTAAATGCTGTATAAATAGTTGTTATACTGTATTTTTAAAAAAATTCTATTGTTTATGGTTGTGTTATTTTTTATTGTTTATTTTTTTTTAAATGCTTTTGGCCAGGTGCAATGGCTCATGCCTATAACCCCAGCACTTTAGTAGGCCGAGGAGGGCGGATCACGAGGTCAGGAGATTGAGACCAGCCTGGCCAACATGGTGAAACCCCGTCTCTACTAAAAATACAAAAATTAGCCAGGTATGGTGCCAGGTACCTGTAATCCCAGCTACTTGGGAGGCTGAAGCAGGAGAATCACTTGAACCCGGGAGGTGGAGGTTGCAGTGAGCTGAGATCATGCCACTGCACTCCAGCTTGGGTGACAGAGCGAGACTCCATATCAAAAAAAAAAAAAAAAAAAAAAAAAAAAGCTTTCAAGTCTCCGTTGTTTGAATCTGTAGGTGTGGAACCCGCAGATCCAGAGGGCCGACTGTACGAACTTACTTTCAAAAAAGAGCAGTAGACTGTGGAAAAGGCAAAGGTAGTTTCTGAGCTGGTTCCAAAGCAGCTTTCTGATCAGCCTGCAGAAAAGACCTAATGGGCTCAAACACTTTCGCCTGCTTGGCAAGATTATCCAGAGCTGATATAGCATCCTGCATTGTTCTGTTCATTTTTATTTAAAAAATTAAACTAAACCAATATTTATATTAAAGAATATTAAAAATAATACTCTTTTTATTTTATTTTATTTATTTTATTTTTTGAGACAGAGTCTCACTGTCACCCAGGCTGGAGTGCAATGGCGTGATCTTGGCTCACTGCAATCTCAGCCTCCTGGGTTCAAGCAATTCTCCTGCCTCAGCCTCCCAAGCAGCTGGGATTACAGGCATGCGCCACCATGCCCAGCTAATTTTTGTGTTTTTAGTAGAGACGGGGTTTCGCCATGTTGGCCAGGACGGTCTGGAACTCCTGACCTCAGGTGATCCACCCACCTTGGCCTCCCAAAGTGGTAGGATTACAGGCGTGAGCCACTGCGCCCGGCCTATTGCCTGCTTTTTAAAGGCCCAGTCTAATTTATTTCAGGTGAATCTTTCAGAAAGACTTGCTATTTGTTAATTCATTCAGCCAGCCAGTCATTCATCCCACGAATATTTATCCAACAAATATTTATTGAATGACCTCACTTTTGCCAGGCACTGATCTGAGCACTGAGAGCCAAGATGGATGCTTAGACAACTTTGTTTGCAACCTAATTCTCACCTTTGTTTGTGCCCTGCCTTGACCCTCAAATTCATGAAACACTTTGTGTCACATCTACTCTAATAACAATGCTGGGCAAATTTTTCCTCCATTACAGAGGTGAGCAAATGGAGCCCAAGACTGTGTAGCGATTATATGAACCATCCAAATAAGTGAAAAATCAAAACCCAGAATTTTTATTTGTCCTGCTTGTCTTGTGCACCCACTTGAGCTTCTGATCTTTGTTCTGTTCCCTCCCTGCTCATCAGACCAAATCTGTCCCCTTTCTCATTCCTCTAGAGTGGAGCTGTTGACTTTTCAGAGTGACAAGTTGATAGAATCAACTTATCTCTGCGAATGGTTAGGAAGCTAATAATGGCTTAATATTATCCTGCTGTGCATTTGCTGCTATCCTGGCACAAGGTCATCAGCTTGTCAGACAAATCCCCTGCCTTTGGCTCCAACAGATCCTGTGTTAGCTAGAGTTAGGGAAACACATGGACTGGAACTTCATAATGAGGTAAGAGCATATTTCTGCCATGTCACAAATTCCTGGACAATCAAATGAATTGACAGTCATTATTTTTTTACAAAACAATTTTCTGTAAGAGGTGGGTTTGGGTGACAGCTCTGATGATTTTCCATTCAATGAAGACTTCCTGAAGGTGAAAGTCCTTCCCCAGCTCCAAAAGAGACTCCCACCTTGCTAGGATTGGCAGGCAGCCTACTTGCCCGCTGTCTGGGATTCTGCAGTTGTCTTTCCTTACATAAACCTACTCAGAATATATTCAGAAGCAAATAGGATGGGTATTTTTGATGGGGATTGAGAAGAAGTGTAGTTTATGGGATTTTATCTTGCAACTGATTTGTTTCTGCCAGATGTTGATATGTAACCCTGATGCTGTGATTTCAGGCCTCGGGAGCAGTAACATTATAAACAACCTTCCGTTCCTTCATCTGCTAGTAGGAACCTTAATTTATCACGTAGGTGATAGAGTTGCAGTTTCTCATCCACTTGTGAAAAAATTGGGCAGCTGTAGGGAATGCATCCCTTCTTTTAAAGAATTCATTCTAAGGAACAAGAGAGAGAATTTATTCCAAAATATCTTCATCCCAATGGAAATAAAAATCCTGTCTAATGGCTCAGAATATCTCCTGGGCTTTGATTAAGAAGGACTTATAAGGATGGGCTTTTCTTCTCTTATAGTTTGTCTTCTGGGCTAATCAGACTTTAGGAAGAGAATCTTGTCTTCGGCATCTACTGAGGCAGGCACCTTCTGGGACGCAGACCTGCTGAAACCTGCTGCTGCCACAGGTGTGCTTTGAGGGTGCTCATTTATTCAGTGACTTGCTGATGACTGGAGAATGGAGGACAGGAACCTCCTCTGTCCTTTAACCTCAGACACAATGCCCGTTCTGCTGTGTTTAAAAATAATACTCTTTATAGTTTTTTTTTTCTGATGATAAAAACAAAGCTTGTCCTTTTTAGAAAAAAATTGAATATATAAATAGAGGAAGGCAAAAATTACTTGTAATACCACCACCTAGAAATAGTCTTTGTTATTATTCTGATTTATATCTGGCCTATTCTCTGTGAATGCATTTATGTTGTTTCCACAAATTGAAATCTTCCTATACAATCTATTCTGTGACCTGAGGTTTTTCACTTAGCACTATATTTTTTCTTTATTGTTACTTAAAAATATATTCTGCATCTCTGCATAAAGACAACATCTGAACTGTGAAAATACAGCAGTGACCAGTCTCTTACAGGGGTCCTGACCCTACTCGAGTTCATATTCATGGGGGGAGAGCAGGCATTAAACAAATAATTGTACCAGTAATTATTTGACTGCAATTGTGATAAGAGCTATGAAGGAAAAGGACAGAGGGCTGTGGGCACCTGATTAGTTTGGGGAAATCAGGAAGGCTTCCCTGAGGAAGTGGCATGAAGGCCAAGAACTAGTACCTGAGTAAAGGTTATCTAGGCAAAGAGAGCCCAGGATAAGAGTGGGAGGAAGATGAGAGCTCTGGGATCTGAGAAGAGCCAGCATGGCTTAGAGAGTGAGGGGATACATGGAACAAGGTAATGCAGTAGAGGTAGGCAGGGACTAGATCACTCAGAGTCCCAGTGAAGGATGTTGAGTTTATCCTCAAAGCAATGGTAAGCATCAGTAGGTTGTAATCGGGGTTGTGACTTGATGAGATTTATAGTTTTAAAGGATTATTCTGTTGTAAAGAATGGGGATTATGGAGTAGCTGTAAGAGGCTGAGTTAGGAAACTACTATAATAACCTAGAAAAGCAACACTTGTGGTTTGGAATAGTACAATGGTAGGCATGGGAGAGATAGATGGACTGTACCTATTTTTCCTTCTGTTTTAGAAGCATTTTGATCAGATATGGTGACTTACTGGATATGGAAAGTGAAAAAGGAGCTTCAGGGATACTTCCTAGGCCTTTTTCACCTGGACAGAGGCACTAAACACTAATACAGAGAGTTTTGGGGGAGGACCAGGTCTTCTGGGGGTAAATGGTTGATAAGGTTTGGCTGTGTCCCCACCCAAATCTCATCTTGAATTGTAGTTCCCATAATCCCCACATGTGGCAGGAGGGACCCGATGGGAAGTAATTGAATCATGGGGGCAGTTTCCCCTATGCTATTCTTGTGATAGTAAGTTATCACAAGATCTGATGGTTTTATAAGGGGTTTCCCCTTTGCTCAGCTCTCATTCTTCTCCTTCCTGCCACCATTGTGAAGAAGGACATGTTTTCTTCCCCTTCTGCCATGATTGTAAGTTTCCTGAGGCCTCCCTAGCCATGGGGAACTGTGAGTCAATTAAACCTCTTTCCTTTATAATTTGTCCAGTCTCTGGCAGTTCTTCATAGCAATGTGAGAATGGACTAATACAATGATGGACTCTGGTTTAGACGTGTTAAGTTGGATGTGCCAGTGGAAGAGGAGAGAGCACACAGGCTGTTGGCTATGTAGGGCTGGAATGCATCACAGGGAACTGGACTGAATATGGAGATTTGGGAGTCATCAGCATGTGGATGGCAAAAGAAGCCATGAGTGGCTGAAATTGTCTAGGGCAAAAAGGTAGAGTCTGAAGAGAAGGTCTACCACAGGGCCTGAAGAGCCAGAGCCACTGAGCTCTTTCATAGGAGGGTGGATGCATTTGGGGCTGGGTCTCCTTGTCTCTTTCACACCAAACCTGTCTGAATTCCCTCAAGACAACTTCCCTTCATTTGCTTTGTGATCCCAGTGGTGTGCCGGAGCCAGTGCATACTGGCTCAGGAGAGCTTATTGTTAAATTTGCAGGAGTTTTATGAGCCGCTTGTTTGATACTGGCCATGATAGAAGCAATTACACGTGGAAACTGTCAAATTCTACTAATCAAGGTTTAAAAAAAAAATTTTCCCTACTCCTGGAGTGCTGGTTGTTTAACATTTACCAGCATACCTCTGTTTCTAACCAACTCATCTTTGCTTCTAGTGCAACTTTGTGGGTTCTTTCCCTTGGAATCTGGGAGTAAGCATGATCTGTGATCATTTCTATGTCTCTCTGGAAGTCTCTAATTTTGTCATAAATTACCAGCCCTTTCTGCTAATGAGGGAGTAAGCAAATGACTTTACATTGAGACAGTGAACCTCCTCAGTCTCTGTATTAGTTTTCTATTGCTGCTGTAACTAATTACCACAAACATAGTAACTTAACACAAATATATTGTCTTAAAGTTTCTGTAGATTAGGAGTCCTCATGAGGGCTTGGTGAGGTTCTCTGCTTAGGGACTCACAAAGTTAAAATCAATCAAAAGAATTCAGTGTTATGTGAGAGTAGAACTGAGATCTTTGCTGTATTAGGCTACTCTCACAGTGCCATGAAGAAATACCTGAGGCCTTGCGCAGTGGCTCAAGTCTGTAATACCAGCACTTTGGGAGGCCGAGACGGGCGGATCACGAGGTCAAGAGATCGAGACCATCCTGGCTAACACGGTGAAACCCCGTCTCTACTAAAAAATACAAAAAACTAGCCGGGTGAGGTGGCGGGCACCTGTAGTCCCAGCTACTCGGGAGGCTGAGGCAGGAGAATGGCGTAAACCCGGGAGGCGGAGCTTGCAGTGAGCTGAGATCGGCCACTGCACTCCAGCCTGGGCGACAGAGCGAGACTCCGTCTCAAAAAAAAAAAAAAAAAAAAAAAACAAAGAAATACCTGAGACTGAGTAATTTATAAATTTATAAAGAAAAGAGGTTTAATTGGTTCGTGGTTCTGCAGACTCTACAGGAAGCATAGTGGCTTCTGCTTCTGAGGAGACCTCAGGAAACTTACAGTCATGGCAGAAGGCATAGGAAAAGCAGGCACGTCTCACACTGCCAGAGCAGGAAGAAGAGAGGGAGGGAGAAGGTGCTACACACTTTTAAAACAACTAGACCTCATGAAAACTCACTATTTCACATGAACAACCCTGAGGGAATGGTGCTAACCCATTCATGAGAATTCTGCCCCCATGATCCAATTGCCTCCCACCAGGCCCCACCTCCAACACTGGGGATTGCAATTCCACAGGAGATTTGGTGGGGACACACATCCAAACCATATCACTTGCTTTCTTTGCTGACTATTAGCTAGGGGATGCTGTCTGCTCCTAAAAGTCACCTACATTCTTCCCTTCCCATGTGGCTCTCCATCTTCAAATTGGCAGTGGCATGTTAGACCCTTCTTAGGATTTGATTCTCTCTGACTTCTCCTCTGCCATCAGCCAGACAAAGCTCTCTGCTTGAAGGGCTCATGTCATTCTATCAGTCCTACCTGGATAACCTTTCTGTCTTTGCATCACCTGTGCCTGTGTTAGTCTCCTAGGGCTGCTGTAACAAAGTACCACCAAATGGGTGCTTAAAGCGTTGGGAATGACTTATTGTCTCATAGTTCTGGAGGGTTGTGGTCCAAAATCAAAGTGTCATTAGGGCTGTGCTCCCTCCAAAGCCTCTAAGAAAGGAGGCCTTCCTGCCTCTTCCAGCTTCTAGAAGCCGCAGGTGTCCCTTGACTTATGACAGCATTATTCCAATCTCTGCCTCTGTCTTCACATGGTCTCTTCCCTGTGTGTCTGCATTCTCCTCTCTGTGGTGTCTGTGTCCAAACTTATCACTTCTCATAAGGACACTAATCGTATTGGATTAGGGCCACACCAATGACCTCGTCTTTACTTGAGTATATCTGCAAAGACCTTATTTCCAAATAAAGCCCTATTCATAGGTACTAGAAGTTAGGACTTCAACATACCTTTTTGAAGGACCTAATTCAACCCATAACAGTGCTATGTAACAAAACAGAACATAATCACAGGAATGGTGCTTCATCATATTCATTGGTCCCGGGGGTTACGGCATGGAATATTGGGTGGTGAGGAGGCATTTTTATAATTCTGCCTACCATAGTCTTCAAAGATGCCCTTTAAATAATTGTCTCATCTGCTGACTCACCTAAAAATAGATCCCGTGTCATCCATGGTGCCTCCTTGGATGACTTCAGTTTATACCTTCCTCCTTCCTCCAGTTTTGAGTATTGTCTGCCTGACGAACAGAACTTTCTCATGGCCTGCACTGTTCTCCTTCCAGAGGGGCAGACTCCTAGAAACTCAGTGCCTGAGCTGATTACGATATTTGGTACAAGACACAGTGAAAATGAAGAACTCTCCCATCCTTCAAACATAACCAATTTTGTGCTCCAATCACCAGCAAAGGAAAGTTTGCTTTTGCTTTTTATTTTTTTTTTTCTTAAAATTGTAAAGCATATAACAAATTGTTCTGCATTTTCTCTCACATGGTTTTGGTTGGAAGATATCTTCCTTTCCCCAGCCGTCTGCTGTACCTCACTCTTCAGCACACTCAGGCTCAGGCTGGAGTCGTCTCTATGGCCACCTTGTGATCTGCCCTCTCTTTTCATCTTCCCCAGGAGTGCATTTCCCACCATGAGTGATAGCCATGTTCCATCTGCACTGGCTAAAATTACACGGCACTTACAGTCTCCCTTTTATCTCCCCCTCCTCCAGATGTCAAGCAAATTCAAAAGTTAAAGCAGATGATTTTTTTTTTTTTTTTCATGAAGCAAACAGGAGTCTTGTCAGTTTCTGTGCTTTACAAGAGTGTTGAAAGCTGAATGGCTTCCCACTGTGTGTCCAGTTTGTTCTCTTCTGGGCAATTTCCTTTGGATAATTTAATTATGCTAAATTATTATATGATCATCTACTCTATCCAGAAAGGTTAGAGAGTAGAATTAGTCATTAGGAAATCTTTTTTGGAAATAGGTTTGGCTATTTTATCAGCTTTTACATTCTGAAAGGTGAATATGTTAATCAGTTTAATTTTTTTTAACATGTCTATTTTGTAAAATAGCCTGAGAGTGCAAGCTTGGAAAATTAACACCTTCATTATTTTGTGGGTATGTGTGTTGATTTTTGTACCCCTAAGATGACAGGACACCCTAGAGTCAGGAGGCTGGGTCTTATTGTTGCTGAGGTAAAGTTCCAGGCATATCTGGTCTAACTGAACCCATGGAGACCAAAGCTTTGTCTTGTGGGGCATTCTGTGAAGAAAGGATGATGAAGCATTCCTTCTGAGGAAAGAATTGAACCGATAGCCTAGATCTTACTACCTTTTGTTCAAAGGCAGAGTCAGGCAGGGTGACAAGCCCAAGTTCTGAGTTCAGTAAGCATGAGCTCCAGTCTCAATGCTAAGGCTCGTTGGCATACAAAACCAGGGACAAGTCAGCTAACTTCCTTCTTTGTCTGTAAAATGAAAGCTCAGTTTCTCTTCCAGGGACACTCAAGGATCAGATGAGTTCATAGAAATGAAAGTGTAAAGACTTCAGGGAAGAGGAGGATGGTGAGCCAGGCCCAGGCAATAAAAAGACTCATCGTAAGCCTTCAACTTAAAATGGGGCCCAGGACATGCTCTTAGAACTCCTGCCCTATTCCTGTAGCATAGCAAATATTGATTCAATGCTCTAAGTGTTTACGAAGCGCCTATACATCCCCAGCCTTTTCCTGGCCCATGAGAGGTGATAAAAAGGAAATATGCAACATGGTTTACAGCCCCTCTGATCTAGTGGTAAAGATGAGAGTGCTCAAAGTAGACATTAGATACATATTGGTTGATGAAATAAATGAATGTCAAACAAAATATGAGATGGCGGGATTTAGGCTCTGCCTTTCCAGGATCTCATAATAAAGCTAAAATGTGGACTGTGGGAGGTGGAGATGGGTAGAGATCATTGCTGCCTCAAGGACTTTAAAGGGATGAGAGAGAGGCTTGGGTGGCATGGCCTTGACAGCACGTCAGAGGCCCCAAATCCCCAGCACAGGATTAATCAGTCGAGCCTGTGCTCAGTCACAGAAGGAATTGAAAATCATGTAAGAGTGTGCTTCAGTGAAGCAAATATGAGTTGTCACTGTTATGAGCAGCACCTTTCAGCTGAACTGCAACCTAGAAGGTTGATTCTTGGGTTTGGATTTGGGGAAGCAGTTGGTAATTGCAATTTGTGCAAGCTGATACTAGATGCACCACCCTCAGAGCCCGGATCGTGGATTCACAGATGTCTGACTTTTGCTTAGATCCACACTCACACTGTGTGTGTGTGTGTGTGTGTGTGTGTGTATTCCCCTTGTGTTGCTTACTAGGGGAATCCTACCACATCTCCCAGGCACTTCCAGGACACAGTGATGTGCGTGGCCATAAGAGGGCTCTGTCAAATGATCAGATCCCTCTAGAGATTTGAGCTAAACCAGACATCCCAGGACATTAGACAAGGATGGCGTGAGAGCTGCTTTGCAGATCTCCTGTGTGTAGTTTTTGAAACATGGTTATGAGAAGAACTGTTATTCACTCAATCTGCAACTGTGCGGTTGAACTGGGCGTATATAACTTGGGTTCATTCTGATTGGTCACTGCTCATGCTACATCAGTTGTTACGTATTTAGAAAATTACCTGAGAGTGTAACGTGTGCGTGTGCGTGTGTGTGTGTGTGTGTGTAATCTGTTGCTGCTGAAAACGTGGTGGCCTTTGGGATTCCAGGCATTGATTCCCAAGAGCCTCCCTGAGGGCAAGGGTCTGTGTCTGTTCCTACTCCCATCTCTAGTTCTGCTAAAACAGACCTCATAGAAGACAGGCCCCAGCAGGTGCTCAATAAAAAGTAAGTGAGTTGGTGTGGATTGAATATGTAGGGAGGGGAGAATATGGTCACTTATGAGAACTGAAAAGTACTCTGGAAAGTTGGAAAGGGCTTAAAAGGTATGTTTTTTTTTGTTTTGTTTTGTTTTGTTTTGTTTTGTGGAGACTGAGTCTCACTCTGTCGCATAGGCTGGAGTGTGGTGGTACAATCCTGGCTCACTGCAACCTCCACCTCCCGGGTTCAAGTGATTCTCCTGCCTCAGCCTCCTGAATAGCTGAGATTGCAAGCGTGTGCCACCATGCCCAGTTAATTTTGTATATTTAGTAGAGACGGGGTTTCACCATGTTAGCCAGGCTGATCTCGAACTCCCAACCTCTGGTGATCTGCCTGCCTCAGCCTCCCAAAGTGCTGGGATTACAGGCGGGAGCCATCATGCCTGGCTGATCTATTATTTTTTAAAGGATAACTTTAATGTGTAGACATATAGATAATGTATAGATGTGTAGACTCTGTAATAATATTCCTGGCTTCTATCCACCTCTGTGTTACAATTCTTAGTAAGCAAGACCATGGATAATGAGTCTTGGGGAGAGGAAACTTTCTCAAACATTATTTCACTGAAGACAGAGACGAGAGAATGTGGGATTAGCTCAAACAGCAGCTCTGGAAGCTCTAAGGAGAAGGGCTTGGGGAGGCAGTCACCATGTGGTGAGGCACCTGAGGATTTATCTGGAAGTCCCATTTGCACAGTATACCCACTGCTGCAACTCTCAGTATGGATTTATTGGGGAGGTGCTAAAGAATATTGTGAGAGGGGAGGCTTCCCTCTCTGCAGCTGCCCCTCAGTGTTCAGCAGTGCTGTATGTATCTTATTCTGATTTCCCCAACCCCTCTATGAGGTAGGCTTCATTATCCATCATCTTCCATCGGGAGAGGAAACTTAAGGAAGGTGACCATCTCAAGGTCACATAGCCACCTGAGTGACAGAACTCAGACGTGCCTGAGCCCAGAGCTCAGTGACCTGCTCCCTCCAGGAAAGGCTCCTTCTTCATGGAGAAGTGGGGATCTCAGCTAATGCTGTGGTAGACCCGTTGCTTCAGAGCTAGGCCCTGTGGGCAGTGCCGGTGAGGATGGGCCTAGGGAAGAGATTTCCGGTTTCTTCTGTCAGCATAAGTATGTTTACAGCACGGGACCCATGAAGGAACAGCAGACTCTGGACTGAGGTAGGCAGAGGCTCCCTGGGCTCCCGTGGGGAGGAGGTGGCCCTGGCACCCTGAGGGGACAAGTGACGGGAGAGGATTGGGGTGGGGCCAGCTAAGACCAGAAGGTGGGTAGGAGGCAGTAAGGGGGAGTCAGGGCTTTGGGAAGTCCAGCTGGACATACGAGGAAGAAAAGAGCAAGGTTAGCTGCTGAGTGGGAGAGGGCAGGACAGTGGCCTGCGATGGCTTGGCGGGGAAAGACTGGCAGTGCAGCCTGGTTGCAAGTGGTTTGAGTGTCCCTTAGAACCTCCCTCCTGGGACAGCCCCAGTCTGAGAGTGGGTCAAAGGCAGGGGAACGGCAGGCCAGGATCACCTCACTCCTTGTCCTTGTGTCTGCATTTCCTACAGAGCCTCCTATCATGTTCGTCATGGGGTATCTGCGAGCGTATCGTGGCCAGAGATACCACGTCAGGGAATGCAGGAGCCTTCTCTCCCGGTCCTGGGTTGATTCAAAGCCTCATGCCGTGAGTGCAGATCTTTGCCTACAACACAGGTCCCAGGGCTCCCTGATTCCTTTGGTGGGAGGGCCATGTGGCCAGGTTTAGTGGAAAAGCTCAGTCAATTGTGTTTTTTTGTCTTAAATCTTAGACGTCTGCACACCTGGCCTCTGAAAGGGATTAGCATGAGAGAGAGAGCTGAGTGTCAGACTACGGAATTGGGCAGTTTCTTCTCTTCCAAGTTAACATCTTGGAGAGAACCCTGCATTTTTATCTACAGGATTTCTTTGTTTGTTTGACTGTTTCCATACCCACAGAGCATTTGCTACACCTCCCTGCTTTATTTCACACAGTTGCATACATTCTACTTAAAGGAATTGGGTGTAGGTGGGCTTGGATGTCAGGGCACATGCTGTAGAGTGTAGTGGTATAGACAAAAGTGAGTGATTGGAGGATGGAATCTCAGGTTATGTGCTAGAGGTGGCATTGGTCCTTCCGCTCCCAGCGGCAGAGCTGCAGTACAACACATCTGCCCTCCGCTGCCTCTGAACATCACCAAACCCAGCAGGAGCCCCACGGAGCCCAAAGCTACCCATGCTGAGGCCACTGTCCCTGCATTTGTGCTCTCACTTACGTTAGTGGAGGAACCCCTCTTGGTGTCCTCACAGCCTCGTGACTCCTGCTTTAAACATAATTCCAACCACCTTGATCATCTGATTTCATGGCCTATGGACATTGAGATGCAGGAAAGGAGCTCTCAGAGACAGATTTTGGTCACAGTGCAGGGGACAGATGGCCACCCAAATGCAAATTGCAAAAGTGGACAGAAGGCCACTAGTTTACACAGTGTTGCCTCAAACCTCCCTCTAATTTCTCATTAGGCCCCGGAGTGATCTCTGGAGCAGAGCATGGGCTCATCATTGCTGTTCACTGTGATGATCCTAACTTCTCCATCAAGCTCCAGAGACTTTTCAGTTCTCTCTTTGTAGAAGGTGTGCAAGAGTGTTAAAACCCATTGCAGGAACTCCATCCAAAATATTTACACTTAGAATAAAACATATTTTGTCATGTAAAGGCCTTAAGCTCAGTTTTTTGGATTATTTGCTCATCCCCTTAGAGGTGTCCACAAATGAACCAATTTTAGGGTATGGTTTATGGCGCTTACTTCTTCCACTGTTAGAATAGCTGTCTCCTGGGTGTGCCTGCCACATCGTGGGATCCTTGCTCCTTTCTCCAGCAATCACAGTGAGTGGCCTGGAGATAAGTTACAGAGTTTCTCTGAACTCAGAGGTACCCACTTATCCACCCAGTCCTTCCCCGCAGGGGCCTGGTCAAGTTTTTGGCCTTGCTCATTAATAGCACAATTCTCCCATCTCTCATACTGGCTATAATCCCTCATTCCCAACCGGTGTGTAAGTGGGCTAGCATGTGCATGGATCCTTTTCACAAACGTTTCTGGCTGCTCATTTCCCCGGATGGATTCCTGCCAGGATGCTACGGGCCAAGACATGAAACATCCCATCCGCTTTGTTGATTCAACACGGATATGTTTGCTTTTCTGCCTCAGAATGGAGACAGTTGTTTACAGCCTCACCAGTCAAAATATTTACTAAACGTAACCTACAGTTCCAGGATTGAGAGGAGGGAAAACACACAGTTCACTTTCCACGTTGATAAAAACATTTGCATAAGATGCCTTAAAATGCGAGCCGGTGCCCCTCTGCGCGCCAGCGGGATGTGCTCAAGGCGAGTCTCAGGAGCAGGGTTTCCTCAGTATGCCTGGGCCACAGGCCCTCTTCTGTTAAATGTCATACTGAAATAAATGTGTGCATAAACCAGGCCATACTCTTCAAAGGGATATCAGGATTTCACATTTTCTCACATACGGTTTAGCCCCATGGAATTCAGACTAAGTTGATCAAAACGTATGATAGGAATCCCAGAAGGTCAAAAGACGCAGTTGTTGAACACTTTATCTTCAAAAATTACTGCCTCTCAGTGTATTCTGTGCTGGCAGGATATCCAAAAATGCCTGAAAATGTGTTTTCAGCACAGGATTCCGTTTGTGGTAATGTCTGCTGGGGACATTAGTAACAACACCAGTGATTCAGCGAGCTCACTCCTGTGCGATGCTAGACTTGGAAAGCTTTCAAGGAAATTAAATTACACATTAGTACAACACAGTGTTGTAAAAACAAAACAAAAAAAATCTCACGATGATCATCTTAGGCAGGATAACATAGCGGTAAGACCTCCGGTGGCAGGTAACAGTCGCAAAACCATCGCACATGAAGTCCTCCATCATCCCAGATTCCAGCGGAAGTGGAAATCTCTTCTTATTTCTTTCCGCCGTTGTTTACATGTTATGAAGCACACAGTATGTCTGTTCCTCAGTATCCATAACTGTAAAATGGATAATAATACCTACCTCACAGGGCTGTCATAGGAACCAGATGTCTTAGTATGGCTAAAATGCTTAACACAGCGTCTGGCACCTAGTAAATATGCTGTTGTTTTTATACATGCTGAAGCCCTGCAATTCTCTACTGGGATTTCTTTCTCATAACCTTGTGTAGTTTGAAGCAGTGATTGGCTGGGGGCTGGTTTCTGTCTCAGAAGAAAATAAATATTGAAGAAAGGGGCTAGAAGGTTCAACATCTGGCAGAAGGACGATCTGAGTTGACCCTGGACCCCTCCATTCTCCTGACTCCAAACATATAGAAATGCCAGATAAAATATGACTGGGGAAAATGTTTATTTTTCTAAATATATGACTGGACTTGAAGGTTAGAGAAGTTTCTAGGTACAAAAAATGAACAAACTAGTCTCAAAGGCAGTGATGAGTGAGCAAGCTAGTGTCATGGCGCCCTGAGGTTTGAGGGGCAGTGTCAGACCCAGTATAGGCCATCAGGGCTAGGAGCAAAGGCTTTGATCTCCATCCCAGGACAGCAAGTGTGGTTTGGGCCTGCACGTTACCGAAAGGATTCTACTTAAGGCTGAGACCTGGGAGGACTGCCCTCTCTGTGAAAATGGGGACTAAGAAAATTTTACCTAAAGGTCAAGGAATGTGGCAAGTAGCTTGTGGTCTGCCTACACTTTGAACCACATTGAATTTACACTACTTACATGTTACAGAAATTCTAAACCTAGAAATAAACTTAAAGATAGGTCCCAGATCAGTAAAGCCACTAGAGCTCCTAGAAGAAACACATGCAAATCCATTCTAAAGGACAATCTCCACACCAGAATTACAGGATGCTGATGGGAAAAAGAAAATCTCAACTTACAACATAAAATTGCAGATCATAAGGAACTAATTTGCCATTGGGAAGAGTTAACCCCAGACTCAACCCACTGGGTTTAGCTCCTTCAGAATCTTCATGTAATAAAATGATATAAAAGTAACTATTTAAAAATCCATATTTGAAATTATTAGAATAATAAAAAGAGAGAAGAGAATTATAAAGAAGGAATTGAAGGGGAAAAACAAGCAAATTTGGAAAAGTAGAATTTCTAGAAATTAACATTATTTAAATTAATACAATAAATGATTTAAAAACATATTAGGTATAGCTGAAGAGAGAATTGTTGAACAGGAAGATAGCTCTGAAATTACTCAGGGAAGAACCCAGAGAGGCACAAAGATGGAAAATGTAAAACAGATATTAAGAGAAACTATTAAGATATTGAAATATTAAGAAATATTATTAAAAGTTATTATTAAGAGTTTTGAAGAACAAGTAGGGCCATCCATAAGAAAAGTATAGAGGAGGTGAGGGAAAAAAACATTGGAAATGATAATAGCTAGGCCTTTTCCAAAAAAATTTTTTTTTTTTTTTTGTTTTTTTGAGATGGAGTCTCACTCTCTCTCCCAGTCTGGAGTGCAGTGACGCGATCTCGGCTCACTGCAAACTCCACCTCCCAGGTTCATGCCATTCTCCTGCCTCAGCCTCCTGAGTAGCTGGAACTACGGGCACCTGCCACTGCGCCCAGCTAATTTTTTGTATTTTTAGTAGAGACAGAGTATCACCGTGTTAGCCAGGATGGTCTCGATTTCCTGACCTCGTGATCCACCCACCTCAGCCTCCCAAAGTGCTGGGATTACAGGCGTGAGCCACTGCGCCTGGCCCCTAAATTTGTTTTTAAAGATATAAATGCCTAGATTGCAACTCAGTAGATGGCAGGGAAGTAGACAAAATGAAGCAAAGTAAAAGCATCATAAGTAGTAATAATATATAGAAATAAAAATAATATTAAATAAATACTAAAATTAAGTTGGCAAAAACCGAATATATCAGTAATATGATTTAGTGAATTGGATTTATCTGTTAGTCAACAGCAATTTTCAGATTGAATTTTTAAAATACCGGGATGTGCTATTTACAAAGATCATGTCTAAATATAATGGCACAAAATTTGAAATGAAATTAATGGAAAATGTATACTAACAAATACTAAAAGCGAAAATTAGGCCAGCGCGGTGGCTCACGCCTGTAATCACAGCACTTTGGGAGGCCGAGGCGGGTGAATCACAAGGTCAGGAGATCGAGACCATCCTGGCTAACGTGGTGAAACCCTGTCTCTACTAAAAAAAATACAAAAAAATTAGCCGGGCACGGTGGTGGGCGCCTGTAGTCCCAGCTACTCGGGAGACTGAGCAGGAGAATGGCGTGAACCCGGAAGGTGGAGCTTGCAGTGAGCCGAGATCGCGCCACTGCACTCCAGCCTGAGTGACAGAGTGAGACTCTATCTCAAAAAAAAGAAAAGAAAAAGTTATTTGTAGTAACATTAATATCAAAGTATTGTTTAAGGCACAAAAGCATTATTGGGTTTACTGCACAGGGACAAATGAAACAATTCACTGGGAACACATAATAATCATGAACTATATGCATTTAACACAGCTCCTAAATAGACATAATGCAAAGTCTAGGAACTGATACAGTAACATCGACAAGTTTACAATCTACAATAATAGGATATTGTGACACTTATTTTTATAAAATGATGTCAAGCAAACAAAAATTTATTAAAAACTGGACTTTTTTTTCTTTCCAATTTTTATTTTAGGTTCAGGGGTACATGTGCAGGTTTGTTATGTGGATAAATTGCATGTTGCAGGGTTTTGGTATACAGATAATGTTGTCACCCAGGTAAATAGCATAGTAAAGATAGTTGTTTTCTAGTCCTTACACTCCTTTCTTTCTTTTTTTTTTTTTTAAGAATTTTCTTTTTTTTTTATTTTTATTTTTTATTTTTTATTATACTTTAAGTTCTAGGGTACATGTGCACAACGTGCAGATTTGTTACATATGTATACTTGTGCCATGTTGGTGTGCTGCACCCATCAACTCGTCAGCACCCATCAATTCATCATTTATATCATGTATAACTCCCAATGCAGTCCCTCCCCGCTCCCCCCTCCCCATGATAGGCCCCAGTGTGTGATGTTCCCCTTCCCGAGTCCAAGTGATCTCATTGTTCAGTTCCCACCTATGAGTGAGAACATGAGGTGTTTGGTTTTCTGTTCTCGTGATAGTTTGCTAAGAATGATGGTTTCCAGCTGCATCCATGTCCCTACAAAGGACACAAACTCATCCTTTTTTATGGCTGCATAGTATTCCATGGTGTATATGTGCCACATTTTCTTAATCCAGTCTGTCATCCACCATCAAGTAGGCCCTGATGTCTGTTGTTCCTTTCTTTGTGTCTGTGTATACTCAATAAACACTGGCTATTTGAAAATGATAACTAGTAAGATTAATCCATTCATTATATGTAAAACTCCACACATTCTTTGCATGCACAATACAAAAATTAACCACATTTTTGGCCACAAAACAAGTATCAACAAATACCAACTAATTGATAGGCCATATTCCTTAACTAATTTGCACCAAAATTATAAACTAATAAACAAAAAGCCCACTACAAACCCATACCTTTGGAAACTTAAAAACCTATTTTGAAATAACTCAGGGGTCAGAGAATGGGTCCTATAAAGTTTATAAAGTTTATAAAGGCAAGAAACCAATTTGGCAAAGAAGAGAATGTCCTGTACTGAGAACCTGGAATGAGATGTTTCCTGGCAGTCAAGGTTAGCATGGAAGCAGGCATTTCCTGGCAAAAGGAATGAGTTGTAGGAGATGATGTCACTGGTTTCAGGCTGGAGGCTGGCTTTCAGGGCTAGAGGTAAGCCTTTGATCTCACTAATGTTCATGGGCATCTGTTCAAATGTCAGTGATAAGTGTCTCCTTGTCCTTTGTCATCACCCAGGGAGGGCATCAGGGCCCTGCAGGTAGAGTCAAGGAGCTCTCTTCGTCAGCATGGAGTGGAGAAGCTAGGGCTATTTTGGCAATGACATATTATGTATCCATTGCCCAGAGGCAGTGTGCTATCTGTGTGTAAAAGGGAACGTTTCCTCCACCAGAACTGGCATTGGTCCCTGAGCCTGGCTCTTTGCATGTCTTCTTAAGAATATTTCGAGAGTCTTAGCCCCAAGTTCTCCTGAATGTCACAGGCAATATCTGCTAGCAGAATCTTCTAGATAGTACCTCAAAGGCATTCTAGCATTTCTCACTTGAAAAATGGAAGCCTCTGGTACAGACATGTGACAGAAAAAAAAGAAAAGAGAACTGGAGGCCCTCTGTGCTACTTTGTGTGGTGGCCATGGAAATCACATGCATGAACTGCCACATGTATAGGATTATTACATTATTTAGCTGACTAGTTTCTTCCTCACTTCTCATGACACTTGGCCCCATCCCAACACTCAGTGCAGTGAACATCTCTGAACAGCAACCAGGTTTCTGCAGTGGACTAGACCAGGCAGATGCCCCACAGAAGGTTAGCTGAGAAATGGGTTCCCCTGAGGGTCTGCCGTATCACTTCAGAGGTCCAGAGTTTGGTATTTATCTTAAGAATTTTGGATGCTTCTGGGCCTGATTAGTAGTGGCACCCTGTGCCAGGATAGGACCCAGAGGAAGGAGGAGTCAACCATCCAATAGCACTGATTGTGCTCATTTAACCCCTGCTACCTGGCCCCTCTCAGTACTCCTACCCTCTGTCCAGTGGGGGGTTGACAAGATGGCCTTTTGGGTAGGTCCTGCAGCAGGAGCTTTGGAATTTCCAGGCTCTGTGAATCTCTCATGGGCAGTCTCCAGATGCCAGAGAGTAGGATTAGTCATCCAGAGGCAATGGGAGGGGTGAGGGGCATCTTGGGGCCCATGAGATTGGGTTGAGGGTGGCCCTCTGAAGCCATGGCTCATTCACAGCCAGCACCCCCACACCGACTTCCATCCCACAGAAGCTCTTACTACTATGTTTTCATTTTCCTCGAGAATAAAAATTGGCAATGGTTTGGGAATTTTCTTCCAAATCTACATTTTTAATGGCATATTTCTCATCTAGAGATAAACATGATTTCTACCCTACGCATGAAAGGACATGTCCCATCGTTAATCTGTATAGATTTCTTACCATAAGAAGAGAGTTTGGCTGGGTACGGTGGCTCACACCTATAATCTCAGCACTTTGGGAGGCCAAGGTGGGCAGATCACTTGAGGTCAGGAGTTAGAAACCAGCCTGGCCAGCATGGCGAAACCTCATGTCTACAAAAATATAAAAATTAGCTGGATGTGGTAGTGGGCAGCTGTAATTCTAGCTACTCAGGAGGCTGAGACATGAGAATCACTTGAACCCAGCAGGCAGAGGTTGCAGTGAGCAGAGATTGTGCCACTGCACTCCAGCCTGGGCAACAGAGTGAGACTCCATCTCAAAAAAAGAGAGCTCGTCATAAAGATTATCTTAGCTGTCTTGGTTTTTCTTTTTCAAAATAATCCTAAATAATGCAGGATAATTATATCAGCAAAAATCAAAATTATAAAATGCCAGTTAAAAACCATTTGTGTATATGGTAGCAGATATTCAAATTAGCTCCAGTCCTTTGAAGCATCAGCTGTTCAGGAAGAGGTCTGAATTCTATTTCCTTCATTATCTTTGTATTAGTAGTGAGACCTTCCCTCTTTGAATGCCTGTTTTCCCATCTGCAAAAGGCTGGCGTTTGACTGGTTGGTCTCTTTCAGACCTAATGATCTATGCCTTTTTCTAAAGATGGCAAAACTGAGGCCCACACCAGTGGGGAGACTTGCCTGAGTGTCCTCAGCAGCAGAGTTAGAGCCAGACCTGGTGTCTGCAGGATTTTAAGTAGCTCAGAGATAGTCACGAAGTGCTTATGCTAGTCCTCTGCTGTGGCTCAGTGGAGGGCTGGGAATGAGCTCAGTGGGGCAGTTGCTGGGGGTGGTCAACACCATCCTGAGATGGTGAGGTGAACACAGTCCCTGGCCACACCTGAGTAGGGAGAAGCACCTGCATAGGGAGAAGCAGTAAAGGGCCAACTCTCCTTTACTGAGAGAGGACTCGTCATCAACTAGGCACCCTGCTGAAATGTACATCAACTCAGGAAACACTGGCAAAAACCCAATGGCTCAGAGGCAGGAGCTCACCTGAGGTCACAGAGATTGATGGACAGCAGAACAGTTCACCAAGACAAGGACCCTGCCATTGCACATGCAGGGACTTTGTGAGTGCTGCTGAACCTCAGAGTAGCTCATGCTCCATCATCTGCAAGGAGATGGTGACAGCTCAGATTGCAGAAGGAAGCGAATACCAAGCAGCAACATACATCGCAGGCACCTGCTCTTTACTGTGTGTGATCATCCTGAACCCAGTCACCCTGGGAGGGGTGCAGAGTCATGTGCCAAGTGCAGGGAGATGTAAGGGCATGACTTGGGCAGTGAGACCAGGAGCTCTGTGTCAGGCTTTCCACGTGCTCAGAGAGGAAAATGCCTACATCAGAGCGTCCTCTTGAGCAATGCGTCACAGGGTCCTTCTATGCAGTTCTATGCAGTTCGTTGGTGTAAGGGATTCCAGAAACAGACCCACTCCCCCGAGACACAGCTGCTGGCAAGGGTAATATAAGTAAGTGGCACTCCTTGGCAAAGCTGTGTGCTGTAAGAGTGTGCAGTTCTCAGAAGGCAGGGTCAGGGGCCTCCTACCAGTGTCACATGTCAGGTGGGAGCCCCGGATTCTCCCCTACTGGCTGTATAACTTTGAACAAGTTATCCTCCCTGGGCCTCAATTTCCTCATAGTTCCAATAGGGATAATATTACTTTGCTCTGTTTTGTGGCACTTCAATATGTATGTTAGTGCCTAAGAAGGCTTTGTTCAAAGCTCCTTCCTCCTCCGCCCCCCCCACCCCCACCTCCTGCTCTGGGATCACTGGCCCCTGTGGGGCCATCACTTCAGACCAGGAGCTGGAGTTTGGCAGGGTGAAGAGGGGGCCGTTTCTAGGTTTTTGCAGTAACCCAGCTGTAAAGGGCCACTGGGGTTGTTTTGGCTTTCTCAGCACAAGAGATGAGAGTAACTTGTGTTGGGTGATGGATTTTTCATAGGGAAACGTGTTTTTCTTCAACTTATCTCCTCAAATGTGCTTTCAGATGTGGTTGATGATTGAGCTGGTTTTAAAGAAAATGAAGCACAGACCAGGAGAGGGAATGCCTGCTGGAATTATGTCCCTTTCTCCTGTTCCTCAGAGAAATCAATCCCCCCTCCTCTCCTCTGTCTCTTTCTCCCTCTCCCCGCACCTGTCTCTCCCCTCTTCTCCCTCCCGCCCTTCATCACGCTCCTTCCGTCTCTCACTGTCTCTGTGTGTCTCTCTTTCTTGCCCGCTCTTGGTCTCTTCTGCTCCCCGCCCCTTGTACCCTGTCCTCCTCCTTTTTAGGTCTCTCTCTGATACTTTCGTAGTGTGTCTCTCTGTGTCAGTCTCTTGCTCCCGCTCCCTCTCTCCTTCCTTCCCGCAGTCCTGTTTCTGTCTCTGTCTCTCAGGCCCCTCCGCCCACACCTTGCTCTTTCTCCTCCATGAGCCCGTGTTTTACTGATAGTCGCATGAAGGCCACATGTTCATGAGTGTGAGCCAATCTCGCCGTGAGTGCCATTACCCCAGGAGCTGGTCCTTCGTACTTCCTGCTCCCTTGGGAATGTGCCCATTTACCAATGGGAAGACAGGCTCCATAGTCCAGAACTGGAGAAAACTGGGATTTGCCGCTTGAAGTAGAGTCTGTCTTCTGGAAGAAGCCTGCTGTGACAAGTAATGTGTTGAGGTAATGGGGATGTACTCCCTCAGATAACTGTGGTTCAGGAACAAAATGTGTCCATGTACAGTGGATAAGATGCTCCCAGGCACTCAAGGCAAACCTCAGCAACTCAGCCCTGGTCCTGCACGGTATTTGACTCTTTAGCCAGCAGCTGGGCTGAGTTTTCCAGGGCCAGAGTGCTTGCTGAGGACCCAAACATTGCTTCAGCCAGAAGGAGTGCCTCCTGCCTGCCCTGGCAGCCCACTTAGGACAACAGCTTGTTTGCAGCTGCAATGACTCTTGCTATTTGCATATTTGCTTGGAATGTGCTGATTATAAATCATTTACCTCTCTTAAACTGGGTTTAAAGGATCTCCGCTGAGCAGCAAGTCCTGGCTGTGCATCCTTAGCCTAATTTGAGTTGCTGCATATACTGAAATTAGATTACTTTTCACTTTCAATGTTCCCAAATTCAACTGTTGCCAACACAGGCTGGCCATCCTCCCAATTAGCCTGAACCAGCGAGGTTTGCCTGCATGGGAAGCAGTGCCATTACCTGCCCATAAAGGGTTCCCTCCTGCTTTCTCTACGTGTCTCCAGGCGGATATTCTTCAGCATCTGCTCCCAAGGGCTGGCTGTGAATGTGAACTCTGCCTCCTTGGTTGTTCAGAAGCACATGCTTAAGAGAACAAATGTTCCTACAGCAGGGGCTGCTCAAGGGTCCTCTTTGTGGCCATTGAAAGAAACTCTTGGAATGTCTCATGAAATTATTTTCTGGACAGAGAGATGGCACTACCTGGGGCAGACACATTTCATTTTTAAGCCAAAATTTACGGTTACTGTCAAGGGTAATATTAATGTTTTAAAATCCTTGACAAAGAAAAAAGAGAAGAGCTAGAAAGTTCTTTGGGTGAAGTTACCCTTCAAACCATGCCTGAATTGAGCTTGAGTCTGAACTGCATGGCACCTTTCCCTGCAGCAATAATAAGAACTGTTACCTAATAAATACAAGGTGCTTACGTTTAGAAAGCTCTGAGCTGTCACATTCACCATCTCAATTGATTCTATGACAACCATGCAAAGTAAGAAGGAAGGAATCCCCATTTTACAGAAGGGGAATATGAAGCCCTCATACTGACATCGGTTGCAGAAGTGTGGCTACATTTTAAGCGTCCTGACCGCCGACACTAGGCTCTTTTCACTGTGTTATGTTGTTACTTAAGAGACGGTAGAACATGTTTCTGAGCAGCGTGTAGAAAGGGCTTCCACCAAGTGCAGATAAAGCAGTGGAGGTCTAGAAAGCAGGGGAAATTCTCTTTTTATGTTTTGGCAAAAGCAGGATGAGAATTCTAAGATGACTTGTTTTAAACCTTATAGAATAGCATATTTTTCTTTGACACATGATGGTTCTTATAAATGTAAGAGAATAAAGCTTTTCTCCCATGTAGGCTAGTAGATATCTTCCATTCTTCCTTCCTCCTGGGCTAGTGAAGAAAACTGAGATTTTAAACTCTATTTCTTAAAAAGTTTTATTTGTATAAGTGGCCTCTCTTCCAGTGTCATTGTCAAAGTTCTGTGTGAGAAGGCCTTTCAATGAAATGCTGCTTAAACCTTTTTTCTTCCTCCATTTCAATGTTCTGCAAAGGGAGGACTCAGAGATGGTGACGGCACCACTTGTGCAGGGCCTTCCATTTGTTTCAGGAGTCCATGCCTGGGAGAGGAGGACATTGCCCAATTTGCTGTACAGCAGGGAAGGTGCCACACCCGGAGGGGGAGAATCTATAAGGACCTCCTACTTAGGCAGAGGTGCATCTGGAGGAAGGTGGAAGGAAGTGAAAGGCAGCCAGGTGGCTGGAGTCAGGATGTGGAGATCTGGAGATTTGAGGTAGGGGTAGGGAGAGAAGAGTCCAGAGAAAGACAGCAGGAGTGGACATTCTCACTTGGAGGCCTGGCAGGCTACAGGGAGGAGCCACAGACAGGAAAGCCTTTATAGCCAGTACCTCTGTAGTGCAGAATGCTGGGCAAGGCCTTGCCCTGGATGAGGGCCAAGGAGGCAGCCTGTGGGCTGTGTAACAGAACTGGCAGCAGGAAAGGATTTTGTTTCCTGCTGAGCACCTTCTGCCCCTGCTCAGAGGCCCCTACCTGCCCTGGAGACCTACTGATGTCTCCCACTACCATGCCCCGCCTATGCCTTGCTGAAACACAAAGACTGATCATGAGAGGCACTGAAGCACCAAAAGGAAAAGGCTGGATCATGACCTGGCGTTGGCCTCCAGGCTAAATAATGAGGCAGCTCTGAAGCCAGGGTCAGAGGGTGAACTGTGGTGAAAGAATAGACGATAACTAGCCCATCCATGGGGGACTGGGGTGGCCTTAAATGGTCTGGCTTTAAAGAGGGTCCAGTCAGAGCCCCAGCCAGTTTATCCTAGCCTTTTTATTGGGATGGATGCTAGAAATGGGCTTCTGCAGTCCACATACATGAAGGGGCATGTACACTTGCATCCCTGAACAAGGCCTGCCTTCAGTCACACACCCTTTGCTGAGCACTTGTGCTGTCTCTGTATTAGTTCATTTCCATATTGCTATGAAGAAATACCCAAGATTGGGCACTTTACAAAGAAAAAGAGGTTTAGTGGACTCTCAGTTCCACATGTCTGGGGAGGCCCCACAGTCATAGTGGAAGGTGAAGGAGAAGCAGAGGCACATCTTACATGGTGGCAGGCAAGAGCATGTGCAGGGGAACTGCCCTTTATAAAACCATCAGATCTCATGAGTCTTACTATCATGAGAACAGCATGGGAAAAACCTGCCCCCATGATTCAGTTACCTCCCACTGGGTCCCTCCCATGACACATGGGGATGATGGGAGCTACAATTCAAGATGAGATTTGGGTGGGGACACAGCCAACCACATCATTCTCCAAAGGTGGCTTTGGTCCATGACAGCCTGCAAGTTCCTGTTCAATGCTCCAGCCTGGTTCTTTGGCCCAGGGTAGTCTGGATTACCAGCAAGGGGCCCGAGAGTCATCATTCCCAGGAAATGCAGAGCTTCCCTGTAGGCTTGCTCTGAAGTTCCCTCCTGCCAATTTGCACAGCTGAGTGATCTCAGAGCCTCTGCCCTCCCTTGGAGGCCTTGGGATCCCCACTCTCATGCATACAAACACCTTCTCCTCACCTGCACACCCTGCAAGCCATGTGCTGTGGTGAGACAGCACCTGCCACCTGCTCACTCTGACCATAGCTGGGGCCCCTGGCATCTGTGTTTCTACTGTGGAGCTGTGAGGCTGTGCTATGGGTGGCCTGGCTAGTTCTCTGGCAGGGAGAAGTGCACCATGGGCAAGGTGAGGGATCAGCCTCTGTTAGCCCTACAGCATTCTCTGGAAGTTGTCCATTTCTGTGAACTCTTGAGGGCCTGCAACAACCATGGCTGAACCCAGACTAACCCCTAGGCAGCCCCTACCCTTGCCAGTCGTGTTTCACGGGAACCTGATTATTTTTAACAGACTCCTCTATTGTCTCAGTTGCTTGTAGTAAATGTTGCTCTGCAGCATTGATGCTAGGGTAGTGCCAGCCAGAAACCTGTGCAATGCTCAGATCTGGCTCTTTGGCCCAGGGTAGTCTGGATTATCAGACTGGGTTTATTTTTCTTGGCATTGCAGTCTGGCTTCCTGATTCTCTTTCAAACACACGTTTGCATGGCATTTCCTTCCATAATGAGCAGATTCCATCAACAGTCTTGGGATTCCACCTTTCCTTTGCAATATGGACGTTTTTGCATCAGTTAGCATTAGCTGTTAGTGATAACTGGCACTGCATCTGCAGGCAGACATCACCAGACCGCAGCCCAGTTCATCTTCAGATGTTTTCCTTTTCCATGTTGGAGGCAGCTTCCCTTGCTTCTTCCCTCCTTCTCAAGACAGATTCCCCAAAGCTTGGACCCAGCACTTTCTGCCTATTCTCATGGTTTTTGTTGGTATTTGAATGCCCTCTTAGATGGCACAGAGAGGCATTGGAGATTTACAACCCTTTTCATTATGATTGCACTTGAGCTGCTGTCTCCAGCAGCAGACCTCTTCCTTTTGATGACAGGTCAATTGCTCTGTTGGCTTCTTCATCAGACTGTAAGCTCCATGTAGGTAGGGGCTATGTCTGACTTGTTCACCCTTGTGAACCCATACAGTGGCCCAGAGCCTGGCACATAGTGAGCACTCGATAAACATTTATTGAATGTACAAATAAACAGAATGTTCTCTCAAGCTGAGCGGCTGACTACCTGTGATGAGTTCCCTCCATAGTAATGCTTAATAGCTTTTTTTTTTTTTTTTTTTTTTTTGAGACAGTCTCACCCTGTCGCCCAGCCTGGAGTGCAGTGGCGCAGTCTTGGCTCACTGCAACCTCTGCTTCCCAGGCTCAGGTTATTCTCCTGCCTCAGCCTCTCAAGTATCTGGAACTATAGGTGTGTGCCACCATGCCCAACTAATTTTTGTATTTTTAGTAGAGATGGGGATTTTGCCATATTGGCCAGGCTGGTCTCAAACTCCTGGCCTCAAGTGATCTATCTGCCTCAGCCTCCCAAAGTGCTGGGATTACAGATGTGAACCACCATGCCTGACCAATAGCTCTTGAATGATCAGTCTCAGAAATAAAACTTGCAATCCAGATTAACGCCAGGCAAGGGTTAAACATCTCAAGGCCAGAGAACCACATGCTCACTGCTCATGGAGTCGCATATACTGACCTCAGGACATCCTTGGCAAACAGCGCAGTGCAGGCTAGCTTGCCCCTGGCAGGCTAGCTTGTTAGGGTTTATTAGGCCAACAGCCACGGTCCCTTCCAGCCTGGGTTCCAGAGGTGTCTGAGATGACTAGGACTGCTGCTGTATCACGGGCTGGCCTGTCTGCCTCCACACACAGGGCTGTAAATGTGATGTGCGGCATCTGCTGTTTGGTGTCAGGAGCTGCTCTTTACTTGGAAGTTTTGCTGAAAGGTAGGCGAAGTCTTGAGGAGAAATCTCGTTTAAAAATCAAGTTTCCTCTTCCCAGAGAAACAGAAGATCATCTGCTAAAGCAATTTCTTCAGGATCATGAAGAAGGTTATTCAGCTGGGGTGGCAGCATCTGGAGCAGAGATTCAAGGACTAGATGTTAGATTGTAAGGGGACTGCCTAGAGGCCTCACTGGGGAGAATACAGTGGAAAATATTGAGGCAGAGGAGACTCTGACTCACACCACTTCCATACCAGGGCTCTGTCACCCCCTCTCTGGGAGCTAGGCCCACAAGTAGAACTGGCTTCACGTTGATCCAAGTCAGGTATAACCAGGACAAGGAGTGGCTGGGGTTGAATCAGAGAATGTCCACTTAGGCAAACCCTTGGTGACTTTGGAAACTATGTGTGCTATTCCAAAGGTCACTTATACCCACACCTCTCATCTTCAGTGCCGCAGGATGACCATGAAGCACTTTGGGGGCATTTTAAATGCCTCAGTTTCTATGAGAAACTCAAATAGTAGTAATGGAAAATATTTACATAAGGCTTATTCTGTACCAGGTACAGGTCTCACGGTGAAATTGATATTATGGTCCCAATTTTGCAGATGAGGAAACTGAGGCTTACAGAGGTGGAGTAATTTGCCCAAGGTCATCAGGCTAGTTAGTGATGGAGCTGAGATTCGAACCCAGGCAGTCTGGCTCCAGACTGTGAGTCCCTCCCCATCTGCCTTCTGCACGCGGGCGTGGCATGACCAGCAGGGTCTACTTTGCCTGGAGTCCACATCTGCCTTTCTCCCTTGCATTTGGTGTTAGGTCCTGTTGGAAACTGTCCCATTGGATCCTCATAGGGAGGGTAGAGTATCCCCCTCTTTTCTAGTTTTTTGGAGTTTTTATTCAATTTATTTTGTTTAAGCAGATAAAAGACACATTAGCCACACTGCTGTGCATTTCCCAAAGACCACAGGAAAAAAACTCATGGCATTAACATAATATTTACTTTCTAACAGCTTTATTGATACATAATTTACATGCCATAAAACTGATCCATTTTATGTACAAGTCAATGGTTTTTGGTCTATTTACAGAATTTTCTAAAATTAGTTTGTCACTACAATCTAATTTTAGAACATTTTCATCACCTGCAAAAGAAACTTCATGCCGATATCCAGGCACCCCCGTGCCCACCCGAGCCCTAGGCAACCCCTAACTCACTTTTTGTCACTGTACTCTTGCTTCCTCTGGGCATGTCTTGAATGGACTCATATACAATGTGTCAGTTTGTTTCTGACTTTCTCCACTGGGCGCAGTGTTCTTGAGGTTCTTCCATGTTGTTGCATGTCTTTTGGTTGCTGAATCATATTCCATCACACGTGCCACATCTTATGCATCTGTTCATTGGCCGATGAACATCTTGGTTGCTTCCGTTTTTTGGCTGTTGTATTACCCTCTTTAGATGGAAAAAGCTGCATCCTAGAGAAGTCTTATGGCCTCGATATAGACATCATCAGTGGAGTCTGGCTGGCCCAGGCCGGTGCCTTCTGGTTGATTCACTCATCGAAACCGACACCTATTTACTCCTTTTTTGTGCCCAGCACTGGGCTCAGCCCTGGGAGCCCTGCAGCGAGTAAGACGCACATGGCCCATGCCTTCATGGGATTGTCATGCAGGCAAGCAGTAAGTGAGCAAATCAAGGCAGGTGAGTATTAGGTAGTGATGAGTGCTGGGAAGGAAATCAAATAAGATAATGTGGAGACATGTAATAAGGACTTTAGAATTTTTCTGCTTTTTAATTTTATTTAAACTTCTTGCAATTTCTCCCCAGCAATAGACATTTCTATTTTACTTAAAGAATTATCCAAATAAATTTCACTTTACATAGAAAATGTGCAAAGATCTGAGAGGTGAGAAATCATTTTTATCTGTATCTTTAGGAACTGAGACATTCCTGTGGATGGGGCAGCTTCTCTCCATACTTTGTGGGGTCAGTGAAGGACTCCCCGCTTCCCTCTGCCACCATCCCTGCCTAACAAGGCACCCTCCTTTCCATTCAGCAATCCGGGTCAACGCAGACGCCTCAGTAGCCCCCAGCTGAAACTGAACTCGTGTGTGTGAGCAAATTACCCCAGTTATCTGGCCATGTAGAAAGCTACAGTTTTGCTCTTCATGAAAAATTAAAATCTTGTCCTGATCTGATGAAAGGAAAAGGATGAGGCAACTTGGAGCAACTCAGCTATTGTTGATCAGGCAGATGATAAACTACACATTTTCTTGACTCAGGGGATCAATGGAGAATCTTAGAGAGAAACTCACAGAAGAAATTAAGATTAAATTTGCAAGCCTGTAATATGGGGAATGCATTCTAACAACTGCAGCAAAATAAGGCTCTCTCCTGAAAATGCATTATTTATCCCTGCCTGTTACCACAGTTACGGATGCTCCTTCCTGTGGTCTGTGGTCCTGCGGGTTACGGAAGTAATCCAGAGACAGACGACTTGCTCACTGATACAGTGAGAATTTCAGATGAGCAGTCAAGATATTTTTAGACTGCTTGTGTGTGTAGTAACACCATAAATTGTGAGAATGAAGGTAGCTGAGTGAGCCTAAATCCAAATGGGGCCACAATGTGGGCTTTATGCAGCATACATTTTATTAAGAGAAAAAAATCAGGGAATTGGTTATGTGGCTCATTCCCACACATTTTTCATAGTAATATCTTGGAAGAACATCAAAAGTGGTTTTTGGTTCAATGGGGACCTTCAGCAGAAGAACATAATTTGCCTCTTAATGAAACTCACTCACACAACGATATGTACCAAAGTGAAAATCAGGAAGAGATACTTGTATGGCCAGCATTAATGATTGGCATCTCCCTCAGATGTCATTGCTGTCAAAGCCACACTGGCCAGACAATGGGAACTTTCCAGTAATTGAAGCATAAAGTGACATGAAATGCCCCCAACATGAGGAATGCCTCAGTACCAAAGACAGAGTTATTAATTATCTGGACAAATTTCTGTCTGAGTTCTCTGGAAAATTGGCACTTCTCAGGAAAAGAAAAAAAAAAAACATTTTTTGCAGAGCTTTGAAGATAAAGTTTGAAGAAGATGCTTTCAGAAAAGTTGCCACTCAAACCAATTAAAATTTCAGCAGGTTGTTCTCTAAGAGAAGCAGACAAAACATTAAAGGGTCACTTCCCCCCACGTCTTCCCAAGAAGAGAAGAACTTGAGTCCATTAAGAGCGGGATTTTGGGAATCACACATCACAGTTTGATTCACAACTCTGGTGGCCTTGGGCGAGCTGCATGTGCTCTCCAGCCTCAGTTTCCTTATTTGTAAATTGGGAACATACTTAAACCCTGTCTCCACAGGTTTGCTAGGAGGATTAAATGAGTTGTATGAAAATCATTGAACACAGGCTAGCAGGCATAAAGTAAATGCCCAACATAATGGTAGTCTATTGAAAAGACCTAAAAAGAATGGAATTTGTTAGAATAGTAAAGCAAATGAGAGAGAAAATGGCTGGATTGCTTATTGGTTATCTGTGAGACATTTGACTCCTTTCCTTTAGAAATCAGAGTAGTATTTGTATAAGCCAACTAAGCTATCTGCAGATTTGAAGAGTATATTTTAAACTTTTTCTTTTCCTTTTTTCTTTCTTTTTAGGTTTTTTCTCACTAATAATTATTGAATCATTTAAACATATTTTAAACCAAATTTTAAACATAAACAGTGGGTAAACCTCTTCATGTCGATAGTATTAGTTTGCTTGCTCTTTAAGCAAAATGCTGACAGCAGAATAAGGCTGCAGGGGCACAAAAGTCTTCAATAAGAAAATGATTTACTGAGGACATACTGTGCACCAGATGCAGCCCCACCCCCAGAGGTTGAGGCACTTTGCCTAAGAGGCCAAGGTCTTGGGTGTAACCTTTAGGTGGGTCAGTTAGATTCATTCTGATTGGCTTGATCTTCAGGTGAAGAAGGATCCCGTGACCACTATATAATATAGATACAGATGTAGATGTAGATATAGATATAGATATAGATATAGATATAGATATAGATATAGATAAAGATGTAGATATAGATATAGATGGCTCAGTGAGTGTCCCACGGACTCGGGGTCAGTGAGGTCCACTCTACGGAGAAAGGACAAGCTCTGACCCTTGAATAGGGGAATTGTAGTTGGGTAAACAGGGTTCAGAAGGACATGTTGGACATGGACAGAGATTTCTCCTCTATCCTGACAGAATGGACATACGTCGGTGAAGGTGGAAATTTTGACACCTGTGCACTTTTTTTCTGTGTGAGTTTACCAAGGAGGTAAGTGACTAGGGTATAAAAATTTCACAGAACCATTTTCTCCACAACTTCTCTCTAACTAGCTTTCCCATGATGCATGAATATTTACATCTGCATCTGCGTAAAATGCTGGGGATTGGAGGAACAAACTTTGTTCTCAGTCTTAAATTTTCCTGAGAGCTAGGAAAGCATTGGTATAACAATGTGCTGCTAAACTGAGGGCCTTAACCAGTGTTCATGTCAAGCCCATTCAGCCATGCATCAAAACCAAACTGCAAAAAGGTATACACAAGACAAGGCAGTCGAGGGGCCATAAGCACGTTGCCCAAGATGTAGCACTCACTGGTCACCTGATTCCTTCATCTTTTTGTAACTCAGCTTAATGGAATTTGCCTCAAGCTGAATGACAGAGCTTCAAAAGGTTTGGAGACTGATTCCATTTGGTTTAGCTGCTTAGCAAGCCACTTGTCCAGGAGTGATGATCTCGTTTTTACCCCACCAGCCTCTCTCTTCACACCTTCCCGCAGACCTCAGCACCTTTCTTTGCCTCTGCTACTTTCCTTTTTTCTCGTCCTCCTCCTTTCCTGACCTTTGCTTCTGCTGTGCACCCCTCACCCACCTTACCCTCCTGCCACCATCTCAGAGAGCCCCCCAAGGTAGGCCCTATTGGCCTGGACTCCTCTGGAAGGTGGACATTAAAAGCCAGTTCCACCACTCAGAGCTCCTAGAAGGCAGGAACTATCACACACATGTGAGAGCAGAGTAGCAGAGGTGGCTCACGAATGCAGGTTCACTCACAGGCAAATTGTTGAAGTAGAGGGGAGGGCTGATTATGCAGACCACTCCAAATTCAGTCTCCCAGTTTATGTTATCACAGGAGCCCGTGATGGAAGCACCACCCGATAATTCAGACTTGCCTATTACTTATTCTTTATCTAGAAGAAATAAAGAGAAACAGTTACCTTGGTGTGACATTCTGCCATCTCTACAAAGCCACCTGCACCTGAGACTTTGCCAGCAGCAGAAATAACGAGTTAAATGCTAAATATTTCATAGAGAAGAGAGTAGCCGGGCTATTGAAAATAAATTCAAAAGACCTTCATGTATTCTGGTCATATATCCCTGGCATAAAACTTCTCCAGAGATACAATAGCTTTCTGACGGGAGGGTTGTGGCAGGGGAGAGGGAGGCACAGTACAGGGAACAGGGAAGGCAGCCCTGGAAAACCCGCCTGGCCTCCCCGTTCCCACAGTCGGACGCCGCCTTTGTGAAAGCGTCTTTGAAATGACTGAGGTTGAACTATTACTGCAGAGCCCTTTTCAATAATGAATTTTAAATTATAAATGACATTTTGGTGTGTGCCCTTCTCTCCCACCTGTTGGTAGTTAACTGGGAAAATTGATGCGGTTGTTGTCAGGACGGAGCAAATTCTCAGAAACAGAAGCCTGGAGCTTAGTTTTAGTTCTTAACCGAGACATGTGATAGACGTCCAGCTCCCCTGCTTCCCAGACTTAAATGCCTGCCAGTACCTTGTCCTGGGGCCAGCCTGGACTGCACACGAGGCTCACAGCCTGCTTGTGACACACAAGCTGTGGCATTCCTTTTTATTCTCTCCCCGCTGAGGACAGCCTTTGGGAACCTAATATTAGGATGACTTCGGGGCCATGGAATGACTTGGGTTTCCCCACAGACACTGTGAGGCTGAGATCCCCCATGGGTGTTGGGAGCACTGGGAGGAAGTGGGTGCCATCAATTAAAATTACAGGCCTCATTCATGAGATAATTATCAGTCAAAACTGCAAAGCAGTTGCTGTTTGTTTACTGCCTTTAAAGGAAGCTGCTAAGACAGAGGAAAGATAATTTAAGAGTAATCGTTGGCGCGCCAGCCCTTTCCACTGACCCTGGTGCTCAGAGTTTTCTCTCATTGCATCAACCATTTTTGGCAATTAGATGTGCTTTCCTTATTAATGCCAGGGTAGGGAAGCAGAAAATGAAGCCTCTTCATCGCAAATAGCTGCTTAATGTTGCAGTGCCTGCCTGTAAGTCACGAAAGCCATGGAGTTTTGCCCATCCTTGAGCACAGAATGTCTTTAATGACAGCTACAGAATAGAATTGTTAATAGAAATGAGCAAATCCTGGCATTTTCCGCTAGCCTGTGCATTTCTCAGTGCACTGATAGAGCTAGGGACACTGCTTCATGGGGGCTACAGATGAAAATGCCCAGCCTGAACCTGTGTTCCAGAGGGTGCTGGGCTCTCTAACTGGGCACTGGCACTTGCTAGTTCTCAGCAAGGGTTTGGCCCCATCTCCTGTTTGTTCATTCTTGGGCTGCGTGAGTGGAGGACACGATGAGAGAGGGTGATGCAGGGTTCAAAAACTGGGGCATGGAGGGATTGTGTGAATGTCCCATTCCCTGGTTATTAGGCACCACCTGTATGCAAGATGCCACCTCCGATGCTGCACTCGCCATGTCTCAGCTGCCCCTGAAGATGAGCCTAGGGTGGAAAGAAAATACAGCAGGAGTTGAAGTGAGATTTAGAATCTGTTTTCTTTACTGTGGGGTAGATCATACCATCCCTGTAGCAAGATGACATGGCTTGGCTGTGTCCCCACCCAAAATCTCATCTTGAATTGTAATTCAAATCACAATCCCCACGTGTTGGGGGAGGGGCCTCGTGGGAGGTGATTAGATTATGAGGGCAGTTCCCCCACACTGTTCTTGTGATAGTGAGTGAGTTCTCACAAGACCTGATGGTTTTATGAGGAGCTTTTCTCCTCTTCACCCTGCACTCATTGTCTCTCCTGCCACCCTGTGAAGAGGTGCCTTCTGTCATGATTGTAAGTTTCCTGAGGCTTTCCTAGCCATGCGAAACTCTGAGTCAATTCAACCTCTTTCCTCTGTAAATTACCCAGTCTAGGGTATTTCTTCATAGCAGCATGAGAACAGACTAATACCTAATATTTCTGTAGAGATTCTGTCTCTGTTATTACACCTTTCTTAGAGATTCCAAATGTGGAAGACTCCTCTATTCAAGCAGATGTAGGTAATGATGTGGAGGCAGAGGACTGGCCTAATAACTTCTTGACCCCCTAACCTCTTGGGCAGCCATCACCACACACTGCATGTGTGGTGCTGCAGCATGTGCCGATGGCTGTCCAAGTGGTTAGGGGGTTAAGCTTGACTGGTCGGTGCTGATCTCAGACCATAGGAGGGACACACTGTGTGCAGCTAGGAGCCACTTCATCCAGTCACGACCAAAGGGCCAAGCATTGTACCCTGTCGCTGATACTGCAGACCGGGCGGTGTGGAGTCAAACTGCCAAGCAGCTGACATGCTTTGACGTGTCACCTCTACAAAGCACACCATCGATTTTTTTTTTTTTTCTCTTTTCAAATCAGAGTCTCTCCAATAACATCTGAAAACTATAGAAACAGAGCACTTGATTAGAGCATGTTGGACAGGCAAGGTTATCTTCTCTGGAGAAGAAATCGACAGCTGCCCCTACTGGGAGGAAAAGTATCTAAAGAAGCAGGGAGGGGAAGGCGTGTCAGAACTGGAACTAGATGATAAACCCTGCAGGAGTCACAATAGCCTTTGATGAGAAAGCAAGGTCAGGGGCAGGAGCTCCCCCACCACAGCTTGTGAGTGTGAGTTCAGGCAAAGTGAACAGTACAAGAGTCAGGGCATAGTGGAACTGGGAGTACAGGCCCCAAGGCCATTGCCGTCCAACCCCTGCTACACACTCAGGGACCTTGGGAAAATCACATCCCTGTTCAAACCTTGGCGTATTCATCTTTCAAGGCTGGGGTTAGACTTGATGACCAAGATGTCCCTACCATGCCAGCATTTGGATGGTCTCCCACCATTTGTCTGTAAGCTGATTCTGAAAGTTGAAGACAAATAAATAACATTTACATTAGTATGACTATGAGATGCCATTGTTGGAGAGTCAAATCATGTCCTAGTATTTCATTTAGTTCTCTATGCATCCAGCATACCAACTCTGTGCCATTCAGTGAAGACTCTTTTCTGGTATCAGGCTGAAATACATTCTCCTTTTTTACCCTCCGTGAATTGCCTTCCACATATCCTCACATTTTCTAGGCATTCACTAATACGATTTCTTTTATCATCAGTTTTGTTTTGTTTTTCATGGAGTCCTCTCTTCTGGAGGCTCTTTTTCTTATTCTAACCTAGAATGTTCTTTTTGCTTGCACTCTCCTTCCCAGGATATCCTGAATTTCCTTTCTTGGAGTGCACTTTCTTTTTTCTGGGGTACACCCTTATGTTATTTCCTGAGAAAGTGTGCACCAGAGTTCCGCTTTCTATTACTCAAATATTTGAAAATGCTTTCATTCTGTATTTGTACTTGATTGACAGATTGGCTGAATATAGAATTCCAGGTTGAAAATTTTTCTTCTAATAGTCAAGGTAGTGTAACTGCTATATAACCCCCAAATATCAGTAGTATAATAGAGTTTATTGTATAGTCACAGCACAGTCTGCTTATTCCCCTATTGGAGTACAAGGATTCTCTGCTCCATACAGTAATTCTGAAACAAGATTCCTTCTATAGTGTGGCCCCCAAGGTCACTATGGACAAGGATGAGAGGGAGATTGTGAAAGAACATGGAAAAGGCCCAGCAGCTCTTAACTGACCCAGCCCAGAGGTGACCTATCATTCTACTCACACCCTGTATGTGAGGCCTAGTGGAATGGCCCCCTCTAGAGCAAGGGGGTTGAAAAGTGTAGTGTAACTATGTATCCAGGAGAGAAAAACCACAGCGTCATACTTTAAAGGTATCATCTTTAAGCAAGCAGTGTCATTGGTAAAAAGCCCAATGCTAGACTGATTCTTATTCCTTGTGGGTGGCCCATTTAATCTATCTGGAAGCTATTAGGATCATCCCTGTCTTAGTCCACTGAGGCTATATAACAAAATCGCATAGCCTGGCTAGCTGATAAACAACAGAAATTTAAAATTTCAGAGGCTGAGAAGTCTAAGATCAAAGCACTGGCCAAGTCAGAGTCTGGTGAGGGCCCACTTTCTAGTTCATAGGTGGCACCTTCCAGCTGTGTCCTCTCATGGCAGAAGGGGCAGAGGCCTCTCTGGGGTCTCTTTTATAAGGGCACGAATCCCATCCATGAGAATTCCACTCTCGTGACCTAATCACCTCCCAAAGGCCCCACATCCTAATACCATCACCTTGGGGGTTAAATAATCCCAGCACTTTGGGAGGCCGAGACGGGCGGATCACGAGGTCCAGAGATCGAGACCATCCTGGCTAACTCGGTGAAACCCCGTTTCTACTAAAAAAAAAAATACAAAAAACTAGCCGGGTGAGGTGGCGGGTGCCTGTAGTCCCAGCTACTCGGGAGGCTGAGGCAGGAAAATGACATAAACCCAGGAGGCGGAGCTTGCAGTGAGCTGAGATCCGGCCACTGCACTCCAGCCTGGGCGACAGAGCGAGACTCCGTCTCAAAAAAAAAAAAAAAAAAAAAAAAAAGATTTCAACATATGAGTTTAGGGGGACACAGCATTGGGACCAGAGCATTCCAATCCCTTCATGAACACTTTAAGGTTCATGAGAGTAGAAGCTGATTCACTCACTTATCTCCAGTTTCTATGCCTGGCACAAAACAGGGCCAGGATCAGAGCAAGGCAATTGAGGCGCATGCCTCCAGCACAAAGACTCAGTAGTTAAAACAAATAATATTTTCATGCAATATTTTACAAAATCAAAATAATGCAAAACAATCCATGATGAACAAAATATCATTAATGTCCTTGGCATTATAAAATTTTGCAACGATGTGTCTGACTGTGGTTCCTTTTGTGGGTCCTTCAGCCTAAAGACACATATCCTTCCTCAAACAAAAGCAATTCTAATTTTCTTAAACAATTTCCTCTTCTCAGGTTTCTGTCTTTCTAGAAATCTTAATTGCATATGAGAACTCCTGTATCAATATTTTCTGTTACTTTTCTCTCAAAGTGTCTGTTCTATATATTTTATTCTCTATTCTGGAAAATTCTCTCGGCTTTATCATCTGATCTGAGTATTGACGTTTTGTTTCAAAACTCATGTTTTTATTTCTTTTTTATTTTATTTTGTTGATTTATTTATTTACTTATTTTGAGACAGAGTTTCACTCTTGTTCCCCAGGCTGGAGTGCAGTGGTACAATATTGACTCACTGCAACCTCCGCCTCCCGGGTTCAAGCGATTCTCCTGCCTCAGCCTCCTGAGTAGCTGGGATTACAGGCGTGTGCCACTACTCTTGGCTAAGTTTTGTATTTTTAGTAGAGACGGGTTTCACCATGTTGGCCAGGCTGGTCTCAAACTCCTGACCTCAGGTGATCTGCCTGCCTCAGCATCCCAAAGTGTTGCAATTACAGGCGTGAACCACCGTGCCGGATCTAAGACTCATGCTTTTAATTTTCAAGCACACGTTCTTGCTTTGTGATTCCTAGAAGTGGCATCTTGTCGAAACCCACTGAGGATACTAGTTTGCAGTGTTTGGCTTTCTTTTGGAATTATGTTTTTACTTTTAGTTTTCTTCTGTCACATGGATTATCTCTGTTTGGATTTTATTTTTAGTCAGCTGTCGTTGTTTGTTCATCTGTTTGTCTTCAGTTCATCTGTGATCCTGCTCTGTGTGTTTTCTGTTGCAGGTCTGGCAATTCTTGGTTGTCCACTCCAATATGGGAGTAAGGATGGCACAAGGGTTGACTGGAAACTCTTATTTCAGGGCAGGGCCTGTCAGCTGGCAGTTTCCACTTTAGGATGAGCAGGCTGGGAGTTGGATGTCACGTGAGCAGCCCCTACGCAATGCCCTTCCAGAGTAAGGAAGGCGCTAACACCCACAGGAACCACCGTGGTTTTCCACAGGCTGTGGATTCCATTTCTTTAGGCAAAAAATTCTTCTTTTCTTTCTGCATAAGAGAGTTTTCCACATATAGCACTTCAATTTTTTCCCCATCCTTATCTTGACTGTGCCTATGAGGGAGGTGTTATTTGGAGGTGGGCTCCCTGTACGGCAGCTGCCTCTTCTGCATATGTTCAGGGCTGTGGGCTGTGGACTGAGGTGTCCTCTGCCCTGTGCACCAGTGAATGTTCTGGAAATGTATTTAAATCCCTTGCTCACCAAGGGTGCCTCTTCCACTGTCTTTACTGTTGTGATTTACTCTTTTAAAGACATTGTAATTGAGTCTCAGCAGGAGAAAGAAAGAAATGCATGTACCTACCCTGTCATTTTGAACCCTCTCCTTTGGTTTTTAAAACATTTGAAACATCTGGCTTTCTAATATTAGCACGTGGCATCCCCAGTTTAACATGCCCAAAGCAAAGCTGTTACATCCCCTCTGCCAGGCCCAACACTATCTGCATCTCCTCTAGTTATGCTGGCTGCAGGGAACAGCACCAAAATTCACCCACTTGCTTAAACTGGAAAACTGGGTCATCTGTCATTCATCCCTTTCCCATATCCACATCTCAGTGCAGTTCTGGTTATGAGCTCTTAGACAGTTCTCTTCTCCTTGGGCAGATCTTTCCAACAGAGTTCCTGGCTCCATTGCATCCCTGGCCGATACAGCCCACAGTCTTCAAAACTGGCAGCGTTGGCTCTCCCAGCACACAGAGGAGAATCCATCACCTTGTTTGCCATTCGGCCTCTTCACAATCCGGTCCTGAGGGGTCTTTCTAACCTTACCTCTCTCTGCTTTCCTCTGGCTCCTGCCCTCTGGCCAAGTGAGACCAGCAATCCACTCTCAGACATATCTTCTGCCTTCACATATCTGTGCATTTTTTCAGCTTGAGATGCACTGACTTCTATTAGGTCAGTGCAAAAGTAATTGTGGTTTTTGCAATTACAAGTAATTATACCTGCCTTTCAAATACTGCCCTTCCTTTAGGGCCTGGATTAAATGCTATTTCCCCAAGGAAGTTTCGTGATTCCTGCACTTGTAGGGAATCTCTCACCCCTCTCCACCTTTTCAGCTCTTCCCTCGTGTGTCTTATTGTGTAGCATATAGGTCATTCTGCCCTGTACATGCATGTTAGGTGGGGAGCCGTCTGTTTCCCGCACTGAGCTGGAAAGTCCTGGAGGTGAGCTTGGTCATAGCTGGCCTGCCTGTCAGAAGTCCCTTGGCAGAGGTTGCAGCACAGGAGCAACTGAGGGAGTTTGCCCAGTGCTGCCACACTAAAAGTCTCAGGTCTGGGACCTGGACCTTAGGCTGGGGTGTGGCTTGCTGAGCAGCTGACCTGCGGCCTGAACGGTGGTGCTGCTGATACAATGCTGATATGGCTAGAGGGAGAAAAGGCAGTGGCTCCATGGCTTGGGCTCCTCTGCTTTAGTGGGCAGGTCTAGTAATTCTCTCAGAGAAACTTCGAGTCAGCCTTCATAAGAAAACAGGAAGAGATGAAGCCACAGTCACCTTCTTCTATTCTTAACTCACCCTAATACTGCTGATCACCTGTCTCGGAAGTGAGCCAAAATACAGACAGCCATGGACCACATCCAGCTTATCATTCCCACCCATCCTGGACTGGGACCCGGAGTCTGGTTCTGGCTCAGTGAGATGGAGTCATCTGCAGACCAGAAGAGCGATGGCCTGGGGCAGGGACACCCACGGGGCACTAAGACAAGGCCCACAGAGCCCTTGTTGGTGCCCAGAGGTCCTGTGCCGGGTGGGCGGGCCTCCCCCAGCCTTCCCCGTGGTAGGAAGTAACTATCTCTTATTTTCATCTTCCCAGCAAGAGGAGCTACAAACGGGCTACAAAGTGAGGCACCTGGTGCCGGGTACACCTTCCCCTTGCTGAGAGGCTCCTGCCTGTGACAGGACGGGCAAATTGCTCCATAAATTATGAACCTGGAAGGAATCTGCCAGGCACCTCCTGTGTGGGGTTGAGGTTGTTCCCTATGAGTGCCCCATTCTGAAGGCAATTACTCTAATTGCTTTTGTTATTTCAGAAAACAAATTAAACCACCCGAGTGTTTCAAGGTAGAAAAACGTCTGCAATGTATAAGAAACGTTTTAGGAGTGTTTAGTTCACAGCCAGCAATGTCTGAGCAAACAGCCAGAAAGCAGTTACCAGGGAGCGCAGGCTGCTCAGGAGGTTGGGGCCTTTATGAGGTGAGCCGTGTGCTCCACTGGGGTGGGGGGGTGCAAGCCTCTACTCCTGGCTTCTCTGAGGGAACTCCTGCCCTTCTCTCCCCGTCGCCTGCAAGACCTATGGATTCTGTCTCCTGCCCATCCCCTCCGTCACAGCCTTGACTCAGGTGCACCCTCTGCGACCCGGATTCCCACAGCAGCCCCTGCTGAGCTCACTGTCTTCCTCCCAGCTGCCCTCCTCTCGGTCGTGGTAGGGGCTGCCCAAAACACAAGTAACACAATCAGATCCTAATTTGCCACTTCTTAACGGGTTTGTGGCTTCCTGTAAGCTAGGAGACAACGTATCAGACAACCCTTGGCATCAGGGAGGGGAGAGCCAGCCTCCTGCAGGCCCAGCTCTGTCATGCTGCTGAGCCTCTGTCCCAGGGAATGCGGTGGTGTGCACATACACACGCACACACGCACACTCTCATATACTCATTCTCACATATACACCCTCATAGTCAAACACACTCATATACTCACATGCACCCATACACACTCATACACTCCCTCTCACACACACACATTCACACATACACACACACACACTCTTACACTCACACATACACGTGCACACACACATACTCATACACACAGTCATACTCTCACACTCACACGCTCATAACACTCACATATACATTCACACTCATACACTCATACATACTCATACACACACATACACTCACTCATATACTCACATTCTCACACTCTCACACTTACACTGACACACACACTCACACCCTGACCCGAGACTGCTCCTCATTCCTCAGGCCGGATGTCCTTCCCTGTGAAGCCTTCCCCGGCCGTGGTGGGAAGAGTCAGGTCCTCCCTTCTTTGTGCCTGCGCTGGGCTTAGGACTTAATCTCATTTTCACACTGTCTTGCATCCATTTGTTTCTCTGTTGCCCTTGCCAGATTGTGAGCAGCCTGAGAGAGGCAGGGCCTTGCCCTGTTCACTTTATACTCCTGTCATGTGGCAAAGGGTCTATTTCTTACTCAGAGGGAATTCAATAAATGTTGACTGGATATGTGGTAGATGGGTGGATGGATGAACTTTGAATGAATGAGCAGCCCTGAGGATTGCTGGATGTTTTTGTCCCAAGGAATTCTTTTACCTCAACTCCACTCAAAATAAGAACCCTGGGGAAGAGACAGAGATTGATGGATTGGCTCATCGGGGACTCTGTCCCCACACTGCCCCCTCCTTTCCCGTGTGGGGAGCAGGATGTGGTGAGAAACTTGCTCAAGAAGTGGGTAAACACTTCTTGATGGCAGAGGCCATGTCCCATTTCCTTCCACTCAGAACCAAGTGAGGGGCACAAATTTTTCCTTCTCCCTGCCCCACTGCAGGAAAATGTGCAAATCCTAACTTAATCTCTCCCTTAAGCACTGGAAGCTGGTTGGCATAGGGGTTAGAGGTCTGGTCTCTAGGATAAGCTAGCCACCCGCTTCTGTGTCCTCACAGAAAGAGCTGAAAACTCGAGACATTCATTTGTTGAAAGTTTTCCTTGATTTTATGTTGAAAAATAGAGGTGGCTACAGCCAGGAGGTATGTTCTGTTCTCGGGACTTACATGGTTGCTATAACATGAGACACAGATTACCTGCCTCACATCACGGGGGGAGTTTCTTAAAAATCAGCTTCCTGGGCCCTACCCCAGTCCCGCTGAATCAGCATCTCTGGGTGTGTGTGTGTGTGTGTGTGTGTGTGTGTGAGAGAGAGAGAGAGAGAATATGAGTGTGTGTGTGTGTGTGTGTGTGTGTGTGTGTGTGTGTGTGTAAGTGGGATGTAGGAACAAGTATTTCAAACTGGCTCCCCTGGGGATTCTTACCAACACAAAGGTTGATATTCATTGCCTGAGAAATTCCATGGTAGTTGGAGAAAAGTTCAAGATGACAGCAACTTGAATTGCTGTGCATCTCCTCTCCTCTCAGAGCCGAGACCTGGCCTCTTGGAAACCCATCCGATGGGTTCAACAGCCTCTGCACCCCAGTCCGGCTTCCTCAGCCTCTGCTCATTGATCTGCTTTTCCTGCCTCTGAAGAAACACCCCCTGCTCCCACATCATCCAAACGATGTTGAGCCTTCAACCGTCGAAAAAATCACTTGGAAATATGGTATCCATGTTAGAGTTGGTTTCAGTGCCCATGTTGCATGCTGCTTTGTCAGGGTCCTCATTAAGACTTTCTTCCTCTCACCTTAGACTGCACTGTCCCTCACATAGTCACTGTCACCCAGGCCCACCTACAGCTGTGCTGCCACTCACCAGGGTCTGAGAGGACCTGCTCCCTTGCCAGGACAGTGAGCACTGGCCCAACCCCTCTGTGCTCCTCTATGTGTGTGGGGAGTGACCTCCCCACCCCCTGCCCAGAGCAAGAACTGGTTCTGGGTCACCCGCCCAGGACTAGAACCCAGGGCAAGTCTGCCTCTCCCCTGAATCACCCACTGTTTCCGCCATGGACTGAGCTCAGCACCCTGCTTGGGGCTTCGTAGAATATGTGGCATGGGACCTGGCCTCAGGAAGCTTATTCTCTATTTGGGGGGAAAGTAACAGGATAATACAAGACAGCACAGAGTCCTGTTCATATTTCTGTGGCACAGTCTTATGGATGAGAGGAGCTCAGAGGAGACTAATATGGGCTAAATCAGGTAAGAAAGACTTTGAGAGGCCATAAGAACTTGAGCCCGACTTTGAAGGGTGGGTAGGAAATAGAATGGGTGCTCCCAATGGAGGGAACACCAGGCAAAGGAAGGAGTGAACATGGCATGGGCAGAGGCCAGGGGAGGCCAATGTGACAGCGCCTTTCAGGGACTAGCAAAGATGGCAGGCCGGACTGCCCTATGTGCAAATCACCATTTCACATAAATGACTGATACCCTTTACTGAGAGCAAATGAGGAGAGAGAGAGTAAATACAAAGTGACCGCATGCATGAATCAATTAATCAACAAAGGTGTCAAGCACCTGAAGGCAGGTTGGAAAATAGGAAGGACCAGCAAAGGTAGGTGGGGGTTGGGGAAGCCAAGCACCGACTTCTTGGGGATGTATTATAGATGTGGTGGAGTAGAGACTGCTCCTATCAGGGCAGGTCACAGAAAGGTCCCACTTAAATTACTAGTCAACTCCGCTATATTTCGTATGGATGCGTAAAAAGTATGAAAACAGCCTCTTTCTTTTGTATAACCTTTGAGAATTTCCCCCATCAAATCGTGCAGCTGGGTGAGCAACTCCCTGGCTTGACTCTCTGTGGCCTCCAGGTCCAGGGACCACGTTTTCCCCACGCTTCCTCACAGCGACTTTCTCCCTCCTTCATGGCTGACTTGCACCTCTCCCTCCAGGTGGGGAGGGTAAGAGTATGAGCTCAGTGCTGGAAGCTGCTGGTCTGGGAGAGTTGCTTGTGCCACAGCAATCAAATGAACTTTTCCCCACGAGGCTGGCCCCTCTGCTGATGCTGTGTTTGTAAAACTAGTAGAGGTTTTCCTTTTGTGAAAGAGAGAGAAATATCCCTTGAACAACTGGAACCTTTTAAGCCTGGGCTATGGTTTTGTTTGGGGTATTTGGTGGTGGGGAGTGGGACTGTCTTCTCATTATTAAACCAGAAAAACCTGCATATGCACTCAGCAATGAAGAGTGATTTTGTTATTGAGAAAATGTAGCAGCCTTCAAGTTAATAACTTGGGCTCTTGTGGGCACCTCCACTGCTGCACCTGGCCTGGTAGACTTGCACTCAGATAGAGCAGAGGCAGGGCTGGGCTACAGATGTCTTGTGCAGACGGGGAGGGGCGGCCCCAACCCTGCTTAGTGTAAGTGTCATCTTAGGAGCAGAGCTTCTAGGTGGAACATCCGGGGGCACCTTGAGACGTGAGATGGTTGATCCATCACAGTTGTGATATGTCAGTGAGTACACATTCCAGGTTCAGGGACTGTCACCTTGGGAGGTGATTGAGACTGAATTCAAAACAACGAATCGATACTGACATGGAAGAATAGTTTGGCAAGAAGGCTTGGAACTGCCCTGCACCAAATTGGTAATGCCAGTGAAGAAGCCAGTCCATGGCTTCTCCAACCTCCCCCTAACTTTGCTGGTCCTTCCTATTCTCCAACCCGCCTTCAAGTGCTCAGCACCTTCATTTGGTAATTGATTCATTCATGCAGTCACTTGTATTCATTCTTTCTCCTCGTTTGCTCTCAGGAAAGGCTATCAGTCATCTATGCCAGGATATATTAAAGTCAAGCTCCTTGATACAGGATATTGTACTTTAATCTTCACAGCTGTTTGAAAAACCCAGTCCCCTGATTATGAAGAAATTTGTCCTAGGAGGTTGAGAAGCCAGGACTAGATGAGGGAGGAGAGGATGCTTTGGGGAACAGACCATTTCCCCTGCCTTGCTGTCTGGGTTTGCACCCCAGGGAAGAAATACAAAGCACAAGTACACAAGGGGAAAATGGATGGCCAGTGGTGAAGAGAAATTGCTCTAACACTTGGTTGAACTCAAGTTCAAATACAATAGGGACAGGTAGGGATTTATAGCTGGTAGAGTAAGGGAGAGGATGGAAAATTACCAAGAGGGCTTAGTTTGGTGTAGGGGGTGAGGAACTTGATTAGACATCTAGGTGGAGGAAGAGACACTTAATTGGATATCAAGAGTGGAAGATCCAGATAAATTGGCTTCTCAGGATTCTTTGCTAAAACTGGGCCCAGTAGACCAAGGATTAGGCCCTCCAAAATAGAGGGCTCAAAAAAGCCTGACTAAAATTTGTTCAAGTCTCTGTTACCAGGTACTCACAGGACAGGGAGTGTCTGGGAGGCCTAACACACAGTCACTAAGGATGCTGGCGTGGCCTTGAGCCCGCCGTGATTGTTTGCTGGGGCTTCATGCATAGTAAAGATGGTCGAATCCCTGAGACCTAGAAGAGACCTCCTGCCTCACATGGCGTTCCTCAGCCAGGCTTTGGAAGGAAGATGAGGACAGACTCTGGTTGCTTGCGAACTCCAGGAGCACAAAGTCTCCCATCTCTGAGACCTTGGCCCACGGGCAGCTCAGAAACTGAGTGTGCTGTCAGTTCACCTGCTTTCCAGGTTACAGAAAGCCCCAAACTGTCTCAAACAATAGGGAAAGTTATTTTCACACATTGCTAAGTCCATGAATAGGGCTGGCACCAGGCTCAGAACCATCACCAATATCAAGCACTGGCTTCCTTCCACTCTGTCATCCTTTGTGGGCCAGCTTAGCCTTCCAGCTGGACCGTGCAGAGTCACCCACGAACCCATATCCAAGGAAATAGACTATCTCTTCAGAATCCTTCTTAGTGCTCCTCACATTGCATTGGCCGGAGTAGTCCACCTGCTCCTTCCTGAACCAATCGTTGTCATGGAAGTGGGATTTCAGGAGCGTCTTTGGTTAATCATTAGGAGTGAAGTAGAGGCTCCAGAGTCAACCCCTGCATCCTCCACATGTGCTACTTTGAGTCCACTTGAATTAAATTGAATTCTGGGCCACAGAGTTGAGTGTTAATGGGCTGAAAGATAATTAAGGTGTTTTCTACATCTTGGAGTGAGATCAAGAGCATGCATGTGCCCTGGCACCAAAGGGACACAGAGCTTGGCATATTTCCTAGGAATTCTCCAGGGTGTGGGGAGAGGGAGGACCAAGCTCCCAGGTCCTGCCCTTCAAGGGCTATGAGTGCCAAGCCTGCGTGTGAGCACCTGGCCAGCTTTCTCTTTGAGAAGACATCATCTGGGGTGCTGGATGGGACATCGGGGGATGTCACAGAAGCAGTTGTCATGGCTCTCTTGCCCCAGTGAGGATGTGGTCTTGAGATCTGTGTCTACCTTTCTCTCCCCACTGCCCCTTCTTTAGACAGTGTCTGTGATTGACTCAGGTGAGGTCAGATGGTTTTTGAAAGCAGATGGCCCCCACTTGCTGCCTGAGACCATTGTTTATTTCTCATATCATGGCTGGCAGCAGGGACTGTGCTTGGCAGGACTCTTCCTCTAAACCTGCATAGGCCTAAAGCTTGTCTCATCCTTGTTGAGAGCCAGGAGGTTCTGAGGTGTGGTTGTGAGAATGTGTAGTTATTTTCTTATTTAAACATCCTAGGTCTCGGTCTTTTATTTTTAAATGTGTTGGGGGAGTAAAGTTCTCAAATGAAGACAATTTATGAGATTTATTACGCAGGCTGATCAAATGGCATGATAAATCATATAAATGGTATAAAATGCTTTGATATGAATAGCAGAATAGTGAATAAGAAGGAAGCATCCAACCCTTCTCCAAGGTCACTGGAGTGAAAAATATCTTATTGGGAGCCCCAGATATGTCCTGTCAGTCAGCAACAGAGCCTAGCTTATAACTTACGTAGAATTTCTTTGCTAATTTGGAGGGTTTGTTTGTTTGTTTAGGGGGTAAAAATCAAATTTGCATTCCTCCCAGGATGTTTCAAGGACAGATTTATAGCAACAAACACTGGTGAACTGAAACTGGGAGATTGCACCATGGAGTTAGGATGTGGAACAGGACACATTTTTATTTTATTTTTTTATTTTTTTGAGACAGAGTTTCACTCTGTCATCCAGCCTGGAGTGCAGTGGCGCAATCTCGGCTCACTGCAAGCTCCACCTCCCGGGTTCACACCATTCTCCTGCCTCAGCCTCCCGAGTAGCTGGGACTGCAGGCGTCCGCCGCCACACCCAGCTAATTTTTTTTTGTATCTTTTAGTAGAGATGGGGTTTCACCTTGTTAGCAAGGATAGTCTTGATCTCCTGACCTCATGATCCGCCTGCCTCGGCCTCCCAAAGTGCTGGGATTATAGGCGTGAGCCACTGCGCCCGGCTGAAACAGGAAAGTTTTTAAAGCTCCAGTAAACTACCTAGAAACGTAATTAAGTCCTTTGCAAGAGGCCAAAATGCTGAGAATGTGACGCTCACCCTGTTCTTGAAGAACCGCTTCTGGAGGTAATCAGTCTGTTATGACAGGAGAGGATGGATGGAGGCTCCAATATTGTGCATCGTGGATTGAAACCCATGCTAGTTAGGGCATTGTCCCTTAGATTGGAAATTTTAATATCAGAGCCACATTGACAGATGGAGTTTGAGTAAGTGATTTGTGCAAGCAGTCCACAACTCACAAGAGGGTTGTTCCCAGCAGTTTAGCATTAGGCAGTCATCCGGACCTTTGAAAACAAAAATGCATTTTTTTCCACAGGAGTATTCTCCTGAATGTGGTTTGACTTCTGGATTAATGTCCAAAACTTTATTTAACCTTTAATGTTGCTAAAAACTACTCTATACATACAATTAATATCATGGAACCGAGTGTTGTAAGAAAAATTGTAGCACTGAAAGGGAAATTGTTCCTTTTTTTTCTCTTGCTTGGTGTAACCTGAAGGAAACAGGTTTAACTGAAAGAAGATGAGAAGCTAGCCTCATAGCATGCAAGAGTTGGAAGGGGTGTGAGCCAGAGCTGAGTTCAAGCCCTTATTTATCAAACAAGGAAACTGAGACTCAGAGAAGTTTGGTGCTTGGCCCAAAGTCACACAGCCAGCAGTGTGACTAGCACTCAGGCTTGCCCTGACGCAGTGAATATTCCTTGTAGAAAGTTGCCAAAGAGACAATCAGATCCTCTAGGTAGCGTTGGGCCGCACTGGAAAGTCGATGTTTTTCCAGTTTCACTATAAAATATGCCCTGTTCCTTCTTAAAATGGAGATGAGGCTTACGACTATTAGGCTTCTCTAGGAATAGAGCCTTGGAGCTCATAGGCAGAAAGAAAAGAAATGTGTGTTCATGCAAGAAGCAAGGATAAGGTGAAACTAACTGAGCTGGAAACTGCAAAAGACCAGGAGCAGGGAATGTGTGGTCCCCGCAAGGAGGAGGCGGGACTCCAAAATCAGATGGCGGACAGACAGCTGCACACTAGGTGGCGCTGTCATCGCCCCCTTCACCCCCCCCCCCCCCCCCCCCCCCCCCCCCCCCCCCACCAGGTGGCTTGGTTGCTGTCCTTGGAAAGAGCGTTGGGGAAGGTGTTACTGATGGAGGGTGTCCAGGTTCTCAGTGTTTTGAACAAAGAATTGGACAAAACGCACAAAGCAAGAATGAAGTAACAAAAGCAGAGATGTGCTGAAAATGAAAGTACACTCCACAGTGTGGGAGCGGGCCTGAGCATAGGGCCTTAAGGGCCCCGTTACAGAATTTGCGGAGGCTTAAATACCCTCTAGAGGATTCCATTGGTTACTTAGTTTACACCCTATTTAAGTGAAGAGGATGAAGTAAAGTTACAAAGTCATTTACTCGGCGTACACCCTATGGGGAGGATATTTCCTTTCGTAGCTGAAGTGTGACTCAGCTTTATGTGTTTCCTGCCTCCAGATCCTATTTTCCTACCTCAAAGGGAGGACCCTGTGTCCATGACAGGGGCCGGGGGAGGGTGTGGCATGATTCCTTGCCTAGGGAAAGGGGAGGGTGGTGAGACACACAGCTCACTAGTCCAGTGTGGATAAGCCAGAGTTCATCAAAGGTAACCCAAGAACTCAAAGCCACAGCATTTCACTTCCCAAAGCCTGAGTTGGCGCTCATGGTCTCCTGTTCTCCCAAGAGAGAGGTAGCCTTGGCCCCCACAGCCTTTTTCCTCTCCTGTGTGACTCATTGCCTCAGACTACAAACTGCTTGAGGACAAGGACTGTCTGTTTGGTTTTGCTTTGTGGTTAATTCTCCACAGTCTCCTCTGCAGATGTTTGATAATATCTGCTGATTGAATTTTTAATTTACTCAACTCTAAGGCAGATTTTTGAGAGCATAACATTTTTAAAAAAACAACATTGTTTAATATTGACACTTGAAGTTCTAGATAAGTGTTTTTTTTTTTTAACCTGGAATTTAAAAATCTAATCCTCGTCATATTTAATTGTCTTAAATACTGAGTGACTCTTGGTATGGTATTAATTCCATGTGCAGACTATTCATGGGTGGTGGCTGATGGGGGCTTCCCTCTCCACTGCTTTGGAGGAAGGGCTGCCCTGGACCCCAGGGCGGTGGGAAAGAGAAAGCACTCTCGGGGACTGTTGGTGGGTTTGCTTTGCTCTTTGTTTTTAGCCTCAGAATAAACGTATGTGCCCTTTGCTTCAGCCTCTCAGGCCCAAGGAAATGTGGAAAAACAACAGAATCTCTGCAGTTTCTGGAAGACTGCTGACTGAAAGCTTCCGGAGAGCCTTCAGCCCCACACATGCCTCCCTGCTTCCAGAGGCAGGTGGGGTCTGTTGGAGGCGGGGGAGGTGACACCACACCTCTAAGGCAGAGGTCTGAGCCATCCATCAGCACCAGCCTGACTCTCAAAGGCCACGGGAGATGGGGTGTCTGATGTCCCCTGCACCTCTCCTCCGTCCCCTTCTACAATGGGCATGTGTGTACCCTGCTGCTCCAGAGCTCCTGCGGGATGTGATGGGGACTTCACAGGAGGTTGTCCAAGCCAACGCTTGAAACAATCTAAAAAAGGTTGCAGGTTTTACAGCACTGAATCCTTCCCTCCTCCTCTCCCTCCTTGTGTTTGGTGATAATACTCCCGCAGACAACAGTGATGCCAGTGCTTGTGTCTGTGAGGCCCTGGTAACTGGAAAACAGTTGCCCATCATCTGAGGGCATTCCCATGAGGCCAGGCCATCCCCAGTCCATAGATGGGACCCAGGCCCAGAGAGGACATGTGGCTTGCCAGATGCAGAAGGACGGGGATTCCAACCCCAGGACACCTCTCTGGCATTGCCATTAAGGAAGCCTATTCTCTCCTCATGAAATACATGGGATAAGATGTTGCCTTGGCCAATGCCAGACCTAACTTCAATTTGGGGTGAAGACAGAGAATGGGGAAGAAGGAGGCTCACTACCCAAGGATGTGGGGTGATGGCATCCCTGTTTCTTCCTGAGTGTACATGGCTGGGATTGTAAAACCCAAGGCAGATATTTCAAGGCTGCCATTACCATTTTCTTAAGGACAAAATCATTCTTTTTTATTAATACATAAATAACTTTTTTCTTGAGCAGACCCAAAGAAATGAAACACAGATGGTGATAATGTTGAAAATGTTTACCTATTTCCTCTCTGAGGACATCAGATTAGCCTTTTCTGTGGGCGGAATGTGTAATCTGCTGGAAGACAATATCATCCTTTTGATCTTAAAATACATTTTTCATATCTTTGCCACAAAAGCTGATTATTATCGTGACATTTTTAAACAATGACTGTTCACTGCGCAGAGTGGGAAGGGAAAGTTCAGCTGAATGTACAGATAGATGGATGCTTGTTGGAGGCCAGGCTATGGGAATGAATTTTCCTGTGTTTCTTCCGCCTAGTGACATTGGCATTAACCCCTTCCTCCTGAACTCGGTCTTGTGCACTAATTGGAATCTGATGCTCAGCTGTAGGAATTGGCTGCTCCTCACTTGCATGCAGAGACCATTGATTAATGGCCTCATCCACTCCTTCCAAGGTCACTGTGTTCCCTTTTCTTCTGGAAGTTAAAGAATCCTTGATTAAATGGCAGAAGCAGATTGAATGGGGAAATGTATGGGGAAGGGCTTTGTTACACCAAGTGGGGCAATGCAGACTTGAGATGCTGACGACTCCTTTGTAGATGGAGCCCATCGGTACAAATGACACAGGCAGCTGAGAAGCATTTGATTGGCCCCGCTGCCTTGGCTGGCTAACATGGAAACTGACAATTCTAAGAGGCTCCTCTGCACAGCTCTCTTGCATCCCTTCAGGGCTTCACAGCATTTCAAAGGAAAGGCACTGGATAAAGGAGAAAGCAGCAGAAGTGGAAAGGACACAGATTTCAAACATTCTCTGTTTCATATTGGCTCCAGAGTTTTGTTTATGTGGGGAAAGGGGTGCGTCTATGCATACCAGGTACCACCCACGTGCTCCAGGAGGCCCGTGATGTTCTGCCCAGTTGCTGAAATCTATAAAATGTCAGGCCAGGTAGCAGCAGGGTGAAAGTCTGGAAGCAACCAGCAAAGGAAAGGTTAATGTGCTTATGCTGTTTGCAGCTCCATGGCATGTGGCATCTTGCACAACCAGACCATCTTGCAACCGAGTTAAAATTCCCCTGCAGCCACAGGGAGGGAATAGATAAATCATGAATGAATTGAAATTATATTTCCTTCTCTTAGCTTTCTTTTTTCTTCTTCTTTTTTTTCCTTTCTCTATCTCCCCACTCCAGGAACAATGTTACAGAAAATTATAGGTTGTAAATTCCACCCAGTGCATTTAGCTCCATCCTTGCTGAGGGTCAGTGCAATGGAATCTCACCAGTCATATTTCCTGAGGTCTTTCAGCAAGTTCCTGCACTGAGTAGAGATCTGAAGGGCAAAAATTCAGAAAGTCAGCAGGGCACAAATGGACCAGAGGTAGGAAGCACACAGGTGTCCTGGAGCATCCTCTGGGAGCAGCCAGGCTGTGTATGCTCCCAGCTCTTCTCAATTCAGAACCGTTCATGTCACAGATAGCTGGGGGCTTGTTCCTATGCTGGGGCAAAATTATAGTGAAGAAAATTGCAGGCTTATGTGGTGTGTTACTTGTGCTTCAGGGTTGTTTGTTTTGTTTTGTTTTTCTTAAGTAGAACTGTGTATGATGTGCCTTGATCATTGACAAGTCTTCAGAAAAAAAGGAAAGAAAGAAAGTTTCATACTATTGGGTCCTAACCCAAAGTGCCAGTGACCACCAAAGGCTGTTGGCCTGAGCAGGGAAAGCTTGTGTCTGGGTCTCGAAGGCAGTGTAGGCAGGAGGCAGAGAATCAGCTGGTTTTCCCCCTCCCTAAGCTGGACTAATGCGTAAGCTACACTGAGGAGAGGGGAGGGTGACCATCCGAAAGCAGGGCTCACTAGTCTAGTGGGTAACACAGAGCACATCAAAGCTAAAGCAAAAACTGGAAGTCAAAGCAATCACAAGGCCTAAGCTGGCGTCCAGCCTGAGCATGGCCCACTTGTTTTCTCAGGATGGCCAGCTTCACAGCCAGTGGGCTTCATCTCCACCCACCAGGAGGTTTGGGCTAGGGTGTGTGTATGTGCACATGTGAGTCAGTGAATGACGTGCTGCAGAAATCAGAGATAAAGAAGGACCCTGAGGAGCTCCTCCAAGGGTCCCTGGGGTCCTAATATAACCAGGACATTATGGCCAAAAGGCTGATCGACATGGCTGAGGCTCTTTACAGGAAATACCTGCATTGCTGACATTACTGTCCCCAGAACGCCCTCCCCTGCCTCACACATAGCAAGTAGAACTTGCTGATGGCAAGACACTACGAGGGCTGGGACCCTAGAAGTATTTGGCGACTGTCAGACCTCCAGGAGCCTCCCTGTGGGTTCAGAGGGAGCGTGCACATGAACTTCTAGGTGCTCATGCAGGCTGGAGGCATTCGCTCCCTGGCAAGGGAGCAGGAGGTCAGCACAGGTTTGCAGAAGTCCCTGTCCTCAGGCCGTGGTGGAGTGTGGGCACCAGGCCAGGAGTCTTGTTCATAATTCCACGTCACCAATCCTTTGCCTTTTGATCGTTCACTTCTCTTCAAACACCTTAAGTATCATTTTGCTCTTGAAGCCTCCTTGAATCTGGTCTTGAGCTGACATAAAACTTCCCTTGGGATTTTCCTTCTTTTCTCTCCCTCTAGACATTTCTCTTTTGCAGGCCTCTTTCAAAGACCCTCTCCTGTCAGCTTCAGCTGGCTAAGTCTGCATTCCTAGCCTTTCTAGCAGGTATTTGAAAACGCAATCAATCTATGTTAAGAAATGTAATCAGTGAGGTACATATACATATATGCTTAAAAAACAAATTTCTTTTATCTTTTGCTGTGTTATTGGTAGTAGTTGCAATGTTTTACCTTCACCCAGAGGTCACTATGCCAGAAATGCTCTCATTCATTCTTTTGGGTTAAGCATTTCCTTGCCTATTGTATTTTTGGGAAATAAAAATACCTCTCAAGATAATCGCCCAGCATTTTCATAGGATGAGTTTATCTTTTTTCTATAGTAGGTAAGCTTGGAAGTACCAAGAAGAGTAGCCTGGGTAGGTGAAGGAAAAAAGAGGAGGAAATGTAAACATGGGGAGATTACTGAGTGTGCCATGTGCACTTCTCCCTCTCTACTCTTCCCCAACTCAACCACAAACCTCCCAAGGCAGGGGCCACGTCTCCCTCATCTCTCTACCCTGCTCCTTTGGTATGGAGCCCGGCACTCACACCTCCATTTAACCAACCCATGTTGAGTGAGGCCTACTCTGCACCCAGTACTGCGCTGGGGGTGGGGCACAGAGCCAACAAGACAAGGCCTTGCCCTCAAGGCGATCTCAGTTTGTGAAGGAGATTGTCAACAGAGAAAACTAAAATGAAATGCCATGAGGAGACCCCTGTGATGGGAGAGAGTGCTTTAGGAGCCCACACATCTTGGGGTCTCAGAAATTGCAGGCCCAGTCTGGTTGCTGAGGGACCACCCCCCACAGAAAAGAAAAAGAGCCTTCAAGCCCCAGAGTGTGACTGGCAAACTGTGTGTGGTATTCAGAGCAGACAAGTTCTAGGTCAACAGAATGTGGGTGGTGGCTTATCACAGAATGGAGCAGCCATCGTGACTTGCGCTCGGCTGCCTCATGAATTCCCTTCAAATATGCCCAGCTAACGTGTGATTCCATAGCGAGAGAAATGCCGCCTTTGAGGGCAGAGAGATTTTCTTTTCTTGACAAATAGTTTCTATGTCCAGGCAGCCATCTGCCATCTCTGTGAGCTTATGAGCTCCAGCGACTGCTGCTGAAGGTTCAGATTCAGGATTGATGCTGAAGTTGTGTGTGGAGGAAGGGGTATCACTGGTGCAAACCCACCATTCAGAAAAATTCAAATCCAGCACCCTTCTAGCTGAAGCTTGTCCAGGATTTCCTTGCCAAGTTTCATTTTTAAAAGCTCTGCAACTTTACTCAGATGTACGTATTTTTGCTTTGTAATCAGATTTTCACCAAACTGATATATCATTAAACCTTTGTTTTTACAATACATGCTTTATTGCAAAACCAATTTCAACAAAGTATTGCAGATGCAATGTAATTTTTATGTCCTAGTTGTTGTTGTTTTTTTTTCTTTTTTGGTTGCTAGGGTACCAAATGCTTTTGAGAAAGTAGCTTGATAGTATCTATAATATGGTGGTTTTCTGGATAAGAGATTGCATTATCCCCATGTCATATATTTGGGCAGACTGTATCCATCATGGCTCGGCTAGATAAATAAATTAAAACTCGCTGATTGGGAGGAAATGTGATATTTATATTGCTGAGAATGGTTTATGCTTCTCTTCTGACAGCTGCTGTGTTGCTGGGATGCCTCATCCCAACCCAACTTAGTTGTTTCCACTTCTTAGGAAAGATAAAAATGCTGTAATGGTTTTCAGGACTATGAAAACACTACCTTAGAGGCTGGGCTGCCACTGTTCCTCCAAAGCCTCCATCCCTTCAACTTAGTCCCCTCTTCCTGATTAGTCATGAGATGACCTAAGAGTCCTTATTGGACAGTAATTCTGTGCTGGACATGGTGGCTCTTCATGGGGATCAGTGCCCTTGCTTGGGGAATGCTGTGGCTCCCAACCACAGACCCACTAGGAGGTTTCTAACAAGGTGGCTTGTTCCTTCTCTTCCATTTCCTTCTCCAAGTGACAGTCTTAGGAGAGCAAGAGTCAGGGCTGGCCCCAAGGTCTAAGCTCAGGCAGATATTGGTCCCCAGCTCCTTGGCCTGGGTCCAGGAGGGACTTGTCTTGAGATAGCCCAAGATAAGACAGCATAGGCCCCTATGTGAGGCCCCTCTGCCCTGGTGTAGTGAAGCGCTGCTCCCAGGGGCAGGTTCCATTGCCTGCAGGTGGGAGCATCCACTCACAAGTTCTCTAGTCTGAATACAAGATCTTGGAAAAGCTATTATGCAGTCTCTGTACACTCAGATGTCATATGAAGGCCGTGGGAATTATGATGATGATGATTATGATGATGGTGATGATGAAGAACTCCAGACTTCAAGAGAAGGTGGCATGAATGGGGCCCTTCAGGAAGGAGAAAAAATGCCACGTTCTGTTCCTGCCTTCTCACTGTCTGTGTTGTCATTGGATGTAGAAGAAGAGTGACATAGAAGATACAGTATGGCACACTGAGGAAAGGCCTGGGCTTGGATCTGGAGTCATTCATCTGTTCATTCATTCATTCATTTTTGAGCCTGTATGCGCACAGGCATTGTCCTGGGCACTGACATTGAATTCAAGTTCACAATGCACCGTTTGTATAACCTCCAACAAGTCACTTCACTGCTGTGCCTCAGTCGCTTCATAGAGTTGTTGGTAGGACTCTGACTAAACAGGACACTGCACAGAGTACACCTGCATTAAAGAACTGTCGCCGTCCTGTCTTTTAGATGTGGTCTGAGAACAGCAGAGCTGTGCCATGTGTGGTCTCTCTGGCAGGAATAGCAACAGCACACTCCACTCAGCTGCCTGGGGTCCCTGGAAGAGCATCCACTGGGGCTGCCCAAGCACAGCTCCTGATTTCCTGGGTTCAAATCCTGGCTCTACTACATACAACCTGAGTGATCTTGGACTAACTGCTTAACCTCTTTGAGCCTCAATTTCTTCATCCAAACAGTACATTTAATAAGAGCACTTACCTCACAGGAAGTTGTGAGGATTAAGTGAGTTAATACATGTACACCTCTCAGCGCCTGGCACTTAGTCAAGCACTAGATGTTAGCTATTGGTGCTGGTGGTGTTTCCGGAGGAATTTCCATTTAAATGAGAAGTGCCTATGGAAATTGCCTGCACAGAAATCTCTTAGCTCAGGAAAATTTCTCTGGCTGCAGATCCTGCTAAGTATTCCTGCGTTGTTTTCCTCTCATTGCTCAGTGAAACACAAATACCTTTGTCGCCTTTAAAACATTCAGTTGTTTGGTTTGGTACTTGAGAGATATGAGCAAAGGATGATACAACAAGGATAGTCTGTATCTTCTTAGACATGCTTCTCCCCAGGTAATCAGAGAGGCAAGAGTGACACTCTGCCGTGCAGCTGGAGTTTTTCTATTTCCAATGGGAGTGACACCAGGCAGCCAGCTTCTCTTTCTCCTGGCAAGGCTCTTCTGCCAAGTTGGGAGGGCTCCATCTTCTGTGCCGCAACAGCCTGCTGCGTGGAACTCCACGGAAGCCCCAGATACTCTGTAGGTCTCTCTCCCCAGCCAGGTGTGGGCTCCTGGGGGAAGAGGGACCATGCTTTTTATGTCTGCATCCGCAGTGCCCCACGGGGAAGCATTACAAGGCAGGCAGAGAGCAGGACAGACGGCTCCTTCTCTCTTTGGCTGTGGCCCCCTTGGTGTCCTCATGGGCAATCTCGATGCTCCGCCACAAATCCATTGCCAGACAAACAGAAATACTCAATTACTCAATTCTTCTGCCCAACTTGAACGATTCTGTTTCCTCCTTAATTGCCTCAGGGGCCTTGGAGAAGTTCCTGTCCCTCCCCCCAGGCCTCAGTTTCTCATCTCTGAGATGAGACTGCTCTGTATCCAGCAGAGTATTCCACGGACCCTGGCTCAGCCCAAGTATAGACAGAGGCTGGTGGCTCTGCTCCACACATGTGTTTCTGCTGTGTTTTGGCCCTGTTGGCCTTTTCCTGATGTTAATATTCTCTCTCTCTTTTTTTTTTCTTTCGCTCTTGTTGCCCAGGCTAGAGTGAAGTGGCACGATCCTGGCTCACTGCAACATCCCCGTCCTGGGTTCAAGCGATTCTCCTGCCTCAGCCTCCCAAGTAGCTGGGATTACAGGCATCTGCCACCATGTCTAGCTAATGTTTTTGGTTTTTTTTTAGTAGAGACAGAGTTTTGCCATGTTGGCCAGGCTGGTCTTGAACTCCTGACCTCAGGTGATCTGCATGCTTCTGCCTCCCAAAGTGCTGGGATTACAAGCGTGAGCCACGGCGCCTAGCCAACATTCTCAAACTTTCCTTTTGTAAACAGCAGGCCCTCAGAAGTCTTCCCGGTTGGAAGGGAAACATTGACCCTCAGCCAGTGCAGGTGGAACAAATCAATGTGTGCAGACCCTGCCTGTCTAAATCAATTCAACCTGCCCCCTAGGGACTTTGCCATAATTGGGAAAGAGCTTCCTTCTCTGAGTTACTTTAGGCCCAGACCTAACTCCCATCCTTTCGGTTTCCTTTCCTTCATTCTTCTTCCTCTCCCAATTCCTCTTCTCTCTTCCCTCCCATCATGCCTCTCCCTCCCTCTGTCCCTGTCTCCCTCCACTCACCCCATTCCCCCTCCAGGGTGAAGAGTCTGGCTACCTGGGAAGACCTGGGGTCTGGGTCTTGTCCAGCATGCACTAAGTGCTGGCGTCACCTGGCTCTCCCCATTGGTCTGCAGCCCTCATCTCCCCTCCTCTATGAATGCTCCAGCTCCCTGATGGATCTGATCTGAAAAGGTGCCGGTAGACTCTGCATTAAGTCAGCTGCTTGTGGCACCAAGATGACAGGTGTGATGTTTTCCTGGGGATGCTGAACTGGGAAAAGTACCATCTTCTGTTGTAATGGAGCTAATGGCGTTCCGCTCAGGACAGCTGCACTTACATCTGGTGTTAAACCACCGTTATTTAAACTTTATGATGCGAGAGGATGCCAGCTCGTCCACTTGCAGCATATAAATTATGTCGATTGCTCATGCACTTTTTTTAACCCTGATTCTCCTGAATTATGAAAGATGGACAAGACCAGTGGTGGTTCTCAGAGCTCCCCTGGGCCCTGTGGGCCATGAGTGCTTGGTGTGTGTGCAGATGGCTAAAAGGAAGCAGCAGGGCCAGAGCCCATAGCCTCCCCCAGCCATTAGGGCACAGTCCTGGCTGAGCCTCCCAGCTCCTGAGGGGCCCATCACTCTGGGCTCAGTAGGTTCACCCTCAGGTGACCTCCTCTGCCTCCTTCTCTTGGGGAGATCCATAACGCATGTCATAAAGAGAATGGACCCTACAGCTGGTCTGCCTGTAAAAGTCTCCCCTGATAGAAATCGACTTGCTTGCTGTGGGTTTGCATCCTGGGCTGTTTTTGCCTTGGGCATGGAAATGGAGGGAAGACTAGTATTCGTGTTTGGTGAGGAACCTAGGTAAAGCTCTTAGCAAAAAGAATTCTTTCAAAGCCAGCTGGTAAGTGGCTATTCCAAAGCCACTTGTACAGTGGCTGCCAACACAAAAGCCCTTTCACATTTCTGAAGCAAACTTGACCTAAACACAGAAAGAGAAGCCTGGATTGTAACTTCTGCTAGACAACGGACCACAACATGTCTCCTGTAAAGGCCTAGTGGGACCCCAAGAGCAGAGGGCCTGGGGATCAATTCTATAGATTCCTTTTGCTCAAGATGAAATCTAATTTGCCCTCCATTTCATTTTTTAAAAATTTCCTGCATTTGCCAATACTTAAAAAACCCACAGGGAAAATGAATTGCACAGTGGCGTTGGGGGAAGGGAGATGAAAAGAGCTCACCCCGCAGGGAAAACCCGCCATCTCAGAAAGAAGTCTGGGAATTGCTGTGATGGACCTTGAAACACAGGAGGGACCCAGACCTCACCCCTCACCTCGGACCCCGCCTGGGGTGGATGCTTGAGGAAGGCTGTCCCTGGAATCCGCCCTTTCAGCCACTGTCTGTTTTCCAGGTTCTCCCCACGTGGAGATCCCTCCTGGTTGCTTTACTGGGTCCCAAACCCCAGGCTTGTCTCCAGGCCCCATCCCCAGCCACAGCTCCTGCCTTTCAGAGGCTCGCACGTGTTAGACTATTTGGCCATGGTTTCCCTTGGCCTTGCTAGCTTTTCAGCTGACAGTGTCATGCCAGCCTCCCTCCCACGACCCTAAAGGGTTCTGTGTGGTGCCTGATGCCACGAAACTCCACATGCTGGGGTTGAGATGCCCCCAAACAAGGCACCAGGCCCAGTGTTCTGAAGAGGGGCGTCGGGGTGGCCTCGGTGCCAGGAATCCACCTGGCAAGCAGGTTCAAGGTGAGACGCGAAGGGACAGTGCAGGGCAAGGCCACCCTACCCCCAGGCCTACTGAGTGCACAGACGCAGCAGCACAGGGGCGCGTGGGACGGATCGTTCTGTAGAACACTCAGTGCTTGTGTGGGGGCATCTTCAGGGGATCAGAGGAGTGGGGCTGTTTTCAGAGATACTCCCTTCCCTTTCAATCCCTGCCTATATAATATATATATACACATATGCCTGAAGGCTACCACTGAAATGGAAATGTTATCTGGGAGTTGTCAGAATTACCTCCCCAGTATAAATTAGTCAATCGCCATTAAACATCTGGGTAAGGATTAGTCAGCTGATTACCTAAACATCGGTGGCGGCTGTGGCTTAGAAAGAGCACTAGATTTGGGGACCTGAATTTAAAACCCCATCTTATCACCTTTGGGTGTCAAACTTCACTGTGCTTAAGAAGCATCTGGGGAGTTTGTGCAAAAGGCAGAAAATTCTGAACCCCCCTCACCTCCCGCTCCCTCGGGGATTCTGAAGCTGCGCTGTCTGACCTTGGGAGCTGTCAGTGACCTCTCAACCTCAGTCTCCAGAGTGGGGATGCTAGTGTGTTCCCAATGGTGTCATGGTGAGGACAGTGACAGTGAGGTGAGCTCTGACAGAGGCGAGCGCCCACTGCTCCCGTTCACTTTGTTGTTACCACCCCTTAACTTCTGTGTGCCCCCTACTGTAAGACCCAGGAGCAGGGAACACCTGACATTGTGTGCGCTGAGGGAACGCATTGAAAAGCCAAGGGTGGCACCTGGAGGGGACGGGTTACGAAGAGCCATCCACACACCTGCACTCTGGGCTGTGCCTCTGGCAGCATGTGGGGACCCCCCTGTTCCTCTCCTTCAGACGGCGTGGGTGCTGGGCCTGGTGATCTCCTGGGCCGCTGAGGAAGGTCGCTGGGCCTGTGGAAATTAGAGGTGTGGGGAGAAGTCCAGAAGCCATGACTCTGACTACAGAGTGAACAGAAACCATTCGGCAGGGCAGCCCTGGGGAGGGAAGCGGCATATGGTTTCAGCAGGAGCAAATTAACGGAATGTTATCTTCCTGTTACTTTATGATCACTGTTTACTGATAGTGCTTCATTTAAAGTGTGTTCTCAGCATCTCAAGTGTGAACAAAGACTAAACCACGGCTACTTTCATGCTAAATGTGAAACATGGTATTCACACATGCAAACAAAGAGGAGAAATAACAGTTTCCTCCTTGAAGTTACCTGAAATTTAAAAATCTTGCCGTCTGTTCCAAGAAAGAAAAAAAAATGGAGAGTTCTGCTGAAAAATTAGGAAATTTCCATCACAATGGTGGGATTACGTAGCTTGCACTAAAATGACATCTTACAAAATTGTAATCCTGGGCTGGGTGCGGTGACTCACACCTGTAATCCCAGCACTTTGGGAGGCCAAGGCGGGCAGATCACTTGAGGTCAGGAGTTCAACACCAGCCTGGCCAACATGGCGAAGCCCTGTCTCTACTAAAAATACAAAAATTAGTTGTGTGTGGTGGTGGGCACCTGTAATCCCAGCTACTTGGGAGGCTGAGGCAGGAGAATCACTTGAACCCAGGAGGCGGGGGTTGCAGTGAGCCGAGATTGTGCCACTGCACTCCAGCCTGGGCGACAGAGTGACACTCAGTCTCAAAAAGAAAAGAAAGAAAAAAAAGAAAAAGAAAAAAAATTATAATCCCACATACATGGTTGCTCATCATGTGTTTCTGTGAACTTTAGGGAATTCTAACTGCAGGAACCTGACCCACCGTCTTACAAAGCGTGTTGTTCTTTCTGCTCTGCCAGCCAGGTGCTTCTCAAAAGCACAGGGTGTGGAAATTTCTGGGAGATGCATTAGGTACTGTTCTGATTCATCAGATGAAAGTTTGGCCTTCAGAAAAGGCAGAATAGTACAGTGGTTTAAAGGGCAGACTTGGGCACCAGGTGACCTGGGCTGCACACTTGGCCATATAGAGGCTTGGACAGGTGGTGCCCCACTCTGTGCCTTGACTTCCCTGGCTGTCGCACAGGCTGGTGGTGACACCTCACCAAGAGGCTTGTCCCAGGGCCTGGCACACAAGTCCTCCTGGATATCAGTGTCACTGCTCTTCCTACTGCCTCTTCTGCTGCCCTGACATCACAGCACATGGCTGGCTTCAGAGCATCAGCAGGAGAGCCCACAGTGAGCAGTCTCCTGGGTCCTGAAGAGCTGAAAGATGTACTTTGTAGGAGTTGTCTTTTCTCTTCAGCCTACAGAAGCCAGTTGTCTGAATACCTTAGACCTGTGCTCTCTTCCTCTGCCACCAGAACCCCTTCAGCCGCCAGCCCAGTCATGGGTAATCAGAGTGCCTGAGACTGAGGTCCACAGAGGGAACAGGATGAGTGGAGCCACAGAACTGGGGAGGACCAGGGCAAGGCCTGGAACCTGGATCCACCATCAGAGGAGGGAGCAACGTTGTGCAGACACGTCCTCTTAGGGGCCTGTGCTGAAACAGGAACCTTTGCTGTGGACTTTGGGAGGGGGCTGGGCTGTGGGAATACAGCTGCCTGAGAGAGAACCAACTCCTGATTCCCACATGCGGAGGGCCCCGGGAGGGAGGAGCCCCGATGTGTTCCAGGCAGGCACTCCTGATAGTGGGTTAGGAACCACTCAAAAGAGAACACTTGGAGGAGTGGGGGGAATGCCATTGTCAGCATGTTGGGATCAGAAGAGAGCCCAACAGTGTGGAACAGGTAGCCAGTAAAACCCACCAGTGGACAAGAGCGTGAGGGTTTGTTGTTGTTGTTGTTGTTGCTGTTGTTGCTGTGACAGTCTCGCTCTGTTGCCCAGGCTGGAGCACAGTGGCATGGTATGATCTCAGTTCACTGCAGCCTCCGCCTCCTGGGTTCAAGCAATTCTCCTGACTCAGCCTCCCAAGTAGCTGGGATTACAGGTGCCTGCCAGCATGCCTGGCTAATTTTTGTATTTTCAGTAGAGACAGGGTTTCGCCACGTTGGCCAGGCTAGTCACCAACTCCTGACCTCAAGTGATCCGCCTGCCTCGGCCTCCCAAAGTGCTGGGATTACAGGTGTGAGCCACCGCGCCCGGCCTGAGAGCCTGAGGGTTTTGATGGGACTCAAATAGCTCTGGCTGCCCCCAACAGGGGTGGGGTGGGGAAGTCTCCTCAGATGAAATGAAGGTCATGACTGCCATCATTGTTATACCCTCCCATCAATCACCTGGGGAAATGGCTAGCCCTTGAGTTTATAAACCACATTTAAACTTGTAGTATCCATTAAAAAGAACTGCCAGGGGACACGTGGTTTGCCTAGAATGGCACCCAGCCTGCCATCTGCTCCCGTATGTAAATTATCTGTGTTTTATAACCTTTCATGGAAGTTGTTTAAAGAAGATTGTCTCTTTTTTCCTCCTTTAAAACTCAAGTATATATTCAAAACTCAGTTAAATAATCCCCAAGAATTTCTCTCTGTTAAATATTGCTGCAGCTCTGACAGGCAAATACATAGGCCTGGGGACCCGGGAGGGCCCGCACGCTTTGGGGAAGAATGACCCTGGCATACTCCCAGCTACCCATCCCAGTCTATGCTCAGCTTGGTATTTTAGAGACTCCCAGTTGGGCCAGTTAGCTCCCAGGAGTGGCCTTGGGGGTCCTTGGACAGAGGGCCTAGGTGAGACAGCATACCCCAGCACTGCAGCCAGGTGTCAGGGCAGACAGGGCCGATGGGGTGGCAGCCAGCCCACAGGTGACCCAGACGAGGCCAGACCCAAACTACCCAGCCTGCGCTGCCCCGTGGCAGTGATCTGAGGGAGCACTCCCCGGCCTGCGCTGCCCCACGGCAGTGATCTGAGGGAGCACTTCCCGGCCTGCACTGCCCCGCGGCAGTGATCTGAGGGAGCACTCTTGCAGCCAGGCCAGTCCCTCACCTGGAAATCCCCACAGATGGACCCTCATCAGCAAAGCGTTTTTAGCTGGAAGCTGCCCCGCTGCTTCTCTGATTTTTGAAGGTAAACGGTACCTCCATGCCAAAAGAAGGCAGACTTGCTCTTTTGCTTGAATGTGAAAACACTGGGAGCAGAAACAGGTCTGGATTGTTGGGTCTTCAGTCCTTACCCTTCGAGAGGTGCTGTGTGCTAGGTGCAGGGTTTAATGTTTTTTCACACATGCTGGCTACAAGGTGTGTGTTTCCATCTGGGCCCAGCTTGGAGGCTGCCTCCACCTTTCCACAGGCTACGCACCAAGGTCAGTGGCAGCAGTAGGAGACAGTGGGGGGTTAAACTGGGGCTAGGAGCAATCTGGCATCTCGCCCTCCTCCCTTGGCCCCAGAAATGGAAGCTGGAAGGAGAGATGCCCTGGGCTTAATGGAGTAGGTGAGGGGCTGCTTGAGCCCTCCTGTGTGCTCATCTCATCCCCCATGCCACGGGGCCCACAGCTGATGAGCACCATGTGTCTGGGGAAAGAGTGAGTTGTGAGTTACCCCAAGGACAGCCCCACTCAGTGCCCTGCAGAAGCTCCTACTTCACTTTCATTCCATTCCTTCCCGGTCCCTGAGAGCCCATGGGCTATAGCTGGGCTCAGAGAGGGAAAGCCAGGGCCCAGCAGCTCCAGGCCTCTGATTCAAGGCTGGCCAGGGCCTGGATAGAGCAGCACTGGGAGCACATGTTGGTCTAGCAAGAGAGAAAAAATAAAAAGATGTAACAGACCTTTTTTGATCACCCTGCATGGAACAGAAGGAGCTGAGTCTGAGCACAATATGTCTGGGCAAGGGAGGGAACAGAGGGCCAGTATGGTCCCCAAAGAGGGCCGGGCACTGCCAGGCAGGGTGGCTGCAGATGACGAGGGTGCTGGAGCTCCCAGGACTGGCCTTCATTGGTGGTGGGCCCTGGAGAAGCCAGGTGGCCCAATGGTGCTCAGTGCTTCTAACCATGAAATCATGAATGGTCTGGAGGGCGAATCCTCCCATGGAGACTGTGGGCAAGAAGGTACCTACCTATCTGTCTGTCTTTATGTTTTTATTTTTATTTTCTTCCTTCCTTTCAGTTGTTTAGTCATTTAACAAACATGGTTGAGCACCTGCCGTAAGCCAGACACTGTAAGGACTGGAAATACAGTATTCACCAATCCAGATGTGGCTCCTACCCTCCATGTGCCATAGTGGGTGAGCAACTGCAGCCCAGCACAGGTGCCCAGGAGGAAAAGAGGGGGGTGTGTAGGAGCATGCAGGAGGAACCCCAGGCCCAAAATGGAGATATAGGAAGGGTGCCTCAGACAAAGTGATGTCTAAACTGAAAGCCCACCAGGATCGAAAGCAAGAGAGTACGGGGGAGTATTCTGAACTGAGAGAATTGTGTATGTGAAAGCCCAGGCCAGACAGAGCCCCATATGGGGTAGTAGGTTTCCACAGACAGTAAAGTGTGGCTGGAATATGGTGCAAGGGGCAGAGATGGGATGGGGCCTCCTATGAGACTGGAGGGTCCCTGTGGGCAGTAATTGACCCACTAGTGAGTGAGTCAGTCTGTGCCCTCCTCAGAACATCGGGCTGAACCCACAGAGGGGCTGGCCTGAGAGGTGTTGGATTTCTTGACTAAGAGGAGTCAGAGCACCACCAAAGCACTCCAGGTCCAGATACGCCCAGGCCCAGACTGGAGAACATCATCTAAAAAGCAGCCATGTTAGGTGAAAGCCCAGTATTTCTCCTTTTCCGGAGGGATGGCCCTGAAGGGTTAACCATTTGCCCTGGTTTTAAGAAACAGATGTCCTAGCAGAAGGGACTGGGGAGCTCCCAACACCATGAATGAGTTGCCCCAACACGAGAGAGTGTGACAATTTCAGTTCAAGCTTGGATGTTTAGAACAGTTGAGTGTTTGCTTTCCCAGATGGGAATCCTTAAATGGTGCAATTTCTTCTTTAAGGCACATTAGAGGAATCGAGCTCCGCTTATCACTTCTTGCACCTGGAAAAAACCTCAGATAGGAATGATTGGATATTTTTGGACTTTGAATTTAAATTCCACATTTAGACTCTACCACCCATGTTTGATTTCTAATTAGAATGTGACACTTACCTTAGGAACACAAGGTGTCGTGCAGAAGACATTCTCCAAAAGAGCTTAAGAATGCACAGAAATAAAGGTGGTCCATATGGAACAAGAATTATATTTCTGCAGGTGTATTTAGAGGTAACAATTTTCTGATAAATGGAATATTCAAAAGTATTATTTAAAAATCACCAGATTTGACTTATTGTGCTTTGTTCATGTTTAATAAGATATACAGGATACCTGTTGTTGCTTTGAAGAAGGTATGGTGTGAGGCCTTGGATACGATGAAAGTGAAACTGATAGATCAGGTATCAAGTCTGGAGATGCTGATGGCGTTGGGTCAGTTGTAGAACGTGGGCTTTGCCACTGAGCAGTTTTTGTTTTGCTGACTCCAAAACTTGATTGAGCCTCTATGACTCAGGAGAAGGGAGGACATGAAATTTAGGGGTCCTATGTCTCAGGGGGTCACACCAAGATGCCTCCATGTGTTTAATTCTCACTTCCACCAGGGCTCAAGATTATGTATCACTGCATGAGCATTTTTAAAAAACTAAATGAAAGAATGACACCATGCTATATTATACTGGGTTTTCTGAACATGCTTTTATTGACTCTGGTCAAAAACGGATAAGGATTTTTTTTTTCCTTAATCTTGATGAATAGTGGATAAAAAGCATCAACATCACATCTCAAGAAAAGCTGCAGAAGAGAAGGCTCAATAAAAATGGATCTGACTCCATGCAAGCATAGCTCTATTTAGCATCTTTCATTCTAATGACTTAATGGCCAGATATCACAACAATATAATTAGCAACAAAGAGAAGTTATTGGGACCTGAAAGGGATGCCTGTGTCATCAATTTTCAGCCCTGTTGTCTCTTCTTGTAACCAAATAAAAGAAGATTGATAGCTAGGATCTTGTTATCCTAAGGCGCACACTTGTAGGATTTAACCACTGAGTGGTTTATCCTTAGCCAATTAGCCATTGGAAGGTGATTGCCACCTCAGATAATCAGCTGAGACCTTTGCATGGAGACTCACCCTCACTCCTCCTGGAGGATGCTGCCTGGCCCTACCTCTGACCTGCACGTCTGAGAACTTACTGAGAGCTCAAATCCACAGAATGGGGTTTCTCCATGTGACAGGGGCTGTCCCTACCAGCCCAGCTTCTCACCATTGTGGTACAATGCCGGAAACTCACTGGTTGACTGGCAGCATGGCCACCTATACCCATTCAGAGGCATGAAAAGAGCTCCACTAGTGAACATCCATTTGTCCCAGGCCCTGCCAGCCTGGATTAAAATCCGTGCAAGAGAGAAACTGGGCTTGCCAGGTTGACAATCACTTCCTGTGTGAAGCTGCCATGTGTGGAGCAGTGTCAGCCCAGCCTGCTGTGCTGGAGCATGCCTGTGGGAGGGAGTAGTGGACTCTGCTGGCAACATTGCTAGAATGGGGAAATCTGAGTTCTCTGGTCCTGACCTTGCCACCAGCCATCTCTAGAGCCTCATGGAAGTAATTCAATTTCCCTGGACTTTTCCAGAGTTCAGTAGCCCTGTCTGTCACCTGCTTGCCTCAGGCCTCCAAGCAGGTGGCCCTCCCTCGTCCTGCGCTCCGTGTTAGTGGATTATCCACTTGCATCCCTCTGTCACTGTGATGGGTGAGGGCTGGAGGCACAGTTTGCCTATCTGCACTAAACGTTTATTGGCCACTGTAGCAGATACTGGCAGTGCTCTCATTGTTTACTACACACTGAAGCCATCTTTTGCAACTCTCTGCCTCCCCTTGGGGTGCTACCAAGATGCAGGGGCGTGTCTGGTCAGTGCACAGGGCAGGCCAGGAGTGCTGGGAGTTCATGTGTCCAGGAGCAGCCTTCAACCAACAATGAGCAAGAGTTGCTGGATAAGTACCAGCTCTGCACCCCTCAGGTGCAGGAAGGCATCCTGCCCCATCTCCCAGGTGCCTTCCTGGCAGGCTTAATCCCAGCTGCCCACAGTGATAACCTGCTCATTAATTTGCCCTGTCTTGGCTTCTTTCTCTCACTTCTTTCATTTCCCCATCTCCCTACCAGTGCTTCCTAGGATATCACTTCCCAATATATTTGCATTCAAGTACTACTCAGAGTCTGATTTCAGAGGAACCACATCAAGACAGGCACCGACTGCCCCAAGCCAGGCCTTGTGCTGTGCAGGCCCTGACACCAGGAGTGTTTTCTTCCTTTTTCTGATTACAGGAGCAGGGCTGGCCCTGACCCAGACCCAGGAGGCCAAGTGCAGGAGACAGTAGTCACTGTATCCAAGCCTCTAGGACACATTCCTCCTCTGTGTGGTGCTGAGGTGCGAAGAAGTGATGGGTGAGGGCTGGGGACGTGGTTCTCATGTCCTGCCTGAAACCTGTCTTCCACGCTGTGTCTGGGCTAGGCCCCTTGCAGTCTCCAGTGTCTTCTCTTCCCTCTTCTCGGACATTCCCAGGCCTCTCAGAGGTTGTGTTGTGCCAGTGGAATGACTCAGGACACTACCTTGTGCCCCCAGGGAGGTGACCCAGCCCCATGAAAAACTATTAGCACTCCTTGGCACATCCATCCTGGGGAGGCGATAAGCTAAGTCCAGTACCGACTGCTTCTCCCAGGAAGTTGAATTTAAAGTCTCAGCTCAAGCCTGACATTGCCATAAGCAGCTTGGTTGGCCAGCCAGATGTAAGGGCTCAGTGCAGCCCCACATTCGGCTGGCTGATGAGAGCTCCCAGTGGGCCTGTGGAGCAGAAGCTGACAGATGCTGAGCCTTCTACAAGAAAGGGTCTGGAAGTCCAAACCCTTGCCAAAAACAGGCTTGGTGAGGCATCTTACGGGCACCCCTGAGCTGCCACAGCCACCCAAATGATGTGTCTTGTTCCTGTGCCCGCCTTGCCCGCTGAGGCCCTCTCCCGCCACAGCACCCGGAAGTTATTCAGTGAATGGGTGTAGCCCCGGGTTCCAGAGCTCTCTCCTGTACTACCCGCCCAGCTGGACCTGCCCTTCTTCCACAGCCAGGGCTTGTGTTCCAGGGTGACTCTTCCTTTCCCTCCTCCCGACCCCCACGTGTCCCCCACCCCCAGGGCTCTGCTTGCTAAGAACTGTGGGTCTGCAGCATGACTGAACAGATCCTCTGTGCTTACAGCTAACACAGATCAACGTCTGACCCCTCCCAGGGTGTCTATGCCCTGAAATAAACAATGCCTACTACTGAGGAAGTGAATTCCTAACGAAGGCATTTCTAGCACTGATGGTGCCAGGCGTGTGGAAGAGGGTGGGGGTGGGCTAAGTACACGAAAACCCCGTACCCGCCTCCTTTGGCAAAGCCTTCCCAATGGCATGGCCTGCTCTGCCCATGTGCATCTGGAGCCTGCACGCTGTCAGGCACAGCGGTCTTTGGAGAGTGACCCTCTCTTTGCCCTCATAGATATTGTTGCCAGAGCTTGCAGCACCTCTCATTCTAAGCCCTGTTTTAGACAAAGGGAGAGATCAGCCCTAAGAGGGAAGGGGCTCTCCCAGTTACCCCCACGAGCTGGCACTTGAAGACCTCTGAAGCAGGAAAGATGAAGGCAAGGAGTTTTCTTAAGTTAGCTAGCAACCTGGTCATCCTGAGCTGTTTCTTTTTAATGGTAGAAAGGACAGCCAGCCTCCCACCTGACAACAACAGAATGAAAAATTTAACGTGTGGTATCAATCGCAATCCCACCCAGAGGCCTCAAATAGCTTTTGTCCTGATTGAAGGTAGAAATTCATGGCTCCAGGAATAACCAAATATTGGCAAGTTTAGGCCTGGTCATGTCAAAAGGCTTCTAAAAAGAATGTTTTATTTAAAGTCAATAAATAATAGATTCAAAGATCTCATAGAGTTCTGGAAACATAAAATGGAAGATATGCCTAGACACTCTTGTCCTATTCCCGTTGTCCACCCTGTCCATCCTACCCCATCCCCAGGTGGCCCAAACTGCTTAGATGTTAGCAAGGACTGGAAGAAAATCCCTACAGCCCATCACTTCATCCCAGGCTACTGGGAAACACACTTGGCCATTTCCCTGTCCAAGTTTCCTTCTAGACAGTGTTACAATAAGTAGAATAAGAGCGAGACACAATGTGACTTCACAGGTACAAGCTTTATTATCTACACTGACATCCACCAAAGTGGGCAGGAGGAATCAAAGGCGTGTGAGGTTCCAGAAGATCTTGAGCATCCACGCTCATCCCAGCCCTTTTTTTATATAATGTAAATTGTTTCTCACATAACCCCATTCTTAGCCTGCAGCCAGATACCTCCTTAACTCCTCCTCAGACCTTCCCCAAAGGCACAGCTAACTAGATCAGTTCTGCTCATCCTCGAAATCAAATTTATATCTTGCATGTGGGTTTTCTTCATTATAATGTCATTTCCATGAGGTGTGAGCCCCATTGTCAGGGCAATCCGGATGATGAATTTGCACTTCAGCCTTCACTGAAATCTTTACTTAGTCAAACTCCCACTGTGTTCCTCACTCGTCCCACACTTGTGATCATGTGAATGTAAAGGTTCTGCAGTTTCCACCAGATCCACCTCCTTCCTCCACACCCTGTATCTATTTCTCTACATCTTAGTGACATGTACATGTGTCCCTAAATTCAGGGACTTCATATATTCTTTTCTATTAACAACCCCTAATATAATTCCTACCACCAATATCATATATTCTCCTTCCAATCAATACCATCTACTCCATGGACATATCCTGGAAAGGGTTTTGAAATACCCACACCAAAAAACTGTACTAGCATCCTGGAAGAACAAATTAAATCAACTCATGACTTCTTGCCTGTAAGCACTGAATGCCAGAAGATAATGGAGCAGTATTTGGAATGTTTCAAGGACAAAAGATTATGATCCAAGAATTTGTCCTCTGCCTGGATGATGTTCATGTTGAAGGCAAAAGAAAGGCATTCTCAGATATGCAAGAGTTCAGTTATACACCATCTTCCTGCTTTTTCTTATTTTTTAAAAGAAGTACTTCAAGTCATACTCCATGTAACTGATAAATGAATCAAAATAAATAATTCAGGAAGAGAAACTGTATCATAAAATAATGAGCCATGAGATTCCAAATGAGTCAATTATAGAATTAAGTATATATAATTAGAGTAAATGTTACAATTCAGTAGCTATAAATTCCAACCAAAGAAAGAAAACTTGGCCCACAAAGCTGAAGACAATAATAATAATAAAAGGAAAAGGACAAAGGGAGAAAGCTCAATAACATAAATGATGAAAAAAAAATTTTAAATAAAGTGAAAAGAACAACTTCCCAATGATAATGCAAAGACTCCAAATTGACTAAAAAAAAAAAAAAAAAAAAATTTACTGGCCAAGTGCAGTGGCTCACGCCTGTAATCCCAGCACTTTGGGAGGCTGAGATGAGTGGATCACCTGCAGTCAGGAGTTCAAGACCAGCCTGGCCAACATGGCGAAAACCGGTCTCTACTAAAACTACAAAAAATTAGCTGGGCGTGGTGGCGAGTGCCTGTAATCCCAGCTACTCGGGAGGCTGAGGCAGGAGAATCACTTGAACCCAGTAGGTGGAGATTACGGTGAGCCAAGATTGCATCATTGCAATCTTGCAACAGGGTGAGACTCCATCTCAAAAAAATACAAAAAAAAAAAAAACCTATTTACTATATACTATACACTATACACAGTTTGCATTAAATGTTGCCTACTAAATATTCTTTCTTCAAACTCAAATCTTAGAGATTAAATGAGCAATCTTCTCTTCTGATTCCATATTCCCTTCTCAGGCTACCTCAACCATGCCCAAAGGTTGAAATAGTGCCCAAGTGCCGTGTCTCTCACTGATAGCTCCTAGTTAGACCTCTGCCCTGATTTCCAGGCCGATATGTCCAACTGCCTACTTGACAAAGGCACTTGAGTGCCTCACCAGCAACTAAAACTCAGAATGTCCAAATCTAAACTCACAGTCTTTCCCCATCACTAACCCTCCTGCCAGAAAAACAAACAAATAAACAACAACTCAAAAAAGCACCATTCTCCAACCAGTGCCTCCATCTCAGTAAATGGTACCACCATTCATCCATCTTCATAAGTCAAAGATCTTTGAGCCATCTTTGTCATCTCTGTCTCCTGTAGCAACTCAATCCAATCCATCATTAATTTTTGGCTCTAAATATTATACACATCTCAAATCCATTCACTTCTCTCTATCTCCACTACCACCACTCTAATTCAAAATACAGTTATTTCTCAACAAGACTCTCATAATCACATCCTAACCAGTCTCCTTGCATTCTTTCTCGCTCCCCTGGAATCTGTTTTCCAACCCAAATACCAGAGTGATTTCTTTCCAGAACACAATTGGTGATTATGTCAATCAGTGGTGTGCTGATAAATGTTTAACAACTGGCTCTCCATGGGAAAAGTCCTGATTCATAGCATTTGCCAATTTCCATAGTGTACATACTACTATCGTGGATGACTTCAGTTGACCAGTCCAGTGACGTCATGGAACACAGAGTTGGGAAGAAATACGAATCATCTGCCCTTATAAATAGTAGTCTCCAGCATATCATTGCTTGTAAAACTTCTGTTTCAAACCCTTTAATAACTTCTCAATGCTTCTAGAATAAAGGCTCAAATTCTCAGCAGGATCCAAAAGATGCTGCATGGTCTGACCCTATTAACCTTTCTAGCCTCAACTTATACCATGTTCTCTTGGTTCTCCATGCCTCACCCCACTAACTGACAACACGCTCTTTCCTGTCACAGGTCATCCTCCATCTGGAGCACTCCCAGTGCCTCCCCCTTACCCAATTTAGTTAACAAACACATCTTTCAGAGCTGAGCCCAAATGTCCCCTAAGGAGAAAGTCTTTCCTGAGCCAATTCCACCAAACTAAATTGTCATTCCTTTGTAAACTTTTGTAGCACTTAGCTCATAATGCCATATACCATAAAACATAGGCCACCATTGTAATTTTACATATACTTATGAAACTATTGGCTGATGTCTATCTTTTATACTGTACTTATTTCTGAGGGTAAGCATTGTGTTTTTTTGTGATTACTGCTGTATTTTCTAGTGCCTAACATTTGGCATGTGGGAAGTATTCAAGACATTTCTGATGAATGAGAGAATGAAATGACACACAGTTAAAGCCAAATGGCACAAAGAGATTAAAGGAAAAAGAGTGGACAAAGTTCTATTAGTCAAAAACAAAAACAGAAAGCAAGGCTAGCAATTTAGAGGGGAAGTAGAATTCAAGGCAGCAACACTAAATAAGAAAAAGGGAGGTCATTTTATGGTGATAAAATCCATATAGAAGATGCTGTGTTCATGGAGCTTTATGTACCAAATAACACAATATCAGTGATTACTGTTAGGAATAAAAGGGAAAATAGGAGCACAATCGTAGTGTGGGAATTTAACATACCAGTAGAACTGAACAGAGAGGCCAGGAACAAACCTTAGAACACAGTGCACACCTAACACACCATTTCAAAACTGTGAGAAAAGGATCAGTTATTTTCAAATGGTACTGGGCCAAATGATTAAGTATTTGTTTTAAAAAGGTGGATGACCCCATATTGCAGTAGGATACGATGGCTTTTCTAAAGCACTTGTCCCAAAACACTCTTACAGGATATTAATAATCACGACAAGAAAAGGATTCTGGAGTAAATACATCTGCAAAACACCATGGTAAGCAAAGTTAAGCAGATATTTTTATTGCAGGACTTTTAACCGTCTTTGATGCTACTGTACATGCTACAGTCCCAAGAGGGAACTATAGCACATGCTTTTCCCAGAATTACTTGAGTATTTTATGAGACTGGTGTTTCATGTTCTGCAGAAATCACTTGGGAAATGGTGGCTTAAAAAGTTAAATAAAACACATAAAATCACAAAATACCTCAAATAAATATGAGCAGATATTTTTGTACTTTTACTGAGGTGAGTGGGGGGCTTTCCTAAACCAAATAAAACATGAAGATACAATTAGAGACATGGTTGATATATTTGATGACATAAAATCTTTAAGCTTCTCTGTATATCATAAGGCAAATGAAAATCTGGGGAAAAAATAGTTGGAGGTATGAATGACTTTACTATAAAAAGAGCTCTTAGTAATCAACAAAAAAGATGACCGTCCACATAGAAAAGTTTGTGAAGAACATGAACAGAGGGCACACGCACATTCACATCCATCCAGCAAATATACATCATCATTAAATATTAGATTCTGAACCTTCCTAATAATCAAAATAAGGCAAATTAAAACAGTAACATAATACATTTTGGGCTATGAAATTGGCAATTTTTAATGATAAAATTCAGTTTTAGCAAGGGTAGAGTGAAATGTGGACTCTCAAATGCAGCCAATGAAAATATAAAATGGCACCAACTCCATGGCCAGTAATTTGGCAGTACTTATTTATCAAATGTCTTTTTAAAAATGCTTTTGATTCATAATTCCACTTCAGGCAATTTATCACAAGCAAAAAAATCAGAGATCACCTAAAGATTTATGTCCAGGGATGTTTACTGTAGCCTTGTTTGTCAAAGCAGTTTTGGAAGCAGCCCAAATGTCAAGCAGCAACTGGTTAAAGGAAGTATGGTGTGCCCCATATGATGAGATATTATTCAGTCATTAAAAATTATGACTTGTTGAAATAGTCACAAAAAGAATGTTCAGTTTAAAAGCATGATATAAAACTACTTCCAGATTCCAATTTTATAAAGTACATATGTATATTTATGTAACTGGAAAAGACTAGGGTGAAATATAGTAAAATATGGAATTATTCTCTCTGAAAAACATTCCATTTATTTTATAACATTCCCCCACAGCTCCTCATCTAATCCATCAAACCAAGTCTTATCAACTCTACTTCCAAAACACACCTTGAGTCTTGTCTGCTTCTCTCATCACTACTACTATGCCCTAGTCAAAGCCACCATCTTGCATCCTGAGAAACTCAGAAGCCTCCCATTGGTCTCTCTCCCTCCCTTTTTGCCCAGTTACAGACCAATCTCCATGCAATAGCCAGAGTAATCTGTTTTCAGTGTAAATCAGATTGTATCACCTCCTACTTAAAACCCTCCAAGGCTTTCCCATCACACCTTGAAAAAAATTCTAAGCTTTTCCCTTTGCCGTGGCTGGGAGGCCCCTGAAATCCCACTGCTGCCTCCCTGTCTGACCTCATCTCCCGCCACCCTCCCTTCCTGCCGTGCTTCAGCCTTTCTGGCCTCCCCTCTTGGCCCAGACACCTGCACTGGCCTTGACACCAGCTCTTCCCTCTGCCTGCCATGCTTCCCCCAGCTCTTTACAGAGCTGACTCCTCCTCAGGTCTCAGCTTAAATCCACCTCCTCCAAGAGGCCTCCTGATCACCTAGGGTTGCCACCCTGATTTACTTATCGAATCAATGTATTTTAATTGTATGCACTCCCGACCATCTGATTTTTTTTCTTAATTGATTCCTTTCTGTATTATCTAAGCTTTGCCCATGAGAATATAAACTCCATTGCAAGCTGCTATATTCACTTAGAACACTGCCTGGCACTTAGTAGGCAATAAATGCTTGCCAAATGAATGAAATAGAAATCAAACCAAAAACATTTCATTGAAACTGAAAAAGGTAAATCATGCCAAACAACTTGACTTACTAACAGTGCTCAAAAAACTCCAATACTTTGGAAAATCTCCAGACTTGAAGGGGTACCCTACCCTTGCGTGGGTGCCCTGTTGCCAGTTAGTGGGTAATCCCTCCCCCGTCTAACCCACCAGACCAGAAAATGACACTAATATGTACAGGCAGGTGGAATGGATTTGCACAGTGTCCCCTACTTCAAAAACAAATAGGACTATTAAGCTTTTGCAGGTCTCTGGGGAACTTGTCCAGGCTTTGGTGAATTCCAATGAGCTCCAGTTTTAAACATGCAGGATTTCAGCTCTGGCTTTTAGTTCACTGAAAAAGAGAACAGCTTAGATTTTCTTTGCCTTGCAACTCCAGAAATTTCTCTTTCACTCTTTGACAGCCTGAGGAGTCAGGGGCAGAGAGAATAGAGGAGCCAGATGCCTTTTAATGAGACAGAACCCAAGAAGCCTTCTGCACTCTCTTTGTAAGTCATTCCTTAGGACTGCTTAAAAGATCTGAGCCATGACCACACATAGCAAGGCACAGAAGCATATGAAAAATTGCCAGATTTAGTGCTTGTGGCTTGGGGTGTACTGCAAGGATCTCTAAAGATGGAGATTTGTTATGTTGCTGTGGATAAATTTGAATCAAGTGTAATCCAATGCTGCTGTGTGAAAATCAGTCCGTTACCAAGTGAGTGGGCCTTGCCAGCCACCCACCCAGCATCCTAGGTTTCCACTTGACACTGGAATATAAGATTTGTAAGGGGCAGATTTCTGCCTGTTTGGTTTGCCACTGAATCTCTGGTGCCTAGAACAGCACATGCATATAGCAGATGCCCAATAAATAATTGTTGAATAAGTTAAAGGAGAAGTAATATTTTCCCCATTTACTGAGCACTTACTGTGTGCCTCATCTGGCTCAAGTCTCATAGCCACTTGAACTCTTAACCCTCACACCACCCCCACAAGGTAGGTTTGGCAGAGGGGAACCTGAGAAATTAGGTGCTACAAATCTCTCGTGCAGTGCATGTCTCTTTGAAAGTTTATTTCCTTTGCAGAGTATTGTCTGATGTTCATGGCATTGGGTAGATATTGTGGGAGAGGCAGAAATGTCATTATGAAGAGAACTTCTCTCTATTAGCTAATGTTTAGAGAGGCACTGTGAAGTACAAAAGGATGTCCTGGACTTGTCACATCTGGATTCCAAATTTACCTCTTTCACTAACCTGTGTGAACTTCAACAAATCACAACCTCTCTGAGCCTCAGTTTTCTAATCTATTTTTTTAAAAGGTAATGAAACCAGTCTTGCCCAGCTTGAATGGAGGTATAGTGAAGTGCAAATGACAGAACAGATGTGACTGGACAACTGATACTTACACCCTCTGTCTTACTGAATTGTTACTTAACTCTTAGCTGAGGTAGGTCCATCAGTGTTTGGCTCAGTTCATGGGGGTTTGTGCCTATCCTTGGGTACTTGGATTTTGCATATAAATGAGTTCTTCCATATAAAATGGTTCCAACGTATCTTGCACTTAATAAATGCTAGTATCACTATTGTAATTATTAACGGAAAAAAAAACCCCAAGGACTCATTCTGGACCCTGAATACAAATTTTATCTAGACCCAGGTGGCCAGTGAGTTTTGCTTTGTGTGGTATTCAGGTTATTTACTGATGTGTAACAAACTACCCCAAAACCTAGCAGCTTAAAACAACCACCATTGTATTTTAGTTCATGATTGTGTGAATAAGGAATTAAGACAGGGCTCAGCTGGGTGATTTTTCTGCTCTAGGTGGCACTGACTGGGGTTACTCAGTAGTGTCAGTAGCATTCAGCTGCTGGCCGGGCTATAATTGAGGGCCTTATCCAGTGTCACCCACACATCTAGCATCGTGATAGGGTCAGCTGGAAGGCTAGGCTTGGCTGTACTCCTCCACCCCTTGTAGTCTCAGAGCATCTCTTCACTGTCTCTCCAGCAGGGTAGTCAAATCTCCTACATGGTGGCTCAGGGGTCTAAGAGTGAGTGTTCCAAGACATTCATGTGGAAGCTGCAAGCCTTCTTAGCTTCAGAAGTCAAGTCTTAGCTGTTCCGTTCTGTTGTTCAAGCAAGTTACTAAGGCCATACCCAATTTGCGAAGAGAAAAATTGTACTCTATGTCCTAGAGGAAGGAGCATCAGAGAATGTGTTGCCATCTTTAATCTTCCACAGGTGGTAACACAGCTCTCTTGGTAGTGGCTGCCTGGAGTGATGAGAAAGGTAAATGAGAAGGCCACACCTGGGCTCACTGGAAAAGTGCTGGATGTTCACCACTGTCTGCTGGGGGAGTGGGGGCCTGGGAGCCCTATCTTTGCAACCTTTGACTTACAAATTTCTCCTTCATGATGCATCCCTCAAGGTCTCTCCTGTTTTCTTCCTATCAACATATATGTGCTGTTTTTACCATCAAAAGTCCATTCTGGTTGCATTTAGTTATTGTCCACCAGGAAGTTTTAGAGAAGACTTTATTGTTCACCACCACTTTGCAGGAATGGAGGGGAATCTCTTGTTGGTATAAGGTGCCCTTTTCCTCTAAGCCTCCTCTGTGGGGCCTTGACTGAAGACTCCGCTGACCCCTCTGTACAGTTTTGCCAAGTTAGAGTTAAGCACAGCAAACTAAGCATTTCAATATCCAGTTATGGGAGCAGGCTTCAAAAAATAGTCGGTGAATATCACCAATGATTTGTGTTACCTCTAATTCCACCAGTGGAATCATGTTGAAAAGTACATCAGGAATTTGAGGAAGGGAAAGAGGGAGGGAAGAGCAAGCCAATCTGTTATTTTGGAGTCATGTTTTACCCTTTTGTTCTGTGGAGTAAGATTTTGATATTCATTTGGCTGAAAAGACACAGGCAGTGCTGAGGCATGCCTGAACAGTTTTTCCTCCACTTCTCTTGCTAGCTCATGGGTGCATCTGTGACCAAACTTGTAAGGTCTCTGCCTTGGCCATTCCTCTCCCAGGTCCTGCTGAGATGATAGTGATGAATTGGAGACTATATTCATTTCCATGGCAACAAACATCACTGTCCTAGAGCCACTCCTCAAACCCTTTGCAGATACCACTTTTTCATTAACCCCAACCCCTGGGAGATGTGGAAATATATGCAGAAGCAGCAAGACCTACCCCACAGAGCCACTCCAACTGGAGCAAGACTGGGCTTCAGGAGAGCGTCAAGCTCCAGGTACACATGAGCAGCAGGTGAAACAAACACAATTAACTAAATTGGTTTTTCTACAATTGTTTCCTCTGTTGCAAAGTTTGCCCCTAGTGTGAAAGTCTCACTTTCAACTTATATTCTACACCCAAGCAGCTTTCTATCTAGAGTTTGAAAATTGCTTGGACAAGGAAAAATTGCACCTCACATTTCCCAAGTGCTTTCTATGTCTTGTGGCTGTCCAGTCTTTCTCAAGTATTAATTATGAGCATTTATTTACAGCTCACGTCTCAAATACTCAGAGTATGCAGTGTGTGTCTATTACCAATGATTTGTCATTAATCAATAGTCAGAGATGCGAAAACAAGAATGTGTGAACTCTGGCACAGACCCAATTAACCTGAAATAGGAGAGAAGGGACTTTATCCTCTAATTGAGTTACATCTTGAGGTGGAGTGAGCTGATGGATTCTGGGAGGTCACTGAGAGATGGTGGCCTCATGCTGAGGGTGGATGCCCCACAGGGAAGGGATTCCTAAACTTACCATGCTCTGTTCTTCTTGTAGACAACCCAGGGAGTCCAGCAACCCATAGGACGGTGCATCTAAGAGTCCAAAAACTCATAGTACAGGGAATCCAAATGACCTGATAAGTCTTTAGAAGCCTGGAGATTCACAATCAAGAGGACAGGCCTACTTTTAGAGAAGACAGGTTCTGGAGGGAGAGTGAGCTTAAAGTCATCCTCCATTCCTGATATCTTCTCTTGGTTTGACTGTTGTTCCAGCTTATGCAGTTTCTTCCCTTCATCCCTGGGGAGGGGGAGTCATGAACATAGACATGGTACCAGGCAGTCCTGGGGTAGAATCCTCATTTAGCCTGTGTTCTCACCTAGAAAATGGAAATAGGTTGCATTATTTCTACCTCCCGTGTGAGATGGTTGTGGAGATGATCATTTCCAGAGGGCACTTTGCACAGAGCTTGGCGTGTGTTAAGAGCTTAGCCCACATCAGTGCCATTGCCATGTGGGGGCAGCTCCTCGGCATTCATGATTCCATGGGCTGTGGGTGTCCTATGAGCAGATCTCTGCTGATGTGGGCCAACGAGAGGCAAATCAGTTTAACCACATCTGGGACCCAGGTTAGGGCACTCCGGAGAAGAGGCTTTCACAAGGTAATGCTCTACGGAAACTTTAATGTTGGGTTTCTTCCCCTGATTTATGCTATCCTTAGGATCCCACCACTAAGGCCAGGAAGAAATAACTAAAGTTCCTGCATGTGGATAAGAAGGCAGTCACTTATTTCTGGAAACTACAACTGAGACTTGGGGAAGCTGCTTAGGATGATGACATTTGCATTTCACACCATAACAGAAATGGTGCCTCTGTGTGTCGTAGTTTACTCTTAACAATGAAGCATTGCATGCCCACTACATGCCAGCCCTGTGCTGGCATTGACAATTCACAGAAAAACCCTTTGGAAGAGTCATGTTAAGTTTAGTGGCCATAGAGAAAGGAGCATCCAGGATGAGGCAGCCCTCAATATCTGGAGTTGAGGCTGCTTCTGCAGAGAGTGAAGACAGGAGCCCCTATCTGTAGCACCTCTGCACCTGGGCAATCACTTCTGCTGTGTGACCACTTGGCGCTCAGGACCTTGGTCTCTGCAGGTGCTGCCATGCTGAGCACAGCACAGGTGCCAGTTCACAGGTCTCACGCCCAGGATGTCCTTAGCAGATGCCTCACAGTGGACAGCTGGAACCCAGAATGGACCTGACCTTCTATTGTTCGTGTCCTATTGGTTCTGGCCAGGGTACCCTCCACAAGCCTGTCAAGCAAGACCCTGGGCAGCCCCTACCCATGGTTAGAGGTGGCAGCAAATTGAGCTCAGTAAGGCACCACCTCAGGGCAGCTAGGGCGAGCCAGAGAGTCAGAGATCACAGCCCAGATGGCACAGCAGGCCCTCCTTCTGCCATGACATGTATGACAGATTACATCATCTGTCTGGCATACCCAGGTACAATAGATCAAGAGTCCTGCCCAGTTCCACACGTTGGCTGCAATCTCTTTTATACACACAGTTTTTCATAGTATAAGTGTATGGCAATGATATTATTACAGGGATAAATTTAAATCCACTTGAAATTCATTATCATAAAAGCAACTCATTTCCAACTCAGCAGACCTTAGGTATTGTTATTCACACATTACTTGTGACCTCCCAACTCACAGAAGTTGATATCTGGGTATAGAGTGTGATTTGTCTCCCATTAGGGACTTCAGAAGAGTTCTTGAAATAGCTGCCTCCCCAGCTCCATCTCTCACCCCTTGTGCCTGCCCAATGTTTCCAGAAGGCTCAACCATAGACACCAAAGGTCCTGTGTGCACCTCCCCAGAGAAACCCAAACCCTCACACTTCTCTGGAGCCACAGGGCCAGATGAAACCTCTAAGAAGGATATAAACAGAAGCCCTATCTGTCCTGATGGCAGAAGTTGTTACCCTGTAGGGCTTCTCAACATGTGATCTAAGACCACAGCTTTGTAACCTAACTCAGCCAGGGTCCTAGTTAAAAAGGCACATTCCTAGAACCTGCCTCAGAACTACTGAACAGAGTCACTGGGTGTGGAGTCCAGGAATCTGCATTTTTACCCCTGTTGCCCCCGCCACTCTCCACCCCTCCCCCTGCCATTTGTGTGCACTAATTGCTGGAAGCACTAATAAGGAGAGCCCCCTGTGTTGTGTATAACTCCCACCCCACACACACACACACTCACTCACCCTTTCACTTACCAACAGTTTCCTGGGCTTGGGAGGTCTGGAGAAGGCAGTAGCCCTGCAGATTGGGAAAGGTAAGCCCTGGAAGTGGATTATCACATCTCTACTGCTAAAAGGGGCTCTATCCTCTCAGGCTCCCGGGTTCATTCCTTGAGAACGGGGTTTAGCTGTGGGAGCTGGTAAAACAAGGCACCCTTCCAGTTACTGAGCACCTTCTAGTGGCCCACACTGTGCTAGGTGTTGCACTTGAGCCACCTCTCATCCTTGGGGAAAATACTAGTTGTTATCTATGCTCTATAGGTGTGGACACTGAGGCCCAGAGAGGTTATGTGGCTGGTCCAAGTCACACAGCTGATCACAGCTGAAGTGGGATTGTAACCCAGGGCTGCCTGACTCCGGAGCCTGCGTGTTCTCCAGTGGTGACATTGCCGGGGTAGTTTCAGAGGGGGCAGTGTGAGCTAGTTCATAGGACGAAAGAGTACTGTGAGGAATGTTGGGGTATTTCAAGGTTTGATACACCAGAATTCCTCTCAGCTGTTGGGCATTTGAGAGACGAAACACTGAGAACATGATAAGACACGCTGAGGTTTCGGTTGTTTTAGAACCCGAAATCTCAGCTTACTCCTTCCAGAACTTGTGCTCACTTTCGGTGAAAGGAAACATTTTAGCCTGGTTTGGGTTCTGGGTTGTGGTAGCAGCAGTGTTTGCTAAGCTAAAGAAGAGAACTGGAGCTTCTATCAGTGCGTTACTAAAGCAGAACTGGCCGACTGCCTGAGAAATAACAGGACTAAGGCTTGTGCCTCCAGCCAGAGATTGATCTTCCATAGCCCCCATTGCCACCACTTCCGCTACTTTTGCCTCCACTCCCCAGTCACCCAGTGACCCTCCCTGCCAGGAGGCACAATACCGGCATTGATCATTCCCCAACCCATGGTACAGTTCAGCTTCCTCTGCTGCTAATTGGCCATGAGAGCTGTGTTGTGAGTGATCAGAATTGTTAGTCTCTTCCTAATGATCTCTGTCTGGAGACCATCTTCATGACATTCTCCAATTAGGGAGTGCAGAGCCGGCAGGACAGTGCTGTTCATCTGCCCAGAACCCCCATGAAGTGACATGGGATCATTATGCAGGAGACCCAAGCCACTGGTCCTGTGGGTCAGCGCAGCCCAGGAGGGCCACAGAGGCAGGTCTCTCACTCTCACAGCCCCAGACTCCCGGCTGTCCTTTGCTCCCTGTGTCCTCCCTTCGTCGGAAAGACTTTCCTTCGGTCAGGCTTGAAGGATAACACTCACTCTTCTGCTAGCACACTCCGTGTTTTAAAAATTCCTAACTGGGAAAGATGACTTCTTTTGAGATCAAAGGCACACTCTCAGGGATGCTGGGGCAATGAGGAAGGTGAAAGCTACAGAGGAAATCACGACTGGTCCACTCCCAGCTCCCCATATGCAGAAGAGGAGAAGGCCGAAGGCCAAGGCCAAGAGAGAAGGGTCTTGCCCAGGGGCATCCTCAGCACTTGGACAGGAAGACTAGAGCCCCCCGCGTCATTCCTGCTTCCCTTCTCCTCACCCTAACTTCAAATACAGACTTTTTCCTATGTCCCTGTTCTCCCTTTGGACCCAACCAGCTCCTGGATTTCATCTGCCATTTGGCTTATTGTGCAGTGGACAAACCACACGGCTACATATGACAGCCAGAAACTGGATCATAAGTTTTGAGGGCAGGATCCATATCTCCGTTATTCTCTGCTGTGTCCCCAGGACCTAGCACCTCACCCATAGTAGGAACACAGAATTATTCAATGAGTGAATTAATTAATTAATGCTTTAACTTTAAAGTTCAAATGTAGACTTTCAGAGAGGAGCCCAGAAGGGCCATTCAAAGAAATGAATCTCTAACAGTGGAAATTCAGATATCACAGAGTCTTGGGAGGTCAGTTGGGCATTAAATCTTTCCTTATAAGAGTCTGCTAATTACTTTTCCAGGTTTTCTGCTGAACAATTTGAACTCACAATCAAAATAGCTTTCGCTTATGTCTCTTTCTTAATATCTCAGCACAACTCCTGCTGTGGGCCATTGTTAAACCTCAGGCCTGGAGGGTTTGATGATGCACGGTTAACAGCTTTGCCACCTGAGGATGGCATTGTCTCTGCCAGCCTTTGGCTGACTTGTTCTGGGTCTCCTGCTGAGAGACAAGACCAGGCCGGGATAGGCCATTCAAACAGCTTGAGGGAAGCTCCCAGGACAAACCTCAGACTTAGCTAAGGTACTTTCTTTTTGGTCACTTTGAAGAAATCTTAATGTTAAAAAGATTTACAAACTAAAAACTTTATAATAATAAAGTGTTGTCAAAAATCGGTAACAAAATCTACATCAAGTCCTTATAGTGTCTGGAACATAATAAATGTGCGATACATGTGAGCCCATAGATCTTTTCTATCAATACTCACTTGAAATAGATTAATCCACAGTCTAATAGTTAGATCTAATCTGATGCACTTAAGAAAGGTTGCTATATCTTTTGTTGTTTTTACAGATCTTCTTTTGATTAGGTTGTCTATTCGATGGGAATGGCGGAAAGGCCTAGCATGTTCCACACCCACTGTGCACCAGGAACTATGCTAAGTGCCTTACATTTCACTATTGCATGTGCTTCTCTCTACAGGCCTCAGGGAAAGGCTTATTCTCCCATTTTCCAGATGGGAGAATTAGGCTCAAGATCTCAAGATCGTTAGACTCCAAAACCAGTACTCTTTCCTATTTATGTGGTATTTAGAAGTGAGCCCAGCTATAGGAATGCTCCCTAGTAACCACACAGTCTCTGCCAGCGTCCCTGTCCAGACCAGCCTTCCCTTGGCCTGAGATATACCATGGTGCCTCTCGGAGGACACCATCGTGTACCCCTATAGTGCTTGAGTGTCACCAACCCGGAAACGCTGTGGGACAGCACACCCAGGGAAATTGTAGAGAACCCAAGTGCCCCTGGACATTCTGAAGACCATCATCTGAGAGACTGCTGGGAAATGCAAAGCTCACAGAACATGTCATCTCCTGTCCGTAAGGTATTGAATACAAATATCATCTCTTTTTATCTCCCATCTCCAAAACAGTCCCTTCGGGTTATATCTCTCTCAAGTGCTCTGTAAACTTCCCAAATTGTCAGCCGGTCCCAGGAGATGCTTCCATCATGCTGGGTGATCGTCTAATGATAGCTTCCGAACTAGCTTCCTGCACTGTTCACGGGGCTGTCTGGTTACCCGCGCAGCAGAATCACTCAGCAGATGCTTGGATGTGCATTGACTTTGAACGGCTAGAATGTTCAAGGGCACAACCTGCCTCAGAGCTGCTGCGTGACTCGGGTCTGAGGTGTCCCCTGAAATCTTGGGGACAGGCACTCCTTCTGCTGGCGTCAGACAGAATGTGGTCTCCCAACAGGGAGCCCAATCCAATTCGGCAGAGCCGCGCTCGGCCACGCTGGTCTGCGGGTGCCCTTTGCCCTTGTGCGCACAGCGACACCTGGTGGTAAGCTAGTGAACTGCCGGGACCCCAGTGCTGGTCCTCAGCTCCTTGCTGGGCTTCAGCTTATGCGCGCTGTGTGCACCGGGGGACTCGTCCTGACACGTGCACACTCAGTCTTGTGCACACACCGAGTGCTCTGTTGTGACAAAATTATACTCAGTTATGTGTGTCGTCTTCCTGCCCTGTGCAGAGAGCAGTCCCATGGCCTCAGTCATGAGTCATTTGTCTGTACTTATTCTCAAAGGGGAAGAAAATGATCTATCATCATCACCCCGATCGCCATCCTTACTGCCATCAACCACCACCATCTCTGCCATCACCACTACCATTGCCTCCACCACCATTAGCAATCACCGCCATCATCCCCACCACACTTAGCAATCACCGCCATCATCCCCACCACCCCTGGATGACCACAGCTACCTTTGCCTTCACTACTCTCACCCCATCTACTCTGCCACTCCTGTGGCAGGGGCTGACTCCTCAGGTAGCAGCAGAATTGGGCAACCCTACCCTCTGAGGTTCCAGGAGGGAGGCTGAGGGCCTCTTCCACAGAGACTGCTGTGAGAGGCTCTTGGCAGGAGGGTAGGAAGGACCCAAGAGAGCATGGCAGAGGGAGGATGTGCCTTCTCCAGCTCCTAGCTGGCAGACAGGACAGCACGAGGTACCGCCTGGATGTATTTAGGACTGAAGTTTCTGCTGATGTCAGTGAATTCTAGGAATGTCCCAAGACCCCATTTCAGGGCTGCACCTCATCCAGGTGAGCAGTGCAGAGTAGTCAAAAGAGGCCAGGAAACAAGCCGCCCATTCATTCGTGCAGTCCAAGAACAAAGCCAGTGGGCCAGCTCCAACCTGTTGTGACAGAAATACCAGGAGATCGTTTCTTTTTCTTTCCATTTCCCCCAGACAGCAACTGTACAAATGAAACTTCAAACCTAGAGCTCAGCCGTTCAGAGCCTGCACAGCACTGACCTGTTTCTTGTTCATTTAGCCTCATTCTCTCAGAAGACAAAAAGCCTCATTCGTCAGAACAATCACTTCAGCCCAGAGGGGCTTGGGTGTTTTTTCTAAGACATTCCAACTTGCAGCCATAAAGGAAAAATGAAATAAACGTGGCAACAGTTTTAAAGTGGTCTGAATGACCCAATTAAACACATATTTTCAAGTCAAACACACCTTTTCTAATGTAGAGATAGAATTATTAAATTTCACAAATTACCATGCTCAATAATTGTCTAAGAGTAATTTGTGTAGTATGACACTGTTTTCTATTTATTCTCATTCCCTAGGTGATGTCATCTATCCCGTGACTTTAAAATCTTCCATTTCTGCCTCTCCAGGGACACCTTCCTCCTGAGCTCCAGGTTCACTTGGGCAACTGTCCCTTGATTTTCCCCACTTAGGTACTTACTTGCCATCCTATTCTTAAAGTAGTTGGAACAAATCCTTTGATTTTTTTTTTCCTTCCAAACCTGGTCTTGACACATTTTCCCCCTTTTAGTAAATGGTAAACAGCATCTTCCTCATTTTTCATCCGCAAACTACACAATCCTTCTTACCCCGCCCCCTTCACTCACACTACCCTCCACTGTCTCACCAAGGCCTCTGCTCCTCCTCAGTGCCCCCCAGTCCAGGCCCACCTCTCTTGCTCAGACCTAGGCTGCCTCCCTGCTTCTCCTTTTGCCACATTTCCATCAATCCTCCACCCAGCAGCCAGCATGCATTTGTAAGAATACAGATCATGTAGTATCACTCTCCTGCTTAAAATCCACCAGTGGCTTGTTAGTACACTTAGGATGCAGTCAGAGCTCCCCACCAAGCCCTGCTGTTCTGTCCCCAACTCGCCTCTGACCCCATCTTCGCCCACGTCCTTCTTCTCTCCTTCATCCTAATCATCCTTCTTGCTCTTCCTTGAAAACATCAAATTCACTCCCACCCGAGGGACTTGGCATTTGGTCTGGACTCTGATCCTCTCCAGCTTGTTCCCTCACTCCATGCTGAAAGGCTACCTCCTCCAAGAGGCCCTCCCTGACCACCTTATCTAAATATCCTTTGTCCCTTCACTCCTTATCTCCTTTTTTAGTTTTCTTTTTCTCCATGGTGCTTATCATTTCCTGCCTGTCTCCTCCACTCAAATATAAGCTCCATAAAGGCAGGGATTTTTGTATGTTTTGTTCACTGCTGTATCTCTAGCACTTAGAATATGGCCTGGCACACAGTAATACTCAATAGGTATCTGAATGAATGAGTGAGTGAGCATAATGCCCACCCAAAGGAGCTTGCTGCCTATCTTTGTGTCCGATGGGCTGTCATTCCAAGGTGGCAGGATGGGCTCACTTGTTATCCTCCCGAGAGCAGCATTTAAGAGATCATTTCTGAAGAGAGCACATAAGGCGTTGGAAATGGCTCCACCTCCTGGACCAGCTTGCCAGTGTGACTCACCATTAGGGCAATGGCCACCCCGTGGAATGCACACCACAAGGGCAAGCGAAGAGCTCAGCGAATGGGGAAACTCGTATCCCATATGCTCAGTTGTCCGGCCTGGGATCGTGCAAGGGAAAGTATATAGACAGCAGGCAGGGGAGTCACCCGACAGTGGCTGTAGCCAGAACTGGCCACATAATTTGTAGGACCCACTGCAAAAGGGAAATGTAGAGCCTCAGCCAGGGGTTTCCTTTGGGCCCACTGCCCAACCCTCTACAGACAGACAACGTCCAACAGCTTGCAACCCCTGTACCAGGATGTGTTCAAAACCTGACTTGAAGGTGAACAAGAGGCCCGCTGTATGTGCCATGGTGCTGTCAGCCTGGGCAGCGACAGCCATCCCCTTGCCCTGCCCTGAGATGCCTGGTGGTGTGGGCCCAACTATTACCCCACCCATACCCACACCCAGGCCCCTGCCAGGGGTGGAGGGCAACAGCAGAATGCTCCCTCCCGCAGTGTGACCAGGTCACTGTTCAAGGTTGAAGGCAGCGGCAGGGGTGAGTAGGGGAGGCCACCCAGGACATAAAAGTGGGAAGCAGGCAGCAGAGAGCCATTCTGGGATGCTGAGGAGGAGGTGAGGGTCAGGGCCACACAGTAGCCGAGGCTCCAAGCCCTGGTACATCCTCCGCTGTCCCATCACCCTTCTCTTATAGAATACAAATTCAAAGAGAATCAGCAAGCATTTCAAGACAAGAATCCCAGCAGTAAGCCCCAAGCTGGTGGCCCTTCTGCGTGTGGGACCCTGTATTACTCTACCAGCCATGTACCCATGGGCCAGCCCTGGCTGCAGCCACAAACAGAGGGCCCACCAGCATGACTCTGTGACCCTCTCCTGCGTTAGAAGCATCTCTGCAGTTTGAGCAACTCTGGACCACACCAGGACCCTGTTGTCTTCTTGCTCCTGTTGCTGTGGTGGCACCATCATTTGCGGTCAGGGAATTTGCACAGAAGTCCCTGTCTGAGAGCCCCCATCATCTTCAGAGCCCAGAGTGGGCCAGAGCCCCTGCCAGCCAGCCTGCACAGGTGTGAAGCCCTGGATTGCTTGTTAAGATTTGGGAGGAATGAAAGATTTCTTAAATTGCCACTTGAGATTATTTAATCACAAGTGTGGTTTGAACAAAAAGTAAAACCTGAATATGAATTATTTTTAAATTAAGGTATAATTTACATACAATTAAATGCATAGATTCTTGTCAATGATGTATACACCATCACTCAATCAAGATATAAAACGTTGCTATCAACCTAGAAAATGATCTTTCTAGTCAACCCTCCCATTCACAGAGGCAAGTACTGTTCTGATTTCTAGCATCATAGATTAGTTTTAGTTATTTTTGAATTTTATATAAGTGGAACCATACAGTAAGGAAACTTTGTGGCTTCTTTGACTCAAACTCGACATAACATTGAGTTTTATCCATGTAGCTAGGAAAATCCATTGCTCGTTCCTGTTATTGCTAAGTAGTATTTTGTTGTATGACTATATCACAGTTTGTTTCGTGATACCTGTTAACATACATTAGGTTTGTTTCCATTTGGGAACTACTATGAATAAAATTTCTATAACTATTTTTATATATGTCCTTTTGTGAGCATAGTCTTTCATTTCTCTTGAATATATACCTATGAGTGGCAAATAGCACATAAAAAGATGCTCAAGATCATTAGTCATTGGGAAATACAGATTGAAATACAGTGATGTACCACTACACATTTAGTGATATACCACTAAATTTAAACAGGTTAAAAGTTAATAGACTGACCATAGCCAGTGTTGGCAAGGATCTGGGGGAACCAGAACATTCATAATCTGCTGATGGGAATGTAAAATGTTATAACCACTTTGGAAGATGGTTTAGCAGTTTCTTTAAAAAGTAAACCTATATCTACCATATGATCCAGCCATTCTACTCTTACCTACTTACCCAAAAGAAATTAAAGCATATGTCCGTAAAAATACTTGTACATAGATATTCATAGCGGCCTTATTCGAAATTGTAAAATATCAGAATCAACCCAAATGTCCATTAACAGCTGAATGAATAGACAAACTGGTATATCCATATAGTAGAATGCTACTTAGCAATAAAAAAGAACGAACTGGCCGGACATGGCGGCTCATGCCTGTAATCCCAACAATTTGGGAGGCCGAGGCAGGTGGATCATGAGGTCAAGATATTGAGACCATCCTGGACAATGTGGTGAAACCCCGTCTCTACTGAAAATACAAAAATTAGCTGGGTATGGTGGTGCATGCCTGTAGTCCCAGCTACTCGGGAGGCTGAGGCAGAAGAATCACTTAAACTGGGAGGTTGCAGTGAGCCAAGATCACACCACTGCACTCCAGCCTGGCAACCGAGCGAGACTCCATCTCAAAAAATAAAAATAAAAAATAAAAAAAGGAATGAACTATTGGCATGTGGCAAACTTTAATGAAGCTAAAACCTATCGATGCATTCTATAACATGAATGAATCTCAAAATAATTATGCTGAGTAAAACAAGCCACACAAAACAAGATGCATCTACTACGTGATCCCATTTATATAAAATTATAGGAAATCCAAACTAATGTCTGATGACAAAAGCCAGATCAGACTTGGGTTGGAGGGACAGGGAGGGGCAAAGGGAGGGTAACAAAGCAGCATGAGGAATCCTGGGTGATGTGTTTGTTGTCTTGGTTGTGATATGGTTTCATGGGTATACATATATGTCAAAACATTTCAAATTGTATGCTGTATATAGGTGTAGTCAATTGTCAATTATACTTCAATGAAAGTGTGTCCTTAAAAGTCAGATGACTGTATAGTATAACGCTATTTCTGGCCTCTCTCAGTCGCTCTCCTTATTCGAGTACCACATGGTCTTATTTATTGTAGCTATATAGTAATTCATGAGTTGAGGTAGCATTTGTTCTCCAAACTTGTTCTTTTTCAAGATTGTTTTGCATATTCTATATAGACTTTATTTCCTTATTTCTATAACCATTTACATATAATTTTTAGAATAGCTTGTCGATTTTTTTCAAGAAGTCTGGTGGTATTATGAATCAGATTGTGTCAAATCTGTAGGTAAATTTAGGAAGAATCCGCATCTTAGATATATTGAGTCTTCTAATCCATAAGCACATTGACCTATTTCATGAATTATGCTTTTTACAGAATTTTTCATGTTATTTAATTTGTCAAATTTATTAGTGTAAAGTTTCTAATATCACCTAATAATTTCTAATGTCTGTAATATCTATAGAACTACTCCTTTCACTCCTGATACTGGTAATTTATAATTTCCATCTTTTTTGTCCTTGATCAGACTTGCTAAGAGTTTATACATTCATAATTTTTTAAAAGAACCAAATTTTAGCTTTGCTGATTTTTCTCTATTATTCATTTGCTAGTTTAGTGATGTCTTTTCCTTATTTTTCTTGTTTGTGCTTCCTTTTGGTATACTCTTTCCTTTTTCTTTATTCTTGAGGTGGAAAGTTAGTTCACTGTCTACTGACTCCCATTGTTTCTGATCAGAAGTGAAATCTTTTTATTCATTTATTTTTTTCTTTTTTAAGATGGAGTCTTACTCTGTCACCCAGGCGGTAGTGCAGTGGCACAATCTCAGCTCACTGCAACCTCCACATCCTGGCTACAAGAGATTCTCCTGCCTCAGGCACCCTAGTAGCTGGGACTACAGGTGTGCACCACCACGCCTCGCTAATTTTTGTATTTTTAGTAGAGATGGGGGTTTCACCTTGTTGGCCAGGCTGGTCTCAAACTCCTGACCTCGAGTGATCCACGTGTCTCAGCCTCCCAAAGTTCTGGGATTAAAGGCGTGAGCCACCACACCCAGCTGAAACTTCATTCTTATTGTTCCTCTGAAGATGACGCGTCTTTTATTCCTCTGGCTGCTTCTTAGATTTTTTTGTTATCTTTGGTTTTCAGTGGTCAGATGACAATTTTTTTGTGTGGTTTCCTTTGTATTTATTTTGCTTGAGGATTCCTTGCCTCAGATATTGAGTTGTCTTTCTTCAGTTTTGTAAATTTTTAGCCAATATATTTTCAAATATTCCTTCTGCCCTATTCATTATCTCCTCTCCTTCTGAAATTCCAATTATGTTGGTCCTATTCTTATTGTCCCATGATTCTCTAATGATCTGTTTAATTTTTTTTTCATTCTTTTTTCTCTCTGTGCTTCAGTATGGGCCTTTTTTATTATTGACCTGTCTTTGAATTTATTGTTCCCTTTTTCTGCTACGTCCAGTCAGCTCTTAATCTTAGCAAAGCACATTAATCCTTTATTTCAGATATTGTATATATCACTTCTACTAAAGGCTTGTTCTTCTCTGGAATATGATTGACTTGGACATATATTCCTTCATTACTGTCCCATGGCTTTAAAAAAGATATGAATTTTAGTTTATTTGGCATTTTTTGTTATGAGAACAACAATCATTTTCAAAGTTCTGTATCCTAGTTAGAAGTAAAATTCTGTGTATGCAATTTTGGATGCCCTATTTTTTTCAAGTATGTTCAATATTATTGGAAAACTGCAAGTACGGTACACAGAACTTTCCCATATCCTTTACCCAAAGACCCCATTCAAATTTTGCCAGCTGTCTTAATATGTCCTTGATAGAAAATTCAAACCAGAGCACTCCTTGCACTTAGCTGTCATCTGTCCTCAGCCTACTTCAATTCAGAACAGTGCTTGAGTTATTCCTTGATCTTTATGTCCTTAACAGTTTTTAAAATTACAGGCCACTTATTTCTATTAGAGTTTGTCTGATGTTTCTTCATGAACTTTTGGCAAGAATATTACTGAAATTATGCCGAGCTCTTCTCCCCACATCCCATCAAATAGGAAAGTAATGTCATCTGGTGACACTATTGGTAATATTGATTTTGATCACTCGAGTAAAGTGATATCTGCCAGCTTTCTCCACTATATGTTTGTCCTGTTTTTCTTTAAAATTAATAAAATGTATAAAAGTAATAAATATTTTCTGATGAGATCCTTTGAGACTATGTAAATATTCTGTTGTTTCTCTTTCACCCACTAATGTTAACATGTCTCGATGGCTTGTAACCAGAATTAACAGTACTATGATTGCCAAATGAAAATGTTCTAGTTCCATCATTTCTTCTACATTTACAAGTTAAAATTTACTGTAAAGAAGAGTTTCTCTTGTCCCCATTTATTTGTTCACTTTTTAAAAATCAGTTCCACCGAATTAACAGAAAGCTATTATCCATTACTATCCTGATTTTCATGCTTAAAATGTCCCAGACTTGGCCAGCAGGAGCTTCTTCAGACTGCCTTCTTGTCCTTTTTGATGCATCTCATGATTCTTTAAGTGATTCCTTACTTTCTGGTACAAGATGTTCCAGGCTATTCTTATTCTTTCCCTGCCCCTTCCCTGGAACAAACCATTTTTTCAAAAAGCCTTGATTCTTTTTAGTGGTGACCTATATTTAGAAGCAAAGATGTGAGCATTAAACGTGCTCCTTGCTATTGGGGTTTTGCTGTTTGCAGATTCTCTCAGAAGGCGGGGATAAGGACCTATATATGCATAGACACATACACATGTACCTTGAGCTAAAATCCATGAGTTCCCTTCAATACCTCCAATGCCAGTCCAACCACAGAGTTCATTCTAGTGTTCCCTCTTTTCATATTTGTAATTCTCTTCTTCCATGAAAAACCTAGTTCCCACTGTCCTCAATATATTTATGTACTGTTAGATTCTCCTCTATATGAAATAATCTCCTGCCCCTACCAAGCTTCTGCACCACTCAGCCACCTTCCTGCACCTAATCCCACCTTGCCACCACCCACCTCAGCTGCCTATCAGAGACCGAAGAGACCACCCTCCCACTTGTGATGTCCCTTTCTTTGTAATGGCTTTGACCCCCACTTGGCCACCAGCATGCTCTGCCACCCTCCTCTTTACTATGACTTTTTGAAGATAAAACATTGTTAGAATCTCCTCTCCTTGGAATTAAAAAAAGGCAAAAGTCATTCTTATGTGTTTAGAGTTGAGATCTAAGTATATTAACAAGAATCAAAGATAATTTAGTTTTGGTTAATGTGACCTGCTCAGAAGAATATTTTGATCTTTAAGATTGTCTAATTTTGCCACCGTAAGTAAGACTGAGCCAATACTTAGAATGACTTTTGTCCAAGCTTTAGGTGGAAATACATCAACAACAGTAGAGGATAAAGCCTTCACTTTCAGATGCTACTATCTCAGGAGAGCAGGACCAGTCAAACAGGCTTGTCCTGACTAACATAGATGAGAGACCAGATGATATTACAGGTCGAGACCCACACTGTGGTGGGCCTGCCTAAAGCAAGGCATTGCCTGCTCAGAAGATACTTCAAACTCAACTCAATCTTTTGATTTCTTCTGTCAGAAGTGGCTCAAAAGGAACTAGTCGCTGACCTTGTATTTGTAGCCAGCCACATCTACATATTGAAGAAAGAAAGTACTGATGCTAAGGGCTTCTACGTTGGGTTTGGAGGTGAAAGAGAGGTGCAAAGGTTATTGGTAACAAATGTGTCCATTTTTTTCCTCCATTGTACCCCATTAATATACTTCTCTTTATATTGTTTAAATTCCTGGTGGTAGGAAAGTTTAAACTTGCTTTTAACATGCAGGTGGGCTCAGGAAAATGAAAATAGGCTGTCTGGCAATAACCCAGGCTCCTGGGGTTCTTCTGCAACAGGAGCTGTTCTTGTCTCTTCTCCAAAGGGCTAAATGGTACTGTGTTGAAAATAATACCCCTGTATTTACCTCGAAGTGTTTCTTTAATTGTTGCATTCTATTTTTAAAAGTCATAATCTGACTTCTGCCTCTGGCAATATGGCAGATAAATATTTTTAAAATCCTTTTAAACATTGGTATACTTGGTAAGAAAATAAGGACTACCTAGAGGCTAAAAATACAAGTGAAATCAGGAATCCAGAGAGGTAAGATAGCTGTGAGACTGACTTTACCTTGAAGGCTTTTGCCAAACTAGGTGAACATTGGTTTTGGTTTACATACCCTCCATGACTCAGGGTACCCAGACAAATCCCAGGGTCCTTCCAAGGTGGGCATATGTGGAATGTTCCCACTCCCCGTCCCCTATATATATACACCTGGGCCCCTCAAGGGCTGTATCTGCAGTGTAAGGGTGAACAAGAAAGAGGAATCCACCCAGTCCCAAGGACTGGCAAGAAAATGTTCCTGTCTCAAATCTTGGCACTGAGTAGAGACAGAGAAATTTCCTTGATAATTTATAACCATAGGCTGATCGCCATAAGGATTTGTAGCTCATATGCAAACTACCTGAGTAGCCTGAAAAATCTCAAACATAAAATTTAGCTTTTGGAAAACATAAAATTTAGTCCTTGGAAAAATCCAAGGACTCCAGAATGGTGGAGTCCTTGGATGCCTGGCACAATCAAGAAGAGCCTATATCCAAACTATATCTCAAAAATTTTCACAGATTAATTTCTAGAAAATGTGAGCCCTTTTAAAAAGAAATCAAAACACCAAAAGGAGAGTACTATGTAAGAACCAACATAATCTATGAATGACAAAATGATACCGAATATAAAATATGTATATTTAGTATTTTTAAAAAATTAAAAATATGATTGAAAATCAAGAGATTTTACAAATGACCAATCATCTTTATGAATGGCTAAAAGGAATTTCTGAAAATTCAAAATTCAAAACTCAGTGGAAGAGTGTAACAACAGTAGGTTAGAAATAGCTGAAGAGGTAACTTAAGAGCTGGAAGATTGGTTTGAAAAAATTATACAGAATGCAACATAGAAAAACTAAAGATGAGAAATGTGAAAGAGATAAGAGATAGAATGAAAATTTGTAGCATATGTCTAATTAGAATACCTGGGAAAGAAAGAGAGAGATAATGGAATAGAGATACCATTTAATGGAAGATAGGTAAGAATGTTCAAGAATTGATGAAAGACAGAAATCCTCACTTTCAGGAAACCTGATGAATTATAAGCAGAATAAATGCAAAGAAGTATGTGTGTGTGCATCACAGAGAAATTGCAGAAAACTAGAGAAGATGTTAAAATTATCCAAACATCAAAAATGGATTATCTACAAAGGAATGAAAAGGCTATCAGGTGACATCTTAACAAAGCCAGAGGGCAAGGGAACAAAATGTTTATCAAGTTGAAAGAAAAAAAAATACATGAATGTAAGAATAATTACACAGCATAAATAGCTCTTTAAAATTAGGATAAACTAGACATTTTAGACAAACATAACAAAGAGAATTTGAGGTATAAGAAGGAATTATGGGCCGGGCGCGGTGGCTTACGCCTGTAATCCCAGCACTGTGGGAGGCCGAGGCGGGCGGATCACAAGGTGGGGAGATCCAGACCATGCTGGCTAACACGGTGAAATCCTGTCTCTACTAAAAAAGTACAAAATAGTAGCCAGGTGTGGTGGCAGGCACCCATAGTCCCAGCTACTCAAGAGGCTGAGGCAGGAGAATGGCGTGAACCTGGGAGGCAGAGCTTGCAGTGAGCCGAGATCGCGTCACTGCACTCCAGCCTGGGCAACAGAGCAAGACTCCGTCTCAAAAAAAAAAAAAAAAAAAAAAGAAGGAATTATGAGGAATAGAGATAGACTCACAATATAGAGTGTTGTCATCTAGTTAGGTCAGGAAGGGTTCTAAGGTGTTCTAAGGTTCTTCATGAGGAGGGTTAAAGTGTTGATTATAGACTTTGGCTTAATTATACATTTTAAAATTTGAGATAAACAGTAGAAGAATAAAAGAGATATTTAATGTTTATATGAGCAGAAGAAGAAAATCAGGGTGAAGTATTTGATTCAAAATAAGGAAACAAGAGAGAGAAAGAGGACCACAGAAAAAGGCAAATAAACAATCTAATATAAACTAAATAAATAGCATGTTTATGTGAGGGTACTATAAGGAAAATGAATGAATCACCGCTATATGCAGACATGGGTGTAACTAAATATAGTGTGAGAGCAAAAGAAGAAAGTCTCAGATGAGTACATAGAGTGTGATTCATTTATATGAAGTTTAAACGCATGTAAAACAACATACTGCATAGAAATACAAAGGTGAGAGAAACCAAAATAATGATAAACACAAAATTCAGGCTAATGACTATCTCTGAGTGGCAATGAGGGAATAGAATTGGAGAGGGACAAACAGGAAAATTCAAAATGAAAGACACGGTTCTTTTTCTTTAAATGAATGGATTCGTCCACGTTTGTTGTATGATAATGCTTAAGCCATCCACAGAGAGGATAAGTGTTCTTTTCTGTCTACTCATTATTTAATAGAAATAATTTAAACATTTATAGTTATTCAAATTTGATTTTTTATGTGGTGTGAAATAGGTTTCCAATGTTGTTTCATTCTAGGTGGATAGCAGGTTGCCCCAGCATCACCTATCAGAGAGCTATCATTTTCCCATTGGAGTGATAACTCTTGTTACCCATCTAATTTTCATATACACTGGGATTTATTTCTTGATCCTGTTTTCTGTTTTATTGCCAAATCTGCAGTCATCGATTTGCCTATTCCTAGGTCGATCTCATATTGATTTTATCACAGCAGTTTTCTGGCTTGAATGTTTTAGTATCTGGGAAGGCACATCCCCCTACGCTATTGTTTCTCTTATTTTTCTTGGTTATCTGGGGCACTTATTACTTCAAATGAACTTTTTAAGATCATTTTATCTAAGTCTAAAATAATCGCATTAAGTTTGTATATTTATGAGAATGTCTTCCTACCCACAAATAAGAAATGTTCCAATCTTATTTTATGACCTTCAATAGGGTTTTATAGTCTTTTTTTATATTAGTCTTGTGGCTTTCTTGTCAAATTTATTAATATTTTATGGTTTTTACCATGATTATGAGTAGACGGTTTTTCCCTTTTTCACTTCTAATTATTTATTGCTGCTGTTAAGAGGAATGATTAATTTTGGCATATTTATCATCTGTCCAACTAGTTTCATAATTCTGTTATAATTTTAATATTTTTTCACTGGAGTCTCTTGGATTTCTAAGTATACAGATACATAATCAGCAAAAAGAGATCGTTGTTAGCTGTCTTTCTTTTCCAAATGTTAATGATTATTTCATTTTCTTGTCTTATTATACTTCCTTTATGAATAAGAATGGTGATAACAAATATCCTTGTCTGGCTCCTGATTTTAATTGGAAACACTTAGCGATTGGCTATTTAAGGAGTTTTCTTCTATTTCTTTGTCCTTAAAGTTTTAAATGGAATTATTACTGTATTTTAAGACTTTCTTTATTTCTATTTTCACTCTAGGTTTTGAGATGTGTCTTCTACTTGACCTTGGAAGACTGGAGTCTTAATAGTGACCATTCTCTCCTTAAATTGCCCTGATTTTCTTAACCTTGGAAGACTTGAAGTCTTAATAGTGAACATTATCTCCTTAAATTCTTTCCTGAAATTCTCCTAATTTTCCTGTCGGCTCAAAAATCATAGTTCCCTCAAAAACCCTCTTTGTGCTGCGCTTGATTCTCGTGGCATTTCGGTATTTTGTTGTCACTAGTTAAGGTGTCACCCCTCCCCTGCAGTAGCTGTAATTCTAGTCATTTTTTCAGAGGCTGGAGCTCCCAGTGTATGTGGTTGTTTTCCACAGCCTGTTTGAAGGCAACACTGAAGTACCTTGAGGTGGTGGTGGTCTCACAGAAAGTACCTGATAGGGCAACTGCTGAGCCTGTGAGCTTCTCGTAGAAGTAGACAGGTTGTCAGGCCCCAGTGGAGACCCCTGGTCTCCACATGCTCTCCTGGACTCAGGGGTACAGCAGACCAGCCTACCCATGCGTTCAGGATAGCCAGCCTCCCAGAACCCTCAGGCCCACCTGTCAGAAGCCTCAGCCACTGCTTGGCTCAGTTGAGCCAGGGGGTTGAAGTTGAGAATAGATGAAATCAAATTGTCCAATATTGTTACTAAGCTTTGTCTTGATATTATCCAGTGCATGTTTTTATGGCTGATAATCCCATTGAGAGACAAGGGCAGATCCTTGAGAGGAGAAATTGAAATGCTCCTGATAAGAAAATGGTAGTTTTTTGTGCTAATATTAGATATTTTAATTGAGCCCCTGTTTTTTTCTTTAAAAGTAGAATGAGGGAGAAAAGCATGTTGTTACTGTGAGACACATCTATGACAAGTGATCCAACCAAGGCAAGGTGCGGACCAGGGCAGCCCTTGTATGGCAGGTAAAGGGCCCTGGAAGAATTTAGCTTCCCATCTGTGCTGGCAAGTCTCCAAGGATAAAGTGACAAGGAGCATCACGGTGGCTCACAGAGTAACTCCACAGTGATTCTTGAAATAATTGGAGGCAGCCTGGGGTGTCACGGCCTTGAATCATTAGTTGGTAGAAAAGCAGGAAAGAACCCACGTAGTGGCGCATCAGCGAGATGGTGCAGACCGTGGAGAGCAGCAACATCTGGTCCCCTTGGCTCCAAGACGGAAGGAGCCCAGAGGAGCTGGAGAAAGTGACAAAGGAGCTAAGTACCTGAAGGAAAAATGAGGGCTGGTGACAGGGAATAAGACAGATGCAAGCTGAAGAGGCTTTAGGCAAAGAAAAGGAACTCAGGGGTAGGAATATATTTGGAGGAAGTGTTCTAAAACAAAGCCGTTTTGTAAAAGAAACTCTCCCAAGGGCAGAAATCCTATTGTACTTGACATTTTTATGCAGCTTTTCTTCCCAAGAAGGTCTCCAAAATAACCCTTTAAAAGCTGGTTGAGATAACTTGATAAGACAAATAGAGAGAAAAGAAAAAGGTTTGTGGAGTTTTATTATCACCAAAAGACATCCAAGTTAAAACACAGGCTCTGATGTACATCCTCAATTCACAGATGTGGGATGATTTTTTCGATCTCAGGGATCTCTATGCAGCCCTCTCACGTACCCATGAGGAAACTGAGGCTTGCCACGCCTTGTAGATCCCAGGTCGCTGTTCTCCCACCAAGGGCTTTCTACAATCTCCACTCTTTCCACTCAATCTGTGACCATGTCTGTTTCTGTAGAACCATTGATTGATTATTCAGCTCTCTACCCAGCCAATCTTGGGTCTCTGCAGTGTCTTCATCACATTCAGTCTTCCACCCAGCCCGTTCTGTGCCAGGCCCGGTGCTGAGCTCTGAAGTGGAGCCTGATCCCAGCCCTGAAACCACAGACACTGCCTGACGCCCAGCCTAGAGTTCTGAGCAGCTGTGAAGGTGCTGCTGGGGCCCTGCCTCAGGGTCTGCTGTTCTGTCTAAGGAACCACAGGAGTGGGGTCCTCAGGCCAGCAGCCTGGCAGCATCCTTTAGGTGGAAGAGACCTGGGAAGGCTGGGGGGAAATCTCTGGAAATGGTGAGTCAGGTAGTTTCACTGTTGTCACACACAGTAAGTAGATGGGAAGATGACACACAGTGCAAAGGGCTCCCAGAAGGAGGGAAACCAGAGGACCTATCTGTAGCAGGTGAGCCTGAGAGGTTTGCAAGATATGCTGGCATTGGGCCCAGGTCGGGGGATGCCTTTGAAACTGAGCTCCAGGGTTCCTCTGGCAGGCCAGCGGCCCTGGTGACTACCTGACACTGCCCTTAGGTGTTGAGTGGAGCCTGCAGTTTGTGCTGTGAGTTAGTTCCAGTCACTTTGCGCTGAGAATGTACAATTTCAGACTCCCCCACCTTGGAAGTCCTGGCGCAAGGGAAATGGCAAGGGAAGCATTTCCTTGGGGTATTTTGAAGCATGCTATTTTGCATCTGCCTTTTAAAAAATCATTCAATACTTTCAACATAAATATGTTCACCTTTCCATTAAGGCTGGCCTCCCGAAGACAGCAACTACCCCACATTTGCATGCACTTGAATCAGTAAAACCAAATGGCTACTTCTTTTCCAGTCCTATTTATTCAACCTTTCACCAATTGGGAGTATCCGAATTGAGCACTTACTAAGCGCCAAGCTCTCTACGTGAATTATCTCATGTAATCCTCAAAGCAATCCTGTAAGGGGCAGACCATTGTTATCCTCGCTTTTTAATAGGGAAAAGATGGTGGAACCTTGTCTGGGCTTACACAGCTATCAACTGTGAAGGAGCACAGGCCAAGGTTTTACTGTGTTACTGTGTTACTTGAGACCCCGTGGGATTAACACAAGCACTGTAGGAAGTTCTATTGCAGCACTCCTCCCACCCCCGCCCCCGCTCCACCCCCGCCCCAGTGAAGAGGAGCTGCCTGTCAGCTTTGTCAGCTCCCACCGCAGCAACATGGTCTCTGGCTCCAGCCCCTTCTCCCTCTGCTCTACCAGGGGCCTTTCCCAGGAGAAAGTTCTCTCGTCTCAATAAGTCTCAGCTAAGCGACTTGGAGCCTCACGTTCCTCCCTTTCTGGGGTCTTTCTGTGAGGCTGGGGGCTCTGGAGGAAGATGCCCCAGGCAGAAGAAAGAGATGCGAGTCCTTGGCAGCTCCCTCAGGTGATGTTGGTTAGTGTAGGGATTTTGGTGGTATTGAGAAAATTATCCAAAACTTGGGAATAAGGCAAAGAGAGGGTAGCAAGTCCTCCCCCTGGGACCTTGTTTACTAGATCTGCCCAAGGATTATTTACTGATCCAGGCTCAAGGGTTACGTCTTTGTTCAACTCACAATTTACCACTGATTAAAGGCCCAGACTGCAGTGACATGTTAACTTTCACATTTGTTCCCCGTAAAAATGCACGTGATTCTTTTTGGTGGAAAAGAGACCCCAAAAGGTTATGGTTTTCTTACCCTGCAGGTGACTCACCTACTGTGTGCCTAGCCTAGGTATCTCATCCCAGCCTTCTTTCTCCAGTGCCCATGTGGCTCCTCCAATCCTCCTGTGAACCAGCATCTGCACGGTGGGCTCTCTCATTAAGAAGGCAAACACAGCTTTAACACATGCTCATTTTAGATTCTCATGACAGTCAACATTTTTAAGTTTTTGAAAAGTATGCTTTGGCACTTGTGTTTGGTGTTTGATCTTCAACTGTGACCAAAAATAACCACCTCCAAAAGCCGTGCCCTGGGGCATTGGACAATATGTAGAAACCTATTTGTGCTTTCGTTTGATACAAATTGGTTAGATAGAAACTCTTTTGGCACAATTGAGAGGCCTACTGACAGATGAAAGGTGTTCCTTCTCTATTCTTGTTCCAGGCATTTCTGACTTTGAAGTTAATTTGTCAGACCTCAGGTTAGGATCTGTAAACATTATGCATGGCAGGTTGCATTACCTTCCAGCAATGGGCAACCATGTGTTTCTGTTGAGCTTTGGGACTGGAAAATGTGGTCAAGTCTTTCAGAGCTGGTCAAACTGCTTTCATCAAGTGCACAAGAACCTCAGCATACAAGCTGTGCTCACTGGTTGAGTTTGAAATCACCTGTGGTCACTGAGCATATGTCACATCTGCCCAGCAGTCATCTGTCCAGTTTCAGGCAAAATAGCAGGAGTGGAGACAGGGAGGTGATGAAGCTGGAAACATCATAGTGGGAGGCAAGGGGCTTAATGGCCAGGTGTCCATGCATGACAAAGAGTGGGTCTGGGCCTGTGATGTTCACAGATCCAAGCAGGACTTCCTTCTGCAGCCCTGTAAACCTCCAGCCTTTAGAGAAGTTGCTACCTGGTCCTCTAAGCTATGTGTCCATGAGGTGGATGAGCAGCAGCCATCCTGCAGCCGGGGTTGCTGATGTGTGGATGTATCCTGACACTGGAGAAGCTCACACTATGGACATCTAGATCCTCCTGGCATGAGTTCCTTGAAGCAGGGACCATATTGCCAGCTGAGCAGATTATCCCAAGTTCGAGGGATTTGGAGTGAGACTGATTCAAAGTTAGGCTCTACCACCTACTTGCTGTCTAACCATAGGCAAGTCACTTGACTCATGTTTCCTAATCTGTAAAATGGACATATATTCATGCCACAAATATGTGCTGACTAGGGCCTGTGCGTCTACTTAAGAGAGCTTTGAGGAGGATTAAAGGAGCATCAGATGAGCACATAGATTCTCAGAGTTTAGCATGGTGCCTGGTGGGCATGCCTCAGTAAATAATAGTCACTTTACACATGACCTTCTCTGGCTGGGTGTTCACACACATATGTCCTTGGGAGGAATCACAGATTCTCTTCCCAACCCTTGAGTATAAATGAGGCATTACAGGCTGGACGTGGACCTGACACAGCCCCAACACCCAGGGCATCTAGGAGTATGGAGGCCCTCACCAAGGTGGCCTGTGGTCAGAGCTCAGAGAGGGCTGCTCTCTTCCCACCAGCAGCCCTGAGGGGTGCCAAGAGTTTTCTGGCCCCTAAGAGGAGGATAGACCTCTTTCAGCTGGGAGGACTGAGTGGTGGGGTGACGGGGCCTCACCCCACTTTCCAGGTGGGACAGTTGGGCAGGGTGAAACTTTGCGTCTGCCTCACAGTTCCCTGCAGACTGAGTCTGCCTGTTGACGTTTACCTTGGGGCAGGGCTTCAGGAGTCAGGACTCTTCTTATACCAGGCCTCCTCGCCCTGCATGCCAGGTTCCAGGGCACCCGAGGGTGCTCCACTCTCTCCTTCCCCCAGGTCTCTGCCATCTTCACCATCAGGTCTCAGGTCTAATCTCACCTCCTGAAAGAGGCTTCCCTGACCACCAGAGTAAAGTGTGCCCGCTGCAGCACCCTGGTTATTTCCTTCCTCTCATTTAATACCATCTATACCTGTCTTGTTTCTTGTTCGCCAGTTCACCCTCTTGTGTGTCTTCCTACACTGTCATGGTAGTGCCCTGAGGATAGAGGTGTATTCTGTCTGAATCCCCAGCACCTGGAATCGGGACTGGCACATAGCAAGTGCTCGGTAAATATTTGTTGGATGAATAGACAGACGGCAAGCTGGCAAGCAGGCACTCCGGAAGTGTCCCGTTGTTACCACCCACCCTGTCTTAGGGTAGACATGGCATGGGACTGCAGTGTGGGGCCTCTGCCTGGTTCTCACACAATCCTGAATTCTCTAGCTGCATACCAGGCGCTTGGGTGGTTTCTGCAATGAGAGAGTCAACACTGATAGGCACTCTCTGTCCCTGGATCACCTTGCCACGTGTGAGAGTATAAGTTATCTTAAATCAGGGAAGAATACTGGGACCGTTACCTCCAATCCCTGGAGGCGCACCCCACATATCTGCACATGGCTATATGCACGTGGCTCTTCCACAGGCAAAGCCTCAGCTCTGGGTCATTAAGAAACCCAACCATGACCCCAGGTGAGGGCTGCCGCTCCCCTGTGTGTTGGTATGTCAAGACCTGGAGGATGAAGTATATAAGGCCATGTATAAAGGGCTGTATCTGCCCATGGACAGGCACTTGGCTGGACAAATACCTCTGTCTGCAGAAGCTGGAGACAGCTGCTGTGCTGGGCTGGGGTTCGTGGCAGGTGGCGGATGAGGTTCTTGAGGTTCTTGGTGCTGCACACACTGCCTCTGGTCTTCTGCCTTCACGCCCTGCTCTTCTCAGCCAGTTTTGGGCTTTCCAGTGAGTGGCCTCCTCGGAGCCAAGCCATCACCTCATTGAGGCCTCATAGTGAGTTGGGGTGAGGTTGTGGAATTGAGTGCTAGGTCGTGTACTGGGGGCACCGACAGCCTTCAGGAGGAGGCCTGGGCAGAACCTCTGGCTGAGATGGGAGCAGGGAGCTCCCAAGGCCTTGTCAGAGATGGGGCTCTCATCAGTAGTCAAGCTGGAGATGAGGTCTCAGATACAGAAAAGCTGTGTTGGGAAGAAGGTGCCAGCAGGCCGTTGGCATCCAAGAGTGGAAGAGTCCGTGGCTTTTCCCTCATTGCCACTTGGGGCACTATCCCTGAGAAGGGAGCACTTGTGAGTTTTCCCTGGGCCCAGGAAGCAGTTACAGAGGCTGAGTCAGAGTTTGGAAACAAAATTACCCAACTTTCTGTGCTCTTGGTTGTGGCTGGCTGTGGTGAAACAACGGAGGGGCTTCCTGCTCCAGGTTGATGTAGACCTACTCTCTCTGGGGCCCATCTCGGAACTCAGCCTCCTTTTATGCCCTCCACCAGGGTCAGACAGGCTTGCCTTCCACAACCACTCAACTACACCACCTGTACCTATCCATGCTCCCAGTTCATGGCAGTCCTGGGTCTGTGGCATTCTTACTGAGAATCCTTAATCAGATGACAGAGGGCGTCTTTAGCACCAACTAGTACCAATAGACTTGTTTCTCCTGCCGCCATAATGTTAATGTAACAGTTCCCATTTCTGACCATGTTCAGTAAATTTAATTTGTGTTGAAAAGCAACTTATTTGGCAAGATGATCAGTCTTTAACCTGAGTAAATGGCTTTCTTGATGACTATAAATTAAGCACATTGTACTTTTCATGCATTGTGGTTGTCCTCATAAATACTATAGGCAGTTGCTGGTAGTCTCACTTGGTTACCTTTCCCATTACTGTTTTATCGTCATCGTAGTAGGAGTGGGGAATTCATTGTTTTAATGACAAGGAGGAAGTGGTAACAAGGGGCTTGTTTAATGAGGAGCCCACCCCTAGGTCAGCATCTCTGGGGCTGTGGATCAGATTCTGGGCCTTCCCCCACCCAGGGTATTCTCAACCCTCTGTGGGCACTTTGTGAAGGGCATATGCAGGGCCTTCGTGCTACTTTTGTCTTAATTGCAAGTAATCAGGAATCAAATATTTGCTGACAGCCAATTTCCATGTCAGGGAGAATCTGAGTGTTCTTGACAACTTCAATAGCCACAGGTTGGCACCAGTGTTTCCTTAACATTGACCCTTGGAGTGCAGCCTGCAGGGAAGGCCATGGGAGCCTCCCCAGCAAGCTAAGCAAACGTGGGCGCCCGCTGCCCTGTGTGATGCTGGGCCTCAGAGGTGCTCACTACCATCTGGACACACAGCTTTCAAAGGAGGGGTCGGGGAAAGTAGCTTCTCCCCCAGCCCCCCCCCCATGAACTGGCTTTGGTTTGCCTGCCTGGGCTGGAGGAGGTAGACTCTGAAGCCCCTTCCAACTCTGCTTCTCCAGGATTCCAGTTCTGTTTACTCCAGAAAGCCCATCTCCACAGACATCCATCTTCCCCTCATACCTCCATCCTTCCACTTCCCTCCTGCCTGCTTTGGAGAAGGCAAGGGAAAATGTACCCGCACCGAGCCAACGCATGTGAGGCTTCACCAGCCTCCCCATCTGAGCCCCTAGCCTGGCTTCTTACCTGCACTGAATTAGCCTTCAGGAGATCAGTTCTGAACATTTCTGCATTTCTTAAAACCTGAGTATACTGGGGCCACACGAAGAGAAAGGCCCAGCACCTGTGGGGCCCCCTGAGGCCAGAGCAGGGCAGGGCAGGGCAGGCACTTTGGGGTAGGAGGATTCAGAGAGGGACACACGGACTTGGGCTGGTAGCAAGCACTTCATAGAGGAAATGCCTACAAGGGTGACTTGGAACTGGTTTAACCAGAGGGAGAGAGCAGTGGGGGCCAGGGCACATACCCTGAAGCAGGCTCACAGCCCAGGGTGCAGAGACTTTGCCTCTTGTTTCTTCAAAATGGGCAGTTAGTGGGTTGCATCCTATCTGCATGGGAAGGTTATTAAAACAGTGATCCGACGGCAATGCTCTGTGGCCTGGCCCTGTCTTGAGAGAGAAACAAAGGCTGATATTTTCGGAGCTGTTAGTTTCTTCTAGTAGCCGCCAGCACTTTCTAGGGTAACCCATTTTCCAACAACCCAGGAGAATCACGCTAATCAAACATGCTCTGTGGCAAAGCAACCATAAACACCGTGAGTGGGGGGCCTCCAGCCCAGAGCCTCCCTGCCAGGCGCCTGCCTGCCTTCCGCCTCCTTCCCTCCCCGCCACTGTCAACCTTGACAGGAAAGCGTGCAGAGGGGCTGCTGAATGCCACTGGGCCTTCATGGTGACATGCAGACAATTAGCAAAGTGGATAAAAGAGATTCCTGCTCGCTTAGGATCTGCACTTTTATACTGCTCAGAGATATTTGACCTTCTAGTTTATTATGATTCAAGAAAAAGTCAATACTTGTTAGCTTGCCAAGGCTGGAGGAATTTAAATGAATTATTGAATCAAGCAGTTAATCTGCCAATAACTGATTTTTTTCCTTTAAATCTATAATGATGAAAAGCAGACTTAACCAAAAACAAGAAAAAGGAGATCTTTCTTTTCTTCCTTTCTTTCTTTTTTCTTTCTTTCTTTCTCTTTTGTTCTTTCTTTCTTTTTCTTTTCTTTTCTTCCTTTTCTTCTTTGCTTAGACATTTTAATCCTATGGGTAGGAGCTGGGGCTGAAAGCTTGGTCATGATTACTAGGGCCATTTTGTCTTGCTGAGTATTTTGAAGGAGATTTAATTAACAGTTAAAGTCTTCTGAGGCCACAAAAATCTGTATTCACATGTCAGTTGTCTTTTGGTGTCCATGTGTAATTCCCAACTTTCCATCTGTACCTTCAGTGACATGTGCCGATTATCTCATTTCCAGACTCCCAGAATGCAGTGTGATGTTGGTGATGGATGCCTGTTTCGCCTTTTACTTAAACGTGCCCTTTCCAGCTGCCCTGACCTCTTTGGTGTTTGAGCTCTGGGTGCTGCTGCCTGAGTTCACTGTGGGTGTTGTAGGGTGCAGGGGACACTCAAGCAATGTGGCAGCTGCCATTTCCAGGGGCTCAGCCTTCTTGCCTATAACTGCAACATTGTGCTAGAAAGGACTGGGCGGTGGGGAAAGGCTGCTGGTGTCTCCCCTGAGGACGTGTGTCTTGGAGAACCACATTCCCCCCCAAGGAAATGGCCAGCCACTGGTCTCCCTACCTTAGCTACCCCCACCCCCATCCTGAACACTTGGAGCATGACTTTCTTCTTATGCCATACTTCCTCCCTGCAATGGCTCCCCAGTGCCTACAATAGAGTACCTAAATTTCTCTGCTTGGCTCTCCAAGTCTCCCAGAAATCACACCTTGCCCCCTGACCCCACCGCTGTACAAAACTCCTACTCACATTTAGTCTTCTACCTGAGACCTGCAAATGCCACCCACAGGGCGGCTGGCTCAAGCCTGCTGTGTTTCTGGGAAAACTCTTCTCTCCTTTGCAGGGCCGACTGGCACACCACCCCCTCCATCATCTCTACCACTCCAAGTTACTTCTCCCAAACTTAGCTCCCTGGCTCCCATGCCCTTTGCCTGATCTGCATACGTGTCACCACCTTACAGAATGACAAAGTCAAGAAGAAGAAAAGGCATGGCTTGTTCATCTTTGAGACCCCTAGTACACAGCCCGGTCCAAAGTCATGATATAGTAAAGGAAAAGAAGGACAGAAGGAAAAGGTGTTGCAGGCAGGAGGTGGGTGGGGGACCGCTTTTTAAAGAGTCATTGATTTTAATAGGTCTCTAGTCCAGGAGGCTGACTGTGAGCCTGGGAGCAGTGGTAGCAGGCTTTGTCCTTTGGTGTAAGGTGCTTCTTTGTGAGCACACAATGGCTGGGTGTTTTCATTTTTCAACTGGAAGCAGGAAAAGTAAGCCTAAGAAAGAACCAAGAGTTGATCAAAAGCCCCCAGCTGGGTCCTAGGATGGGCAGGTGTTGTGTTTCAGATGTTCAGAGGGAGTCAACCATGAAACCTGAGCTCTGCAAGGCAGGACACCCTTCTTGGCACCAATGGCCACCTCATGGAGGGACAGGGACTCCCTAGGAGACCCCAAGCCCCCAGGCACCACCTTGAGTAGCTTGGCTTCACAGGCAAATGGAGTCTGTGCTTGTGAGCTACAAAGGAGGCCCTTGACCTCAGACCCCCTGAGTGTTTGTAGCTGACCCTCTGTGTTTGTGTGTCCGGCAGGGCTTTCCAGCCACAATGAGCTACTAGCCTCCTGCGGGAAGAAGTTCTGCAGCCGAGGGAGCCGGTGCGTGCTCAGCAGGAAGACAGGGGAGCCCGAATGCCAGTGCCTGGAGGCATGCAGGCCCAGCTACATGCCTGTGTGCGGCTCTGATGGGAGGTTTTATGAAAACCACTGTAAGCTCCACCGTGCCTCTTGCCTCCTGGGAAAGAAGATCACCGTCATCCACAGCAAGGACTGTTTCCTCAAAGGTAGGAACAGGGCCCTTGCCCTGTGGTTTTGAGTTTTGTGATGGATCTTCTAATGCCTTTTTGACAAGTGACCTGGGTGCTGAGTCTACAAGGTACATATCTGTAGGAAATAAAGACAAAGACTGGTGTGTAACAAAATGGCAGCAGTGGCATTTTGGTGATGCGTACTCTACCTGTGTGCCACCTCCAGAGACCCTGCCCTTAGAGGAAGCTTCTTGGGGAGCAGAATCCAGGCAGGTCAAATTAAACCCTGGCTGGTACAGGTTCACTAGGGACCAGACAACAGGGCACTACCCAGTTCTCCATACAGGATGGGCCTTTGCAAGGTTGTGACAAGGACCATATTTACCCTTCTGCACAGAGTCCCATGAATCAGGAGGCTGTGCTGTGCATAGCATGTGGTCAGGCAGACACCAGCACAATGGCTGCCAGCATGGCAAGGACACAAACTCTGGCCTGGAGTAGTTGTTGTTGGGAAGGCATCCCATGTTTTACCTGTCCAAAATACCTCTGAGCAAGACAAGGAAGCCTCTGGGTGGACATCAGAATATGTCCATGGAGCTGGGGTCAAAGGATTCATGCTTTGGGCTGAGATTGAGTCAGAAGAGAAGGTAAGTACCAGCTCCCACTGGACGGTAAGAGCCATTAGGGCAGCGGCTATGGCTGTTTTATGCGCTTATGTATTTTCAGCACCTAGCACAGTGCCTTGCACCAAGAAAATGCTCAATGGCTCCCAGATGCTTGAAGATACAAGAGTCAGAATGCACATCCTGTGTTGATTGATGTGGCCCTGGTAAATAGTACATGTCATGGCCTGTAGAAGTATTTATTGTGTACAAATATTTGTGTACAAAATGGGTATACATGAATTAGGAAATGTGTAGAAGACAGAAGCAGCTTGCAGACAGATGGAAACAGGCCCACATAGCCTGAGCTAGGAGAGCCCACTTGGAGTTGCGTGAGGTCAGGAAAGTGCTTTAGGTTGTGCAGGGAGGAGAGGAGGAGGCTTGGACCAGAGACCTGCCAAGTGCCTGCAACACTGGGAGACAAAGTCTTGAGAGCAGTCCAGGCTGTAGAGGCCTGGGCACCAAGTGGGAATGGGCAAAGCTCCTGCCTCACCCTCACAGACCCCCACTGAGGATGGTGTGATGCATGACACGTATGTGTGGAGGCAGATTCACGGCTGAGGTGGTGGAGCAAAGGTGTGTTTGCCTCTGTTACATCTACCTGTGTCGCCTGCACCCACCTAATGGGCCACTCCACTTAGCAGTCGTGGCAGCATGGAGTGCTAGGCAGGGCAGGGCTTGGGAAAGGCGCCTTTACCTGGTGATGACAATAGTCTTGGACACTTTCACGGCTGTGCTTATAATGCTAATGCCGAGGTGCTTCAGAGATCATGAGACACATTATGGAAATGAGGCCAAAATGAGCCTAGGAAAAACGTCCCCAGTCTGGAAGCGCTGCCCAGCCACGTGCCACCAATTCCTCTGCAACCGTGCACACTAAAACACTTGACCAGTTGCTCCAGCTTTATTGGCCATGTTGAATTTTATAGAATGATGTTCCATTCTCTGGTTTCCAATATCCTCTAAATTGCATCTTCCTAAAGGTTTCTATTTCTGCATCAGAGTGTGCACAGCCTCCCTCACCATCGGTTATTCAAACAACATTTCTCATTTCATGGGAGGGAAAAACCAGCCACCACAAAACCCACTGAGGTGAGGAGGGATGGGAATAAGCTGGCATGGAGAGGGGGGCAGGGAGCCTTGAGCAGATCAGGGCTCAGTTCTGCTTCATGTTGATTTAATTTATCCACCGAATCCTTCTGACTCATTGAGGTTTTCACAGATTGTGAGTTGCCGCCCACTTGGTATAGCAGAACTCCTCTCTTAAGGACCCCTTTTTGGTGGAGAGTGGTGCCTGTGAGCTCCCAGAAAGACCAAGGGTGGCATCCCAGCTCTGGTATTGAGAGGTGACAACATGCTAGCAGCCCTCAGTCTGGGCACCTCCTCCACCTCAGCATCCACTCTGGCAGCACTTGAGGAGCCCTTCAGCCCGCCATGGCACTGTGGGAGCCCCTCTCTGGGCTGGCGGAGGCCGGAGCCGGCTCCCTCTGCTTGCTGGGAGGTGTGGAGGGAGAGGCCGCTGGTGGGAACCCAGGCTGCGCCCTGCACTCGCAGGTGGGCCAGAGCGAGTTCCAGGTGAGTGTGGGCTCTGCGGGCCCCGCACTCGGAGCGGGGAGCGGATGCTAATAGCCCCAGGCAGTGAGGAGCTTAGCACCTGGGCCAGCAGCTGCAGAGGGTGCGGCAGGGTCTCCCAACTGTGCCAGCCCGCCGGCGCTGTGCTTGAATTCTCACCGGGCCTCAGCTGCCTCCCCACAGGGCAGGGCTTGGGACATGCAGCCCCCCTTGCTGGAGCCTCCCCCACACCATGGGCTTCTGCGCCCCCGAGCCTCCCCAAGCAGCGCTGCCCCCTGTGCGGCAGAGCCCTGTCCCATCCACTGCCCAAGGGCTGAGGAGTGAGGGCGCAGGGCAGGGGAGTGGCAGGCACCTAAGCCTGCAGCCCCTGTGCGGGATCCACTGGGTGAAGCCAGCTGGGCTTCTGAGTCTAGTGGGGACTTGGAGAACCTTTATCTCCAGATAAGGGATTATAAATACACCAATCAGCACCCTGTGTCTAGCTCAATGTTTGTAAATAAACCAGTCAGTACTCTGTATCTAGCTAACCTAGTGGGGACTTAGAGAACCTTTATGTCTAGCTAAGAGATTGTAAATACACCAATCAGCACCCTGTGTCTAGCTCAAGGTTTGTAAATACACCAATCAGTACTCCATATCTAACTAACCTAGTGGGGACTTGGAGAACTTTTCTGTTTAGCACTCTGTGTCTAGCTAAAGGATTGTAAACGCACCAATCAGCACTCTGTGTCTAGCTCAAGGTTTGTAAATGCACCAATCAGTTCTCTGTGTCTAGCTAATCTAGTGGGGACTTGGAGAACTTTTACCTCTAGCTACAGGATTGTAAATGCACCAATCAGCACTCTGTGTCTAGCTCATGGATTGTAAATGCACCAATCAGCACCCTGTCAAAACGGTCCAATCAGTTCTCTGTAAAATAGACCAATCAGCTCTCTATAAAAATGGACCAATCAGCAGGATGTGGGTGGGGTCATATAAGGGAATAAAAGCAGGCTGCCCCAGCCACACAGTGGCAACTTACTGGGTTCTCCTGAAGACTGTAGTAGCTGTGTTCTTTCACTGTTGACGATAAATCTTGGTGTTGCTCACTCTGTTATGCCACGTTTAAGAGCTGTAACACGCACTGCAGAGGTCTGCAGCTTTGTGCTGAAGCCGGTGAGACCACGAACTCACTGGGAAGAACAAACTACTTCAGACGCACCGCCTTTAGAAGCTGTAATACTCACCGTGAAGGTCTGCAGCTTCACTCGTGAAGTCAGCAAGACTACCAACTCACCAGAAAGAAGAAATTGTAGACACATCTGAACATCTGAAGGAACAAACTCCACACGCACTATCTTTAAGAGCTATAATATCACGAGGGTCCGCGGCTTCGTTCTTGAGGTCAGCAAGACCAAGAACCCACCAATTCCGGACACAGTACTTCCCAGCTGTGTGGCTTTGGGTGCATCACTCTGCTTCTCTGGGCTTTTTCCTCAGGTGTAAAAGGGGATTAACAGCAGTACCCACCTGCTGCAGCCCTGGAGAGAAGTAAAAGAGGGGCTGCACTAACACCGCTTAGCACACTGCCTGATGCATCGCATGGATTTAGTGTTCGTGAGATCTGCCATCATCATTTATTCTAATCCAGCATGGCCACAGGCCGAGAGTAGACAGATGCACAAACTGTGAAGAAGGCAGAGACAGGAACAAGGGCTCTATGTGGGAGGTGGGGGGAGAGATTTCTGGGCCCAGATTGTTTAATGGTATCTGGAGAGTGGGTGAGGAAGACATGAGTGTCAGGCAGACGCTCATTGCTGGGGCCTGTCCCAGCAGTGTCCACCTAGAGCCGGGGCTTTTCTGTCTGCAGATGGCTTCTTGGGTCTGGATTCCCCTGAAAGCCTTCAATGCCTCACCCTCAGGGTCAGCTGTAGTCCTGATGGGAGGACCGGAGAGCTGGGCTGCTTCTCCTTCTTGGTCATTCCCATAGGGAGTACCCAGCAAACAGGAAAGACATGGGCGCTCATTCACAGGAGGCTGATGAAGGGAAAGCAGGCCAGCCCCGAGGTGAGTTTCTTGGGATGTGAGCATTTCGCTTTGACCAGAACCATGGCTCCAGCAGGGAGAAGGAAACAGATGGGAGCTTCTGTGGTGACGGGGGGTCCTGGAACAAAGGAGAATATAAAGAACAAGTTCCTACAGTGCCCACCCCACAATGGCAGCAGAATATTTAATAACAGCTTGAGGTCCATGGATGACAGTTTGTCATTTGTCCTAAATTTCCAGGGAGTTATTAATACAGGAAACAACAACAAAAAAATTGTTTTTCATGCAGGCAAAAATTCTAAAATCATCTATCTTTCATTCTCTATTTCTGTAAGACTTTACAAGAAGTTGTTGTGACTTCATTCTCCGGAACTTCATCTGCCCCAAGAAGTCAATATTAGGACAATTCCTTGTGCAGCTGGAGTGTGTGGAACAAGAGGAGAGAGGTGATGGGCTGTGCTGGGCTAAGTCACTGCAGTTCGGAGCTCCCTGTCTGCGGCCAGAGCCACTGATTTTCTGTTGGGGAAGGGGTTCTCCTGAGGAGTGGTGGGGGACACATAGCCTTCATCACCCAGCAAAGGATAAGAGGCAGCGTTGTAAGTTCCATTTATAAGAAAACTTCTGGTATCACAGTCCAGTTGCTATGGCAATGGGATTCCTTGTGAATGTAAAATGAAATATATCATTTAGGGATCATTAGCATGAACAGGAAATCAACCAGACTCAAAAGGATTGCTGCAGCTAGAGTTTACAGCTTTGATCCCAGATCTCCTGAGTCACAAGCAGGATCTCACTGAAAGTCAGGGGCAAAAGGGGGAGTGGGAAAGATGTATCTCCTCTTGTGGCAAAATTGGAGTCACATTTTTCCTCAACACCAAATCCTACCAAAAGAATGCCAAGATATTGGATGGATTTCACTGTTTAACTTCTTATAGAGTTTGTGTTTTCAAAGTTATCTTGTGACATCGCATTCCTATTTGTGTATTAGTTGGCACTTTTAAACTCATTTTTCTTGGTTTTGAATACACGCTTTATCTCCTACGCTGTTCAAGATGATGAGCTTCCCTTTCAGCAATCGCTCACCAAGCCAGGGCTGTATTATACCAGATGACACAATGTCATAGTTGGGCAGTTTTCCAAACAAACCGTGAAATTATGGAAGAAAGGGCACTGTTGAAGGTTCCGTTTTAAGGGGGGCCCTTCAGCTTCCTCAGCCTGATGATGGTTGCAGGTAGTTTTGGTGCTTCAGAGGAGAGTTCACAAGCTAATGAAGTCATTTCCATTTTTGGAAACAAGTTAAACATACTACAGGCTCACTAAGAAATCTTTTTTTCTTATTGTTACTAAACAGGCATAAAAACTCAGTATTTTGTTGCAAGTTAGCAGAGCAAATAGAGCTTGCTGCCTAAGAGCCTTTTATTTTTCTTCCTGTTATTTTGTTGCTGTTGTTACTTTGAGTCTTGTTACTTTAAGAATTTAAATTGGGCTCCACACCTCCAGGGGCATTTCTATACTTCCACAAGTCTTTCCTGTCCTGCCAGGGAAAGCTTCTCACATCCCCAGCTTTGTCAGCCCAGTCCAGCTCTCAGCAGGAGACTCACTTCCTGGGATGTGTGAAATCCTGCTGCAGGGCTGTGATGCTGTAAGGCATTGATAGGGGATTTGGTGTAACTCTGCTGGAGCAGTCCCTACAGCAAGAGGTGCTGGGGCCTGAGGAAGCATCAGGGAGCCCCAGGCTGATGGGACAATGTGGCACATGCTCAAGGGTGCTGCTTTGGACAAGGCACGTGAACTTTCTGTGCCTCGTTTATCTCATCTGTAAAATGGGAATAATAATAGCACTTACCTCGTAGAGTGTTGTATGACAGGAGCAGCACCTGGCGTGCAGTGAGCTTTCTTCTCTAAGCAGTATCAACAGCACTAGGGATGATGGTGGTGCCGTTGTAACACCACGGCTTGTTCAAGGAGCAGATGCAACAGGCTATAAGACCCTTGCCCATTTATGTGACAACTCTGTAATGAGCAAGGAGGTCAGGGGTGGTGGGTCCTCCTGTGAATGAGGGGAGAGAAGAACATTGGCCCTCCATGTTTGTTTACTGAATGACTAGAATTTGATCTCCAGTTGGTCAAATTTAATGATCACTTTCTCCAACTGTCTTGCTTTTTGAAAAGACATGTAAGGAGCCACCGAAGTTCATGTAGCAGGTTAGTAGAAAAGCAAGGGGAGAATCAGGTGTCTCTGATCCCTAGTCTGGACAAAGCTCCTAGAATGTACCTCCGGGCTCTCAGGAAATGCCAGTGGCGCCTGGGGTAAAAATTCATCTAACTCAGGATGAGAATGTTTAGAGAAGGTGCTGGAGGAGAAGAGACCTTGAAGGTGGATCTTGAAGGGCAAGGGAGGGTTTGCTAGGTTGAGAGGGTGGAGAAGGCTTTCTAGGGGTACTGGCACGAAGTACCTCCAGTCTCAGGCAAGAGCAAGTGATTATGGGATCGTGGGTGTGGGGGAGAGTATAGTTGGGGATAAAGGCAGACAGTGGATCACAGCAAGCTGGGGAAAGGCCTTGTGTGCCAAGCAGAGTAGTCTGAACTCAAGCTGACTGGGTGTCAGATAAGCTACTGCAACATTCTCATTTCCCAAAGAGGGACCCTGAAGCCCAGAGAGGGCTAATACCTATTCCAAGTCACACAGGCAGAGCCAAGCCAGGGCCCAGGCTTTGCTGCTGCAACAAACCCTTCAAAGGCACCAACAGCTTTGGGGCTGTTTTTAGTTACGTCTCAGCAAGGCACGTTCCCAACAGATGCAATTGCTTTATGCTTCTCCTCCAGGAGACCTCCTGGTGCAGAAGGAAGGCTCAGGAGCTATGGGCAGCGGAAAGGGCCTTGCATGCCACTGCTGGGCGGGGCTTCCCTGCCCTACAGGTCATTGAGAAGCCAACTACAGCTTCTCCAGGGAAAACTCGCTCAATCATCCCAAACTCACAGGGCCTCTGGACAACAGGAAACCAGAACCCTGTCTCCTTTCTAAGGAAAGAGTAGGAAACTCACAGATACCCAGAAGGCTGCCAGGAGAACCTGGGGTCAAAAGCAGGCAGAGCCTCTGGGGACAAGCCCACCTTCAGCCTGGTCTGGCTCTGGAAGCTGGACTCCACTTTCTCTCCAGACTCCCTTTCCTGTTCTTCCAGTTGCCCTTCCACTCTGGGCCTACCCACATTTCTGTCCAGTGGCCGCTGTTGTTCTTTCAGTCTTTGCAAAAGGATCTTTCTGTACCCAGCCCTCTTCCTGGCCTTCACTTTAAGCTCCACAGAAGAGGTTTGGCTATTTTCTGCCAAGACACTCAACTTCACAGACATCTGTTGAATGCCCACTGGGTGCTAAGGCTGTACCAGGACCTGAGAATACCAGTAGGATCTGAACACCAGGCCTGACGTCAAGGAATTTACAGCCAAAAGAAATGCCACACATCTCCACTCTCTGGGTTATCCTTTGGGGGCTGCTTTAGCCAGAGATGCCTCCAAGACCTTAAGCACAAATGGGAATCTTTACGGACTGTCTCTCATGTTGGATACCCCCTCCTCACTCCACAGATTCTGTCAGCATCTGTGAAAACAACTAGGATTTGACTGAACTGAAAATTCACTCATAGCCCCGTAGTCCAGCATCCCTGGGAGCTCCGTTGTCCCGTTTACAGTATCTGCTTCCAGGATCAAGAAAAGTAACTTAAAACAAACGTGTGTTCTTTGGCTATTTCCTCCAGGTTTTATGCAAGGAAATGTCTTGGTGTGAGCACTCCGCAAATGTGCAAGAATATTATCAGTTCGGCATGTGTGGTGTGCTTCACAGAACTGCTGTACTTTGAATGAATTAATTACATTCTAGTAATTAAAAATTGCTAAGAAGTTATTGAGCTGAGAAAGTCTTGCGGTGCATTGATTTCTCTTATGGAAACAAGCTATAGCCTCCGAGTCCCCCACATTGTTTCCGGCTGTTTTCTGGCACCCCATTCTCCTTTCTCCAACCCGTCCTTTGTTGTGCACTCCTCATTCCCGTTGGTTGCTGGCGGACTCGTCTCTCTCATCCTAAAGCCCAAAGGCGCAGGATTTTGTCCTCCTAGGTAGCCTTTCATCTCTTCCCTCTCAGGCTGCAGAGCATTTTCTGCACTGGCTGTCTCCACTTCTGCAGCTTCCCTGTGTTCTGCTGTGTAGGGTCTGCACCTAGCTCCTGTCCTGTTACCCCTGCCACTGAGTTTGCTGAGATCACCTTACCCTTCTAAATGCCAAGAAGGCACTTTCCAGGCCTGGTTTTGCTGCATCCCTCCTGCAGTGAGCTCTGTCATCCTCCCTGCAAACCTGTTCCACTGTCTTCTGGGGACCAGCCCCCATCCTTCTGACTCTCCATAGGCCCCTCCTTCTATACCAGCTGCTTCCAGGTAGGTCCCCTGGGGCTCTCTTCTCACAGTTCCAGCTATGCCTCAAAGACTCAGACTGTCCCATGAGAAAAGACCCAACCATATCTTCTTGCCTGACCTCTCCTCACGTTTCAGTCTACCTCTCATTCCGCCTGGGATGGTCCATCCCACTATCACCTCCTGGCTGGATGACCTCTATGGCCTCCTAGCTATTCTCTGAGCCCCAGGTCAGATGCTTCTTCAAATCCACTTTCCATATGGCATTTAGAATAAGTTTTCCAAGATGGAACTTTGACCATGGTGCTGTCCTGCTCGAACCCTTCTGTCCAATTGTTAAGCAACATTCATGTACTATGAGTCAGATACTATTCGGTGATGTGGGGACACAGCAGGGAAAAAAACAGAGCCCTGTCCACATGATAGGTACAGTCTTGTGGGAGAAACAGACAGTAAACAAGAGATGAAGTCTATGTGATGGTGACAAGTGCCATGGAGTAGAATAAAGCCAGGAGGGCAGTTAGCCAGAGCCTCGGATATGAGAAGTGACATTTGGGCAAAGGCCTGCAAAAGGCTGGGGGGTTAGGTAGTGAGGCATTTGAATATCTGGGGGAAGTGTATCCCAGGCAGTGGCAATACAAAGTTTGCAAAGATCCTAAGGTGGGAGCTTGTCTAGCAGGTTTGGTGACTCACAAGGGGGCCAGAGTTGCTGGACCAGGGTGAGTAAGCAAAGCGAAACTAAGGAAGTCGGAGGGCTGATGTGGCTGATCTCCCCACAGAGCCCTGTTGGCCATTGGAAGCCCAAGCTCTTTGCCACTAGGCTGTATTACTCATTACTTCTCATTACTCCATGAGGCCCACCCAAAAGTGGCCTTGACAAGGGGAGGCAGTGACTTACCCGCAGGAGGCTGTTTGAGGAAGGCCCTGTGCGGACAGGAGGGGTGCGGGGGGCTCAGGTGCTCAGATACATGTGAGTGGACCCTATGCCCAACACTCGAGAGGTTTCAGATTATCACCATGAGTCAGATGTTTAATTACTGGAGCAAGAAGAAGTTGATTTGGTACTCCTTTAAGGTTCTCCCCTATTGTGCCTTCAATTAAGATCAAGGCCCCCGTGTAGCAGCCGCTAAATGACACCATGTATTGAATCTCTGTGCTCAAGCAGTTTATCTAATTATCTGTGTGATAGACTCAGCAGCTGTCAGACCAGCCACAACTCAAATACGTGGACTCTGTGCGCCTGCCTCAAAGTGTTTTATGCTCACTAGCAAGCTCGAGGACAGAACTTTCGTGCTCTTTTCTAGATGTGGGAACCTTTCAGGTTCCTCTGCTGCCTGGTGATATAAGGCATTGAAGGGACTAGTGGCTGGGAGGACAGTGGGTACAAGAATTGAGCAGAGGCCTGGGGGCTGGACTGTTTCCTCCCTCGCCCCAGCCCTTGTGCCTGGCATGGGCACTCAGCCTCTCTGCCCGCTTTTCTGGACAGGGAAGCAATGACCCAGTTTGGGCCATCTTCTTTTCTCTAAAGAGAGGGAGGAGCCTTTGCTACTGTATCAAATTAACTGACAGAAATGAAGGGGGTCAGGAGGCAGTGAGCCGAGGGAGAGTAAATGACTGCTCATCTCCATCAGCAGAGAGTGTCTTCAGGAGTAAACACTTCCCAGCAGTGCAGGCTCATTGGAGGATGCATGAGGAACAAGACCCCACCAAACCACTGAATGTAAGGTCTGTAGAGTTGAGTCCTCGGCCAGGAGAACTGAGGGACAGAACTACAGAAAGCTGGGGCCCAGCCCTGTACAGCATCCTGGGTCTCTGGGAGCCACCCGTGCTTCCTGATTGTAGGTGAGCTTGTGCCCAGTCCTGCACCTGGGTGCCTCGTGAGGGCCGGATCCAGAACACATGTATTCTCCAGGCTAATGAGGGAAGACAGAGCTTCACAGTGACTGCTGGGTTTGGACATCTCCTAGAGAGTTCTTCCCTCTGCTTTTCTTCTTCTTGTGCTCATTTCTGCTTTGATGCATTTTGATCCCTTGTTAATGAAAGTAATCGGAGTGAAAACTACTTTCAAAAAGCTCCTCTAAATGAAAGGAGCAAAATCACTTTGCTTGTAGGTAATTAAAATAGCCAGATGCAGTGAATTCCATCCACTTACTATAAGCAGGGTGATCTGAGTTATGCATTTCTCTTTGTAGCTGGAAAGAAGGGCTCATCCAGGGACTTAGCAGCCATCTCTCTTTTCTTATCTTCCTTAGGGAACTTACGCTTTCTCTTCCACTGATTGTGTTCAGTGCACCGCATGCCCCCTTCAGTTGGCTAAGGTGTGCCCAAAGGCCTAGTCTACAGTGGTCCAGCAAATGCCTCTTTGAGCCCTTGCCTCCCTCGCTCATTCTGCCTGGCTAGCTCTCTGACTCTTCCTCCAAAACACCTGTACATCTCTGTCTCTTTCTGTCTTCTTCCACCTCATTTTTGTCTCTGTTTCTCAGATGCTGCGTGGCTCATCCAGTGATCCATATTTCCATCAAAATGTAAGAAATCCAAGGTATTTTTATAGGGATTTGCAGAGATCTTTGCTTGTATCCAGTCAGGTGGAGCTCGTACAGACCCAGGTCTGCGTGAGTCCTCATTTCTGAGATTTTAATCTTTTCCCCATTCAAGCTTGTCCAATGAGCTGGGGAACCCTAAATTAGAGCCATCAGAGGTTCTGAAGGGCAGAACCTTTCTGGATAGGGGGGTGATGGACAGGAAAGCAGGGGTGAGGAAGACGTCTTTTGTAAAGCTGCAAAAAAAGAAATATCCTAGACCAAGGAGAAGGTTTCAGAAGGGGACACCAGAGTATGGGTGGAGATGGGACCCAGAAAGGGTCAGTGACACATCATCTTAATTCCGTAGACAGTGAGCTCGCTTGTTCTCCTTCCCACCCACATGCAAAACTCCGGATTTTCAAGGGCGTTTCTCAACTGTTTAGCCATGAATGCTGGTTACAGGGAAGTTAAGACCCCTCTCCAGGTGCAGTATGTCATGGCAGTGACCATGGATTTAGCTGTAATTCCAGTCTGGTCAATCTCACTGGGCTGCAGTGAGAATAAACAGAGGTGAAGCCTGAACAGACCTGTCTGAACAAGAATGAAGGTGAAGCTGGCTTCTGCAACAGAGGAGGAGGAGAGCACACACTTAAGATGCAGCAAAAGAGCATGCTTTGGGGAAAAATTATTACAAGAAACAGAAGCACATTTTAGACAGCAACGTGTTCTTCCAATTCAAGAAAACATGAACTCTGAAATGAGATAAAAAATGGGATTGTAAATTGGCTGAGCCACAGTCAAAAATAAAATAGAAGCTGGGGGAGGTAAGAAAAGAATATAAAGAACCTGAAATACAATTGCAGAAGTTGCTTTTCCACTTCAAGCAGGAAAAGAAAAGATTAACAATACAGAAATCATAGTTTTTCCAATACAGAAAACAAACTTGAAAACCACTGCCCAAATACATCGAAAATGAGAAGAAGATTTAAAAAATAATGTGGGAGAGGATGATAGATATGTAAGACAGAGATAAGAGATTTAAAATAATAGTGATTGGTTATCTTAAAGACCTCAGAGCAATTCAAATGGACACAATAAGAAAAAAAAAATTTAAAAAAAAAAAAAAAGTGCCGTATGCTGAAAGATTTATCAAATAAGTCAAAATGTAATTGCTAAAATTTTAGGTTTTGAAAAAAAAATGAAATTGATCTGAAGTGTCCAGGAAGAGAAAAACAAAGCAGACAAAAAAAAAAAAACCACCTGATGTTGCACTGGGGGCTCTCAAGTGGTTTTAGCTGGCCGGCTTGCTCAGGGGCAGCTTCTCCCCTTCAGTTACATTTGTGTCCCAGGTGTGAGTCTCAGACACTGTCTGATATAAAGGAAAAAAACATTATTGGTAGAGTTTTGAGGTGGTAAGACCATGATGCAAGAATTCTACGCTTATCAAATGATGATCCATGTGTGGAAACAATAAAAAGTATTTTCTGCTAGGCAGGGGTTCAAATAATACACCACCCATGTACTCTTGGCTGGGAAAAAAAGTGAAAGATGAACCGTTCACATTCTACAGAGAAATCAGAGAATCTGACAAAGAGGAACTCAAGGCTTAGGTGAGCACAGGGGCTCTTGAAATGAGAAGGTGTCTAAACAACTTTTTCAACTATAGTTACCAAAAATTGCAAAGGGTAAATGATCAGGTTAAGTGCACTTAATTTTCTTGACCGACTTAACGGGAATTTCAACAGATCACACTTAATTCTTGACTCAGTATGTTAAAAAGCATACATGAAGGCAATTTTCCATCAGAGCCCAGAACGAACCTCACGCAGCCCCAGACAAGTGTCCCTGGTTGTTCCCAGCTGACCTGGGAGACTTCACCTCCTGCCTTCACTGGTGTATCCAGAGACCATGGGAAGGATCAGCCACTGACTGACACGCTCGACCCTACAGTGGAGCCTCCCGTGCCTTCATCTCGGTAGCTAGAGTGTGCTCACCAGAAAGCATGCAGGGCTGCAACTGAAATAGAAGAAAACCCCAGCGTGTCATAATGTGTCTTCCTTGTGTGATGAAGCCTTTGTTCATGGGCGTGTGTCAGTATGCCAGTGACATGGTCAGGATGATTGGGAAGGCCTGAACTATTAGTTCTAATGTTATAGTCAGTACAATGTGATTAACCAATTAGAGAGAAATGCATGAGAGCCAAACTCTGTTGCCAAGAAAAGGCAAAGAAGGCAGAAGACCTGCCCTGTTAAGAGATAAAGGTAGAAGTTCAACCCCCAAGACAATAAAGGGCCACTATGGGACACAGCCTTGCAGAAAAGAAGAAGGAATGGCCATCAGGGTGGGGTGGATAGCATAACGGGAAATACACATTCTCATTGACTGAGAATCTGCCAGGCTGCCAGCCCACTGCCAGGGGCTGTATGGACATCATCTCATGCACTCTTCTTCCTAGTTGGTGTTTACTGAGAGTCAAAGAGAAGCCAGATAACTTTCCCAGTTACTGAACTTGTGAATGACAGCACCAGTACTGGCACCTGCCTATCCTCTTTCACTGGGTGCCAGTGACCACTCCCATGATTAGGAGGGATATTTGTCGGGGAGCGGGGCTTGACCTGATCGTGGAAGGTTGGGTGGGTGGGACGTGAATAAGCAGGTACAGGGCAGCGGCAGCAGCAGAAGGAAATACCTCATGCACCTTTGCTGATGTTGTGGCTGCATTCCTTCCTCCTCCACCAGACTTGGCACTTGCAACTGATCAGACAGCAGGTACCTAAAAACCCTCACTCCCCTAAAGGGAAATGAGGAGAAGTTAGAGTTACCACAGACATCAAGTATTGTATATCCAGTTGTTTTAATGAAATGATTCACATTTACACTCATCTTGTTTTTGAGCTTCAGTGGCTGTCTCCATGTGGCTACGTGATGTCACAGCCCCAGTGAGCACATTACAAAGGAAGAAAGTCCCCGCCAATGCCACATGAAACACAGGGTGAGGGCTTCATCACACAGGAAGAAAAACGCCCATATTTCTCGGTCACTCCTTTCTGTCTCTCCACTTCTGCCTGGGTTCCTTCTCGCCAGCATCCCCACCTCTGCCCCCTGCCAAATTTCAGTGACATGAAGATCTTGTTTATGTGCTGGGCTTGTCTCAATAAACATTCTCCTAGTGATTTTAAAGGAACAAACTTTCCATATTAAAAACTTTTGTGGTTCTCGGTAAATAATTGTGGGTATCACGAAGACCCGAAGAAACAGGGAATCTATACAAAAGGAAGGCAAAGTCCACTGCTGAGAAATGTGGTTTCTCTCTGTAAAACATGCCGACAGAAGCCCAGATACTAATTTAGAGAAACAGTTGGCACAAAACAGGATGCACACTTGAGCGTGCCTGTCTAGAAGGCTGGGAAAGAAAGAACTCAGAATGAAAGCACCACCAGGATTCCTGTGGCTATAGCTCCATGGAGACTCTGCTGGCTGTGATTATAATCATCAAACTTTGCAGCAAATGATTGTGATTTTATATATCTTACCCTTTTTGAAAAAATAGAGATTGGATGAGAACGGAGGGCAGGGTAACAACTAACTCAAAGAGCCCTTGTTACATGCCAGGTCCAAGGCTGAGCATTCTGTGCACTTTCTGTTCTTTAATCCTACAGCAGCCCTTCAGGGTAAGGACTGTTATTACCCCTAAATTGGCAGGTGAAGAAACTGAGGCTCACAGAGGTTTAATGACTTGCCCACCACCACTCAACCAGTGAGGAGGAGAGCTGAGATTCAGACTGATTTGAAATGTTAAATGTTGTCTTTGCTCTGTCTGCTCTGCCACATCTCTTACATGTAGGATTTTTAAAAACCACGCAGTGATTATCGTTCAGCAACTGGGAAGATTGTGCCTGCACTCTCACTTGTGTTCTGAAGGAAACTTTCTGCACGTGTAGCTGACATGTGCCCATATCACTCTTGACTCAACAAAGGAAGTGTGATGGTTTTTTAAAACCTTTGTTTCTTTGTTGTCTTTGTTCCTTCTACTGTGCCACACTGTCTATGTATGTCATGATTTCTGTAATTAGAAAAGGAAGGAGGCCTTGCAGTGAGCACCTGCGCAGTCTCTCCCTTTTTCAAAATTAGCAAAAAGCTGGGCACTGTGTATGGCTCACCTCAGAGGAGCCAATGGACAGAGTGGGCTCGGGACTGAGCTCCTAACTAGATTTGCTGCCAGTGAACTCAGCTTCTGTGCAGCCCAGGTTGGGTTCTAGGGGGACCAGGAGTCTGTGGGGCAGCCCGAGATGGCAGCCTTGGAAAAGGAATTCAGGGTGGGTGTGATCAGGAATAGAACTTCTCTAGTGCACATCACACAGGAACCCATGAGCGGTACCAGCGTGTGCTCTAAACCTCATCGCACCTGTTTCTTCACACTCCCAAGGAAAGTAAAGTAGTGGTCCCTGTCTTCAGCGCTGCATGGATCAAGTTTCACTCTTGCGTTTCACGATTTCATAGAAAGATCTGTGATTCTTGTATCTGGGCCATTCGTGCCTTGGCAGGCTTCTGCAATTCCACATTTCCTTTCTTCAACAAACAGTGCTGAGAGCCTGCTGTGTACCAGGCCTAGTCGAGGGCCTGGTGGTGGGGGTCCAAGAGGAGTGTGAGATGGCCCTGCCCTTGGGGAGCTGAGGGGGACACACACCCCCTGCCTGTTGTAAACCAGGATGGGGAGCATCACAACAGAGCACATCCAGTCTGTTATGGAAGGAACAGGGAGGCCTCCGAGAGGGGGTGCCATCTGGACTGAGTATTAAATGATGAGAAATGCGTTAGAGAAAGAGGAAAGGGAATCTTCTAGGCCAAGGGTTAGGGTATGAAGCCAGCATAGGGAGTCACAAGCCAATTGGTGTTTCTCCAAATATAGAGTTTAGGGCAGAGAGAACGCACCAAGGTCAAGCCTGAAAGGAGCTTTGACCAAGCTGGGGCCAGACCTGGACCGTCAGGTTAAGGAGAATGGATTTTCTCTTGGATGCGAGGGCAGGCAGCATTCTGGGGTTTTAAACCATAGGCCTGGTGTTCAGAAAGATCGTCTGTGTTGCCCTTGGGACAGAGTGACCCTGGAAGCAGGGGCCCAGCATAAGGCATCGAGGACATTCAGCAAAGCCACACAGAGGCCTGAATCAGGGGAGTTCGCAGACTGGAGAACCACTTAGGAAAAATACAGTCGGCAGGACCAGGCACTGATTGTGAAAATTAGCCGTCACACCTGCCCACCCCGGGATGGTTCTAACTGCCTTCCTCCATCCTTAGCCAGTCCTTGTCTAAGCAGAAGTACAAGTCATCTCAGCGAGGCCTTAGTGAAATCCTTCAACTGACAGGAGCCGAGTGTCCCATTTGGACTGGGCCCTGAACAGCCCTGTGGAAGTGTCAGCCCTTCGTCAGGGCGCACCCTGTCACCACCCCATCTGGAGAGCGGGCCGCTGACTCCGAAAGGAAATGCTGCTTGGAGCCCAAGTCAGAGTGTGATTCTCCTACCCTGTGATCAGTCCCTGTCCTGGACTATAGTTGGATGGAGTGTTGCACTCTAGGGTCATTGCACCATCCTTTCCTGAGTTGCAGCCTCCACCTCCAGTACGCAGGGGTTCCGCAGGAGGGTGGGGAAGCAGCGCTTGACTCTGGAAGTCCTTACCTTTCTTCATCCACCAGCCTTAGAGGTGCTTTCTGCCAATCACATTTTTCCCAGCAAAGTCTTCTTTTCTTCCAGAAGCTTAATAATTTAAACAATATCCATTTGAAATTATATTTAAACACTCAAACAATGTAAGATGTAAGCTTAAGAAGAGAAAGACCAAAGGGGAATGTAGGCGTCGGATTTCTCAGAACAAAAGAACAGTCCACAAATGGAGGGAGAGGAGTGGCAGAACGCAAAGGCTACTGATTAGATCCAAGTGTGCCTCCTTTCTAAGGATACCTTTGTCTGGGAAATGCACACCTCGGCCAGCAAGCTGCTGAGTTCAAAGACATGGGAATCAGGGTATTTAATCAACTGCATTGGTGACTGGAGCGTGGGGGAGCCTAGTTACTCCTGGAAATCGGTAATGAAGGCTGCGGCAGGAGACCCACCTCTTAATAAGGCAGCAGCCAATTAACAGAGCAAATGTTTGAGGTGTCCCCGCAAAGTGATGGGATGTCTTGTCTTCTCCCAGGGCCCTGGGGCCTGTCAGTTAGACAGACAGGTACATGACTTAAGTTAATTGGAGAGAAACTCCTTCCAGGGAAGTGGGCACTGGCTTGTCATTCAATGGGATGGAGATCTGGTTTTGACAAGTACCTTTGCCTGACCCAAGAAAGGACACATCCTTCAGAAAGGCTTTCCTCCCCACCCCCCCACCCCCGACCCTAGCACCACCACTGAGACTCTGGTTGGGGGTTTCTAGCCCCAGGAATCTCAAAGCCAAAGGGCACAGCTGGGCATCTGAGAACCAAGAGAATTTTGACAGGAGAAGGCAAACCTCCTTCCTGAGAGGGTGGCTCTCCCCACCCCTTCAGGTGGTACCTGGGAAGCACCTGCTGAGCCCGCCAGGGTCTGGGCTCTGGAATGGCCAGGAGGAAGTGCAGGATGTGGGCCACAGGAAGAGCTGTGACTGGGAGACATTTGAGACTCAGGGTAGGACAAAATCAGGGTGGGCTGGGCTTGGCCAGCTGGGGAGTAGCTGGTCATGCCAATGGAGAGGTCATTTCCAAATGGGCCAAGGAGTCACATGTCAGTAAAGTTCATGTGGGCACGCAGAGCCTGGCCCAACCACCTGAATATCCACCAGGCAGTTGCACACACTGTTCTTCCTTGCCCCATCCCGCTTCTCTCTCTCTCTCTCTCTCTCTCTCTGTGCCCTCTTTCTTTCCCTGTACTCTCCCTCATCTTCTCACCTCCTGTTTCATTTTCCCTTTCCATGCCCTCCCTGTGACATCTGACTTGAGTGTGCCTACACATATCTAAAACAAGTGGCAGAAATAATGTGTTTCTCAGTTAACTGGGAGTATGTATTATGTGGTGCAAGCTACTAGTTCTTTGTGGAGGGAGTTAAGCAGTTTCCCTAGCAGAGTTGAGGCACAGTCTGAAATAGGTGACCACCCATGCTCCCCAGCATCAGGGGATGAACTACGCCATCTGACTGTTCATGATCCTGTGAATGCTGTCAACCCCACATGAGTCAGCAAGTTTGTCTTTTATTGGAGAAATCCCTCTCTCCAGTGTTCCAAACAATCACAGTCTGGATTATAAGTAAATGACTAATTCAACAAATGAGTTATTTCTCAGTGTTCTTGCATCCAGTTTAAAGTGAGAGGAGGAGGAGCAGGCGGGAATGATGAGAACTAACAATCATTACAAGTAGGTGGAAATTATTACCCACATAAAGAAATGGAGGTTTCAGAGGAGTGTTAGGTTATGTCACAGTAACAAACAACTGCAAAACCTCGGCACCCCAGCAAAAGTTTCTCACTCACACAATACATCCAACATGAGAAGGGGCTCAGCTCGCAGACCCAGACCCACATGGCCTTCTGCAGTCAGCACTGTAGGGAAGGCCAGGCATCTGAGAACCAGGAGGATTTTGGCAGGTGAGCAGTGTGCTGAGCAAACCTCCTCCGTGAGAGGGTGGCACTCCCCACCCCTTCAAGGGGTGTCTGGGCAGCCCCTGCTGAGCCCACCAGGGTCTGAGCTCTGGGGTGACCAGGAGGAAGTGCAGGGTGCGGAAGGGGATGTGAAGAGGGAGTAAAACCCCAGTGTAGAGCCTGGAATTGACACACATTCACGTACCCCCATTTCCTTGGAAAAGTAAGTCACACAGCCACAGCTAACTTGGCTAACTTTCTCCATGGAGGACAGAAGCCCTGCTTCCTCATGTTCTTCCTCAGTCCATGGCATCCCGGCCAGCATGTTTAAATAGAGTGAGCTAAGCACTCATAGGAATGCTTGAACACACAACCCTGCACATAGCTGTGTCCATGTGCAAGGCTGACCTACTGGCACATTCACAGAATTGGAAGGGAAGCCACTTGGTGAAAAGGAAATGTTTTTCTTCATTTTCTATTATGACGTATGGCATACAGACAATGGGATGAAAATGTGTACATGCAGTTAAAAGAATGATCATGAAGACAAGAGCCACGTTTTAGGAATTAGGCTGTGCTTTAGAAATGCTCCCTCTCTCGTACCCCTCCCTACTCAACATCCTCCTCCCTGCCTGGAGGTGACCACTGTCCATTCTGTGATAATCATCTTCCGGCTTTCTTTATAGTTATCTAAATTTATATTCATAAATGTGTATCAACATGGTTTACTTTCTCTTGTTTTTGAACTCCATATAAATGGGAACCATGCTGTGGGTGATCTTTTCAGATGTATTTCTTATACTCAGTATCTTATTTGTAAGACGAGTCCCTATGGGGTATAGTTGTACCTTGTTCTCTTCATTCCTGGATAACCTCTTGTATAACTATGCCACAATGTATCCCTTCTACTGTTGACAGCCAGCATTTGGGTTCATTCCCATTTGGGGATATTCCAAGCTGTGCAACTGGAATCATTCTCGGATATGTCTTCCTGTGCACCTGTGAAGGTGTTCCTCTAGCATGTACCCTAGGCACTGTTACTTTGCTGTCCTTTCTAGATATCACCATACTCTTTGCCAAAATTGTTGACCAACTTTCCTTGGAAGCAACAGTGTGTGAGTTCCCATAATTCATATTCTTACTAACACTTGTGACTAGAAAACATTAAAAATGTTAGGTATGACTGGCATCTCTTTGTGGTTTTAATTGATACTTTCCTGATTACAAATGAAGCTAAGCATCGTGTTATTTGTTTATTGACCACTTTGATTCCTCTTCTGTGAAGTACCTGCACAAGTTTTTTACATATAAGTTGTTTCTTTTTCTGTATTGACTTATGGAAGTTTTTAAAATATATTCTGGATACCTATTCTTTGTTGATTGTATTTATTGCAAACCTTCTTCTACTGGTGGCTCAACTTTTCACTCTATCTTTGTTTCTTTTTAAGGATGGAAGTTCTTAATTTTCATAAAGTTGAATTAAGCCATCTTTTCCTTCATGCTTAGTAGATTTTGTGCCTTTTAAAATAAATCTTTCCCTGCTCCTGAGGCCCTGCATTATTCTACATCATCTCTAACTTTACAGTTTTGCCTTTCATTTTCAGTTTTTTAACCATAACAGCTTTATTGATATAATTCACATACTATTCAATTCACCCATTCAAAATATACAAGTCAATGGTTTTTAATATATCCACGGAGTTATACAACCATCACTGTAAAATCCATTTTAAAACATTTTTACCACCCCAAAAAGAAACTGCATCCATTAACAGTCATCCCCCATTCCTCCCCTTCCTACTGCTGCCACTACCCACCCACCCCCTACCCTTAGCAACCACTAATCTACCTTCTGCCTCTAAAGATTTGCCTATTCTAAACATTGCACATAAATGGAATGATACAATATGTGGTCTTTTGTGACCAACTTCAAAGGTTCATCCATGTCTTGACATACATCAGTCTTCCTTCCTTTTTATTTCCAAATAAAATTCTATTGCATGGATATATCAAATTTTATCCATTTATCAGTGGATGGACATTTGAGTTGCTTCTACTTTATGGTTATCATGAATAGCCATAATGCTGCTATAAACATTTGTGTACAAGTTTTTGTGGGGACATATGTTATGTTTCTTGGGTGTATACCTAGGAGTAGAATAGCTGGGTCATATGTCAATATTATGTTCAACAGTGCAGGGATAACTGGATATCCTCATAAAAAGTCTGACATTGGACTCGTACCTCACACCATATACAAAAATTAACTCTAAAATAAAGTTAATGTTGAGGGACTGCCAGACTGTTTTCCAAAGTGGCTCTGCCATTTTATATGTCCATTTTATATGTCCACTAGCAATGTGTAAGAATTTCCACTTCTTCAAATTCTCACCAACACTTATTATTATTTGTCTTTTTAACTATAGTCCCCTAGTGGACTTAAAGTGGTATCTCATGTGATTTTGATTTGCATTTCCTTGGTGGATAATGTTGAATATCTTTTCATGTGATTATTGACCATGTATATATATCTTCTTTGGACAACTGTCTATTCGTATCCTTTACCTATTTTTTAATTGAGTTATTAGTCTGTTTAAGATTGAGTTGCAAGAGTTCTATATATTTCTCTGGATACAAGTCCCTTGTCAGATATATGCTTTGAAAATATTTTCTCCCATCCTTTGGGTTTTCTTTTCACTTTATTTTATTCTAAGAAGCACAAAAGTTTTTCATTTTCATGAAGTCCAATTTATCTATGTTTTTCTTTTGTCGCTTGTGCTTTGGATGTCATATTTAAGAAGGCTTTGCCTAACCCAAAGTCACAAAGATCCACCACTTTTTTTTCCTAAGAGTTTTATTGGGCAGGGCATAGTGGCTCATGCCTGTAATCCCAGCACTTTGAGAGGCTGAGGTAGGTAGATCACCAGAGGTCAGGGGTTTGAGACCAGGCTGGCCAACATGGCAAAACCCTGTCTCTACTAAAAATACAAAAAAAAAAAAAAAAATTAGCTGGGCATTGTTGTGGGCGCCTGTAATTCCAGCTGCTTGGGAGGCTGAGGCAGGAGAATTGCTTGAACCCAAGAGGTGGAGGTTGCAGTAGGCCGAGATCACACCATTGCACTACAGCCTGAGTGAGGGAACGAGACTATGTCTCAAAAATAGTTTTGTCATTTCAGCTGTTATACTTAGATTTTACACTACATTAAGTCTGTTGTGAGTTACTTTTTGCACGTGGTGTGAGGTAAGGGTTGGTGTCAGACTTTTATGTGAGGATATCCAGTTATCCCTGCATCATTTGTTTTAATCACTATTCTTTTCTTTTGAATTGTCTTGGCACCCTTGTAAAAAATCCATTAACTGTAGTTGTGAGGGTTTATTTCTGGATCTCAATTCTATTCCATTGATCTTATATGTCTGTCCTTATGCTGATACCAAACTGTCTTGATTACTCTAGCCTTGTAGTAAGTTTTGAAGTCAGGAAATGTGAGTCCTCCAACTTGTTATTCTTTTGCAAGATCATTTGACTATTCTAAAAATTCATATAAATTTTTGTATCACCTTCTCAAGTTCTCAAAGAAGCAAGCTGGGATTTGGAACAGTATTACATAAAATGAGTAGATCAATTAGAAAGTATTACCATCTTAACAGTATTAAGTCTTTCAACTCATAGGATGTCTTTATTTATTTTGGTCTTCTTTAATTTCAACTTTTTTGTAGTTTACAGAATATAAGTTTTGCATTTTTTTAGTTAAATTTATCAATATTTTATTTTTTGAATCTATGGCAAGTGAAATTGTTTTCACAATTTCATTTTCAGAATGTTTATCGCTAAGGTATAGAAATACAATTGATTGTCGTATATGGACCTTGTGCCCTGCAAACTTGCAAAACCCATTTGTTAGTTCTAGTAGTTTTTAAATTGAATGATTTGGGATTATCTATAAAAAGATAGTGTGGTTATAAGTAAAAATAGTTTTACTTCTGCCTTTCTAATCTAGATGCCTTATGTGTTATTTTCTTTCCCTGATTAGAAGATTTAGTACAATTTTTGATAGCAATGATGAGGGCAGACATCCTTGTCTTGTTCATTATTTAAGGGGAAAACATTAGTCATTCACCATCAAGTATATTAGTTGTGAATTTTCTATAGATACCTTTTACTAGGTTGAAGAATTTCACTTCGGTTCTTACTTTGTTGAGTGCTTCTATCAAAACCCCTTTTTGACAAAATGCTTTTTCTGCGACTATTGTGGGTTTTGCCCTTTTTCCTGTTGACATTGTTTATTACAGTAATTGATTTTCATATGTTAAAACAGTCTTACATTCCTGGAATAAATCCCACTTGGTAATGATGTATAGTCCTTTTTTTTTTACCCTGGATTTGATATTGGGTATAATTGGATAAATATACATATTTTATAAATTTATTTTATAAGTTTTATATATATGATATATATTTTATATATTGCTGGATATGGCTTGCTAGTATTTTGTTGAAGATTTTTTAATATCTATAATCACAATGGATATTGGTCAGTAGTTTCCTTCCGTTGTCTTGCCTGGTTTTGATATAAGGTTGATATTGAAGTCATAGAATGTGTTGAAACATATTTCCTTCTCTTTTATTTTATGGAGGAATTTATGAAGAATTGGTATTAATTCTTCTTTAAATGTTTGATAGAATTTACCAGTGAATTAATTCGGTCCCGTGCTTTTCTTTGTGTGAGATTTTTAAATAACTAAATCTCTTTACTTATATAGTATTTTTTTATTTTTTCTTGAGTTACTTTCAATAGTTTGTATCTTTCTACAAATTTGTCCAATTCATCAAAGTTGTCTAATTTATTGGCATACACTTGTTCATACTTTTCCCTTATAATCCTTTTTATTTTGTAAAGTCAATAGTAATATCCTCCTTCCTGTTTTTAGTAATTTGAGACTTCTAAAAAATTTTTTGTTACTCTAGCTAAAGGTTTTGTTGATATTTTTTGAAAGAACCAATTTTTGGGTTTGTTGAGTTACTTTATTGCTTTTGTATTCTCTTTTCATTAATTTCCACTTTAATCTTTACTACTTGCTTGCCCTGCTTGTTTTGGGTTTAGTTTGCTCTTCTATTTCCAGTGTGTTATGGTGAAAGATTAGGTTACTGATTTGAGATTTTTTTCCTTTCTTTTTCTTTTTTTTTTTTTTTTTTGGGTGGGGGGGGGACAGTCTCACTCTGTCACCAGGCTGGAGTGCAGTGGCTCACTGCAACCTCTGTCTCTCAGGTTCAAGCAATTCTCCTGCCTCAGCCTCCCGAGTAACTGAGACTACAGGTGCATGCCACCACGCCCAGCTAAGTTTTGTATTTTTCGTAAAGACGAGGTTTCACCATGTTCGCCAGGATGGTCTCGATCTCTTACATCATGATCCACCTGCCTCAGCCTCCCAAAATGCTAGGATTACAGGCATGAGCCACTATGCGTGGTCTGTTTCTTTTTTAATGTAAGCATTAATAGCTACAAGTTTCTCTCTAAGCACTCTTTTAGCTATATCTCATAAGTTCTTTTTATGTTGTGTCCTTATTTTCATTCATATCAAGGTATATTTTTCCTTGTAATTTCTTATTTGACCCATTGGTTATGTGGGTTTGTGTTGTTTAATTTTCACATATCTGTGAATTTCCCAGATTTCATTTGGATATCGGTTTTAATTTCATTCTTGTGGTAGATGAACATATTTTGTATGACTTCAGTTATTTTAAATTTATTGAACTCTCTATTCTGATCTAGTGTATGGTCTATCCTGGAAAATATTCTATGTACACTTGAGAAAAATGTAAATTCTGCTTTTGCTAAATAGGGTGTTCTAGCGGGGTCTAGTAGGTTTAGTTGTATTATTGTTTTGTCCAAGTCTTTTATTTTCTTGTTGATCTTCCTAGTTGTTCTATTCATTATTAAAAGTGGGATATTAAAGCCTCCATCTGTTATTGTCATGCATTTCTTTCTTTAGTTATGTCACTTTTGCTTCATGTATTTTGGGGTTTGTTGTTAGGTATGTATATGTTTAAAACTATTAAATCTTTCAAATTGATTAGCCCTTTTATTATTATCTATTTATATAACCCCTGGTTATCTCTAGTAACATTATTTTGTATTAAACTTAATTTTGTCTGATATTAGTATAACTCTTTCAGTTTTCTTATAGTTTCTTTTTCCATGCTTTTACTTGCAACCTATTTCTATCTTTAATTCTAAAGTATGTGGTTTATAACCAGCATATATTTGAATATTTTTTTATCCAGTCTGAAAATCTCTGCCTTTTGATTGGATTGCTTAATTCATTAGCATTTAATATGATTATTGATATAGTTGGATTGACATTTTAAATTTTACTTTGCTTCTTATATGCCTCATTTTATTTATTCCTGTTTCTCCCTTAGTGCTTTGTTTTGCATTAACTGAACATTTTCTGTTGTAGCATTTTAAGTCATTTAATGATATTTTACCTATATTTTTGGAGGGCATTTTTAGTGATTTTTCTAGGGTTTACCATATACATCTTAGCTTATCAGAATTCACTTCAAATTTGTACTAAAACTTTTAATTTCTGTGAGATATAGAAATGTTATTCCTATATATTTTTACACTTTACATTTTTCTATTACTGTTACACAAAATAAACCTATATATGTTACAAACCCAATAATACATGTTTTAAATTTACTGCTTTAAATAATTTCGTCATTTAAAGAAGCTGAGGGAATAAATGAGAGCAAGTATATAGTTATATAATTTGTATGTTAACCTTTGTATTTGCCATTGCTGGTTTCTTCAATGTTTTTGTAGATTCAAGTTATCATTTCCTTACTCCAATACAGTTTTGCACCCACTTACATCCTTTGTGCTGTTATTTTCAAGTATGTTATATTTCTGTATGTTACAGGCACAATCATACAGTTATAAGCATATTATTTTATACAATTGCTTTTAAAATCAGCTAACAAGAAAGGAGAATAAATATGTATTTATACTGTCTTGTATAATTACATAGTTATCTTTGCCAGTGCTCTTTGTTTTTGGTGTGGATGTAATTACCGTCTGGGGTCACTTGCTTTCAGCCTAAAAAGCTTCTTTCACCTTTTGTAGAGTGAGTATGTAGCAATGAATTTTTTTTTGTTTGTTTATCTGAGAATGTCTTTATTTTGCCTTCATTTTTGAAAAGTGGTTTTGTTGGATATAAGATTCTTTGTTTACAGTTTTGTTTTTCAGCACATTGAATATGTCATTCCACTGTCTGCTGGCTTCTTTTGCTTCTGACAAAAAGTCAGCTGTTAATCATATTGAAATTCCTTTGTACACGAGTAAAAAAAAAAAAATCTGTTGCTGCTTTCAAATTTTTCTCCTTGTCTTTGTGTTCAGTATTTTTAGTAGAGTGCATCTGGATCTCTGTGTATATCTTCCTTGGAGATTGTTGAGTTTCTTGAATGTATTGATTAATTTTTTAATCAAACTTAGGAATTTTTTAGCCATTAGTCCTTCAAATAATTTTCTGTTCCTTTCTCTCTCTTTTCTTTTTCTGATGCTTCTACTGCACGTATGGTGATGTGCTTAATGGTGTCACACATTTCTCTGAGGCTTTGTTCATTTTTTGTTTTGTTCATTTTCTTCCCTAGTAAACTAGCTGGCCTACAATCTAGCTTGTGCTCTCATGGAGCTACCAGCCTCCTCTTAATTACTTACTACCAAAATCTTCATTGTTTTAAGAGCACTTTTAGGCTCAAACTTTCTCATACTCTGTTCTAAATTCCTCTCAGTCAGAGCTCTCCATTTTAAGGGCCTGTCTCACCCCATTGCCAAAGTCTCCAAGCCATTGCTTCAGAGTTTGGTGTGGGCATAATGGCCCAGTTCTCTTAGAATGACACCCTTAGTTGTAATTCCAGCCTGGTCATCATGGTAGACTCTGGTCTCTCAGCTCACTTCTCCCAGCATGAAATCTCTATCCTATGAGTAAACTGGGGTGAGGGAAATTCGTGTCCCAGTGTCACTGGCTGGTCACACCAGCAGTAGAGTCTCCATCTTGTGAGTCAGAGCTGAGTGGAAGATGAGAGCCCCAGACTCCTCCATTGCATTTGCCTGGAATTTAGTCTCCACAGCCTGGAGCTGGCGGGGATTAGTTGTGCTGGCATCCTGACCTCCCAGGGAAATATTATATACCTTGACTGGAAGCTGGGGAAGAGGGAACCCTGTCTCCTTGGCACTTCCATCCAGAATGAAGCTTCCTTCGCATTGAGCTGGCAAAGAGAGAGGGAGCAAGCAGGTCGTGGCTCAAGTAAGGCTCTTGCTGTTCTTACTGAATTTAGTAGATTTTCTTTCTTTTTTTTTTTTTTTTTTTTTTTTTTGAGACGGACTCTTGCTTTGTCTCCCAGGCTGGAGTACAATGGTATGATCTCAGCTCACTACAACCTCCGCCTCCCGAGTTCAAGCTGTTCTCATGTCTCAGCCTCCCAAGTAGCTGGGGTTACAGGCACCCGCCACCACACCTGGCTAATTTTTGTATTTTTTAGTAGAGACGGAGTTTCACCATGTTAGTCAGGTTGGTCTTGAACTCCTGACCTCAGGTGATCCACCCACTTTGGCCTTCCAAAAGTAGATTTTCTTGAATAAATGTTTCTTCATGTGCTATAGGTACTTAGGAAAATTTCCAGGCACTTTAACTGGTTGGGTTTGGAATTTTTTTTTTTTTAATCAAATCATCATTTCACCATTTATAGTTATTTCTCTGAAGAGCATGTCTACAGAGTTCCTTATACCATCATTCTAAAAGCAGGACCCAATGTTTATTTTTTTAGTCTACCTGGATTTCATGTTTTGTAAATGGTACAATGCAAAGGCCTAGTTTTCTTATTTTTCACATGGATTCCAATTCCAATTTGCCCTAATGCCATTTATTGAACAGTCTATTTGTTCCCCCAGAGATCTACAATACTGCCTCTGTCTTGTAGCAAATGTCTGTTTCTGCAGGAGTCTATTGCAGAGTTCTTTCTTCTGTTCAGTTGATGTATTCCTGTACCAATACCACAATGTCTTAAAAACAAAAGCTTCACATCATATCAGCTTCTGATATCTCACAGGGCAAGCCCTTGTCCTTCTTCTTTGAGAGCACTGAAGCTGTCTTTAGGATGTTGTACATGTTTATAAATTGTAGATTCAGCTTGTCAAGTGCACACATGTGTGTGTACACACACCCTGTTGGAAATTTGATTTGTATTGCATTGAGTCTATGGGTAAATTCAGGAAGAATCAACATGTTTACCAGACTGTGGCTTTCCATATGTAAACATAGTATATCGCTCCATTATTTAAGTATAAATGTCAACTGATGCAAGCGTATGTCTGCTCTCTAAGGCCATGGATCTTCCAGAAACTTGTAATATTTTCTCCTATCTCCACGCATCTCACAAGGGTCCATATCACTTTAAATCATGTCAATTGGGGAAGAACAAATTAACTTTAGAGGCTATTACTGATCCCAATGTGACAGAAAGCCAGATTTCTAGACAAGTAGATATTTTTGGTAGTTACCTCTAATGGATCAACTATACCAAACAGGAGTGAGAGGAGAATAAGGTACGTTTTTATCACAAAGTAGCACCTACTTTAAAGCTCCTCCACCGCTTTTTACTAACCAGTTTATTTCCTTTAATGCTTTCACCAACACTCCAGCTGTTTTCTGACAATGGGGAACTGGCATGAGGCTTTGCTATTTCAATCAAGGCAGGAAAATCTTGATTGGGGGTCTTTAAAAGTAACTGCTGTTGCTTTCTTTTTATTGTTGTTTTTCTGATTACAAAGGTATTATGTATTATTTCCAGAGAATTTAGGACACACAGAAAAGCACAAAAGAGTAAAATAAAAGTGATTTACCATCAGAGAGAACCAGGGATAATATTTTGGTATGTAACTTTAGAGTCTTTTCTTTAGATATATATATATATATATAAGCCATGCACACCCTATGTTTTGGGGTTGTTTTTTCAAAATAGCTCTTTATAAATGGATCTCTTTACTCAACAGTAAGTCAAACCATTGTTTTCTTTGGAAAACGGCAGGTGTTGGGTGTTCAGGAGTGCTGCAGGGTAAGTGCAGAGAATCCCTTCAGGAGGGACAGGTGTCTAAGTCGAGACTGCCAACCAGGTTATGCAGCAGCTCACTCCGAGAATACCACCTACTGATTTCTAGGTGGCTGACATGAATTTGATTGTCTCTCAAGGTTCCATCCAACTCTAAAACTTTGGGACTCCAAGATTTCTCTCAGATCTGTGGCCCCATGTCACCTGACACTGTCATAGGCCTGAATTGTTTAAATGAGGGGTGCTTAGTCAGTCTGGTGCTATAACAGATTATCATAGTCTGAGTGGCTTAAAGACATTTATTTCTCACAGTTCTAGGGGCTGGGAAGTCCAAGATCAAGGTGGTAGCAGATCTGTGTCTGGTGAGGGTCCTCTTCCTGGTTTACAGATGACCATCTTCTTGCTGTGACCTCACATGGTAGACAGAGAGAGAGGGAGGGAGGGAGATCACCTCTTCCTGTCTCTTTTTAAAAGGGTATTAATCTCATTCATGAGAACTCCATCCTTGTGAATTAATAACCTCCCAAACACCTCACCTCCAAGTATCATCACATTGGAGATTTATGCTTCAACATATGAATTTGGGGAGACACAAACATTCAGTCCATAGCTAGGGGTTTTTGTTTTGCTTGTTTAACTGCCCACCAAGAATATGACTGGAAAGTTCATATTTAACCAAGATAGTAGTACTGTCACAATGTCTATCTAGAAGAGATAATATTAAAAGACCATTTCATCTGCACAGCTCAATTCCACAGAGAAGAAATGATGAATTCAGACTTGTCTCTAGTAAAATCACTGTGTGCCCTGGGCCCAGAACCCCTGTGTGGACCCCTTTCCTCCCTTTAGCTCCATCAGTACAATGGACCCTTGTCCAGAAAGGGCCTTCTTGTGAGTAAATTTGTCTCCATAATGACTGAATAGGAGAAAGTTGCACATCTAACTACCTGTAATTATCAAATAAAATCCTTTGTGCCCAGGTCAGTAAGTCCGAGTGTGGGCAGTTGGAGGAGGATAGGGAAGCCAGGGGAGGGGGCAGGAGGACCTTCCCAGATCCTGTAAAGTCACCCTTCTGAGTTACCACTCAGGGCATGGCTAGCATAGATTAATGTGGGGCTCAGGGTTTCCCTGCCCAAGGGACTTCATTTCAGGTCAGGCAGAGGCAAGCAGCTTAGCCCTCACATCTGTGCTGCTGAGTGTGGTTACTGCAGGAGAGAGGGGAGTCTAAGGGAGGAAACTTCCCATGCTTCCTAAAGAGTGGAGATAATTTTGAAGCTCTGTGACCAGTTCTGTTTAAGCCAATATGGAGAAGGGCATCACGCTGCTGAAGGTAGAGGCAAGTGATGCTTCATCCTGAGGTTTTGGGGACCACTGTTGCTCAGGTGCTTGTGTTGGTCACCCATCTTAGTGCCCCACCCAGGGAGACGGAGGGTGCACTATGGCCCCAACCCAGTCTGCATGGACTAGGTTATGATCAAGGCTTCCCAAGAAGAGAGGGTAGGTTTGGTGGGGTCTGCCACAAACAGTTGTTCAGTGTGGGGCCAGCATCCCACACACCCAACCTGGTGTTAAGTCATGGATTAGCTTGGCCATGAAGCAGTATATTCCAGCTCACTCATTTTCACATTGGTGCTGCCGCCTGTTCACACTGGTTCCCTCTTGTGTATGCATCCAGTGGATCTCTGCTTCTACATATAGCTCATTGTGCACCCCTCCCACATGGTGGTGTTACTCATGGAGTTCACATTCTTACTCTCAGGATGTGTTTCAAGGAAGTTACCTTTGCAACAAACTCTTCCAATCCCTATAGTTCCCACAGCCCAAGATGCAAGGTGCTGACCACCCATCCTGCGTCACCCCTAAAGGCAGTGGGCTGGTGGTATCATGTCAGCTCTTGTCGGCTGCAGATCCCTGGGGGCTCTTTGTAATAGCTGCAGGCCTTCCTGGAAGGGATTAGAATAGTCCGTTTGGGCTTCCTTAACAGGATAGTACCAAATAGGTGATTTAAACAACTATGGAAATTGTATTCCACCTTTTTGGAGTGGCTTTTCAGCCACCTTTTTGTGGCATGCTCACGTGGCAGAGAGATCCTCTGTCTTGTGTCTCTTCTGAGAAAGGCACTAACCCCATTCATGAGGCTCCCCCCACCTCCTAATACCTTCACCTTGGGGATTTAGGCTTTCATGTGTGAATTCTGGGGAGACACATTCAGTCCATAGCAGCCAGCCATGATGTTCCCACAGAGGGGAGCTGCTGAGAAAGCAGCTGTAACAAAGAACATGAAGAAGCCTGTTACAAGGAGCCATTCTCCCTCTGGGCACAATTAAAGCAGAGTGCCCGGCCTGTATATGCCAGAAATTTCAGTTCCTCCCACTGGAGGCCCAGTTCGCACCATGAAATGCCACATTTGATATGCAGATTCCCCGAACTCTCCAGAGAGGAGCTGGCTACCCAAGGGGAAACAAAGGCTGTTCATAATGTGTCTGGATCCATTCCCCTGTAAGTGATGTTAACACTAAAACACAACACCTCTCTTTCATCGGGCTGGTTTCATGACTCCCACTACAAGTGTCGCTTGGAATTGCAATTGTCCTCATTGGCTTTTTACTACCTTTAAAAGTTCCTTTGCAGAAACCTGGAGGCTGGCTTCCTGCTGACTGCAGGGCTGGTTGTGGAAAGGCCTGGAAGGTTGGTGACCAGGAGCCTTGGGCCATGACCCAGTCAGTCCTAATACCAGGGTAAACACTGAGCTCAGTTATGTGTTCTCTCCTTGGTGTCACATGCTTAGGGGGATTCTGACACACAGGTGACCACCGGGGGCAAAGACTAGGATCACACACAGTCTAGAAACTTTATCCCACAGGACAATAAGTTTTTAAAAATAGACAGATTAGATAGATAGATAGATAGATAGATAGATAGATAGATAGATAGATAGATAGATTATTCCCCTGCCAGTCCTCAAACCTCAGCATGAAGCATTATCTCCCTGGTGGGAGAAACATGAAAACTGTCTCCAGCTGATGGCCCTTCACCTGGAAGTTTGATGAGATGTGTTTGGGCAGCCCCAGCAGGCAGATGTTCAGCCTGTGGGTGGGTGACAGGGAGGCCGATTTCAAATGCCCTGCTTGTCAGTGTCATGGATTTCAATTCCTCTCTCCTGGAAGCAGTTTCCACCATAAAATGGTGAGCCTTCCGACAGCTGGGGCTGTCTTTGCAATGGGCCTCCTGGCGACGAGTGGGCATCCTGTCTGTGGGAGTGGACAAGCAGCAGCCGAGGCTGTTGGGGAAGAGGCGGAGGAATTTCTGCCTCCGGAGCGAGGTCTGACGATGAGGAATCCTTCCAGCTGTAATAGACAGTGTTCATACCTCAGTATTTTTCAAGCCCCAAATCAGTGTCTTTAATGATGCTCCTGTAACAAACAATGCCCAGTGATCGCTGAAACCATCTTTTTTCGCACTTCAAAGGAATCTTAGAACAAAGGTGAAAATGACATTTCCTTGTCTTCCAACTGATATTTACGCACATGAATCATCTGCCACATTCCATATTACTTTACAGACACTTCAAATGGAGGCTTTTCCCCAGGGAGTTCTTGTGTTGTGCCAGACAAGTGGAGGCCTTGCTGTAGGGACACTCAGTGGCTGTCATACCCTAGACGGGTCTGTCCTGCCACCAGGAGTCAGGCCCACACTTTCCCTAGGCCCTCTTCCCTCATGCTTGCTTTTTCCCACCCTGGGAGTTTTAGGGACACTAGCCATGATTTGAAATTTCATGAGAACTACATGGAATAAACCCTCAGGAGTAGATATGTTTAATGTCAGGAGTGCCTCCTGCAGTGAGGGCCTTGGGAAAGCAGTGCTGGCTTCTGGGCAGCCACAAAACATGAGCAGAGCTTACGTGGTCAGAGTCTCGGAGTGGACACCCTTTCTAGGACTTAACTCATCCCATTAAGTCCCAGAGCTGGCCAGTCTTGATGGCCTGGGGTTGGTGACCCTCTGAGTCCTCGGGGCCCTTGGCCCTCTGTGCCCTGTCCCTCCATGCCCCATCCCTGCATAGGCCCTGCTTGCCAATATTGCCCAGAACTACCCAGGCATTCAGAGAGCTTGGCTGGTGCTAGTCAGGGAGGCAGCCAGGGCCTCTGTCATCACAGGCCTGATGTCCAAGCTCACGTCTGTGCTGGGGACCCCGTTTGCAGCCAGTCATCGCAGGGGAGAGCAATCTCTTACCCTGGATTGACTCAGCACCCCAGCACCCCCTCGATGACCCCAACCTGCCTTTCCCTGTTGCTCCATGGAGCCAGTCGCCTCAGACCCCAATGGGTCTTTGAACTCTGGCTTTCTTTCCTTCTTCTCATTCCTGAAACCACCCCCTCTTCTCTGAGGTGGAGGCTGCCTGAGCCTCTGACTCACTGCTGCCTCACACCTGCCTACCCCTTCTCCCCACTTCCTACAGCACCGCCTCATCCCTCTTTCCTTCTCTCTCCAAACCCCAAGGCTGACGAGAGTCCAAACCCCAAGGCTGCCCATAAACCATGCTTGAGGGCCCATGCTGCCCTTCCCCGAGCCTGTCCTCACACAACTCTGCCTAGTAAGCCGGACCACACAGGACCCTGAGTACACTGGCTTGTCTGGGAGAACTATTGTCCTGTTTCCCTTCAGGCCTGGGACCCCTGTCTTCCTTTGGGTATCCTCCAGCAGGCTTCCTGCCCAGCCATGGCTAATGTTTTTTAAAAAATTAGGACTCTCCCACAGGGAAAGTCTCCTTAAATAGGATCCAGATGCTTCACTTTAGAGAGGCTGGCCTGCAGACAGATACCAAGTGAGGGGCCATCGCAGTCTCAGCCTATTTCCCTGCCCACGGCCCAGCCTGCCAACCACAGCTGCCATATTCTTAGCGACCTTGTCATTTCCTCAATGACAAGCAGAGAATTCTGGGCAGAAATCACGTTCCTCTTCTGCCCTGCAGAACTCTGGGTCTCATCAGGGCAGACAGAAAATATTGGGCATGATTGAAGATGAAGGTTGCGGGGTTATGACCACATGCACGGTGACAGTTCAAAGGAGCTAGAACAGTGAGAGCTGCGTGGCCAGGAAGCTTCCTGGAGGAGGGGGATTGGAATCTAGTAGGATGGTCTTGGCTTGGGTGGGTGGAAGGCAGGCCTGCTAGACAGGACCAATCCCAATAAAGGGGTCAAATCAGCAGTGCCTCGCTGGCACCTGGGGAGGAAAGGAGGTGCTCTTCTACCTGTGTCATAGCTAGCTGCCCTGTGTCCTCTGCCACCAGGGATCCCTCAGCTCTGAAACTATCTGGAGTGGGGCCCTAATGGGTTAACTAAGCCCTGCTGATGCCAGGTGACAGAACCCACCCAGTAAATCAAATGGCACAATTGTGTTGCCCTTAATGGTGTCGTTTGAGGCCCAGTGAGCCTTCTAGAGTCTCTTAAAATCACACTGTGTAGGAGGCGCCCACCTGTCAGAATGGGGCCCACCTAAGCTGAGCATTTTGTGGCGAATAAGAAAGTAGGTGCCTGGGCAGTGGGAGGAGGGGCTGTGTCAGGCTGGGTGCTCTAGCCTGACTGGTGTTCTAGCCTCACTGGTTGTGACAGTATGAGTCTGGTCTCCCACCTACCCCCCGGCCAGGTGGCCTCATTTTCTTCCTCTGTGCAATAGAGGAGGTTGGCCTTACTGTTTTCTCAGTCCCTTTCTCGTCGTGATATTCTGAGACTCTGCTGTGAGTTGCATGAGATGTCTCGGTGTGGCTCTCCACCCAGGTCCTGCTGAGGAGCCACAGAAGCAATGAGCCCAGGGAGGGGATTAACAGAGGGACTGCCCCTGCTGCAAATTAGCAAGATACCAGCTGCCAAATGTAACAACTTGTGTAATTGGCTTCTTGTTTTATTAAGAGGCATGATTCTCTTTAGCAAAGCCTCAAATCCCAGATGGGCATTAAACTTTGGAGATATAGAGATTAACATTAACAAGAAAAGGACAAACTTGGGTAGCTTTGGAGGCTGCTGGCATTCAGCAGGCCATGTGTGGGTGTGCATGCCAGAACCCTGCATGTAGCCCAAGCCAACCTTGGAAGTCAGTTCCTGAGGCTTCTTCGTCTGTCAGGATGGGTACCTACATTTGGCTCAAGACTGACTTTTCCCAGCATAAGACAAACTGAATCCCTGAAGCACCATCTGATGGAAAATCCCCTTTTTGCAGAAGAAGCCAGTTGGCAGTAGGAAAAGTCCTGGCCTGCCAACTGATCTTCACTCAGTGAAATAAAATTATTAGAATGGGCTAGATGACAAGCCAACATGTCCACAGTTGGGGGACAAAGAGGGGACCAAGTAGACTTTGGCTTGGAGGGTCCAGGTGCATCTGACAGCAAGACCAAGGGCACAGCTGCCCATGGGGCTAAACTACAGGAACGACTACCCACTGGTTCTGTTCTGGTGCACATTTGTTTCCTGGCTCAGGAAAACTATCTGCGTGTGATGCACCTCCCGTGCTAGGGAACTCGACTGGGCATCAAGAGACCCGAGTTCTCCCAGGCTCTTCCTGTTGCTCTTTGGACCTTAGTTTCTACAGAGGTTGGCAGTCCCCTAAGGTACCCTCACTTCTGACATCAGCTGCTCAATAATTCACCAGAAGGATTCACAGAGCTTACAGAAACCTTTATGCTCATGGTTATGGTTTATTACAGCACAAGGAGACATTAAGATCAACAGAGGGAAGAGGCACATGGGGCCCAGAAGAGTTCCAAGCGCATAACTCCCAAGTGTCCCCTCCCAGTGGAGTTGTGCAGACAGCACTGGTGTGTGACAGTACACTCAGAGCACCACCAACCAGGGAAGTTTGCCTGAGCCTCGGCATCCAAGGATGTTACTGGAACTCAGTCACATGGATATGGCCAGCTGACTGCATGGCTGACCGTAATCTCTGGCCTTTCAGAGGTTGAGCTGACACCACATGGTCTATGGCCCCCCACCATAAATCACATTGTTAGCATAGACTGTGTCATGGCCCAAAGCCCCCAGGTAAACAAAAATGCTCTTATCAGGCAACACAGTCCAAGGGCTTAGCAATCCCCTCCCAGGGGCAGGGGGCAAAGCCCAGAACTCCCCTTGGACAAGGGTATCTTTCTTAGGCAGAGGCTAGACAAGATGGTCTCCTGGTTCCACCAAAGTCTTAGACTCTGGAATCTTGATCCTGCCTGTTGGATCTGGGTTTATTCACAGCAGAATATGGAGAACAAAGTTCCAGCCAAATGAAATGTGAAACTGTGTTAGGTTTCTATTCAGGTACATCCCGTGTCACCTGTGGAACTGCATTTGATTTGTTCTCTCCCAAGGATCATAGCTGGCAGGCTCTTTAAACCCATTAGCTTTAATTTCCTTTTCTACTCTCCTGATCTTTGATTCCAACTCCCGATGTGGCCTACTGCAGAAACCCCACAGTGGCAGAGAAACCCGCTTCCTTGCACTTCTTAACATCTTTCATCCTCGAGGTGCAGAAGAGCCAAGGAGAGAGAGCGTGGCCAAGCTGCAGCTGTTCAAACGGTTCTGCCTGCTGCTGACCAAGATCTGGAGTGAAAGCACTCCCAGAAATTTGTCACATGCCATGGCGGTGAAACCACCCCATGCTGCTGTCCTAAAATCCCAGGGTCTAATTGGAAAGGAATTAAAAACGCACGTCTTTCTGGGATGCCTTTGGTTGGATTCCTAGAAAACTTCTGAGAATAAAGCATTGCCATATGGCTGTTTCCTTGTTTACCTTGGGGCTAAAGAGAGACATTCTGGACTGAAATCTTCCACATTGTTTCAGAGACAACACATCCAACCTTACACATTTTTGTGGTGCTAAAAACCAGTCTTGTTCCACTTTGTGGGGATATAGACATGAATCTCAGGCCTTTGGAACAACGATTGCTGGCTGACTGGAGTCTTTATTCCTTGTAGGGCTTATGGACAACTTGGTGTCCATTCTAGTCATTGCCGCCTAAGCAGATCAGTTGGCTCTGTCTCATCCTTTGCTAGTCCTGAGCTGAGCTATTCCAGGAAAGAAGAACAGCTGTCTTCCACCGAAGTCTGCCTCCAAGCAGCTAACAGAGTCACCCTCAGGAGAGACCTTCAAGGGGAGGACCCTGAATGGCAGAGGCTGCCTTCTCATCCTGCTGTTGTTTGGCTTCAACATTTCAATACATTTAAATATTCATTTAAAATACTTCAACATTTAAATACATCATTTAACAGTATTAGAATGCTCTGCACCAAAAAGTTAAGCAAAGGGAATTATAGGAATGTTTTGGCCTTTTCAAGCTATTAGTATTTTAAGTAGACCTCAGTTCAAAATTGGAGTCTTGAAAATGGTCCCGTTACTATAAATTAGGATGCTGCCTTGTGCTTGTGTAAGACGCTTTCATCTTGGATTAGTCCCTTGATGTTCCTTGGACCGAATAGCTGCAGTGAGTTCAAATTCTGAGTGCTGGGTTTCACCTGGCTTCTTGAGTCACCAGAGGGTGTGCTGTGGGTCCTCCAAGAAGAAAGTGAGGAAAGGGACATGGGGAAGCAGGCAGAAGAAAGTTTTCAGTGACCAGAGAGAAGTCGGAGTTATGGATTTTTTTAAAATAAATTGCATGTCACTGTCACTCTGTCAGTAAACATGGATTGAGGACTACTGTGGACTTGTGCTGTGTCAAGCACCGGCAATACCAACAGTGACCGTGTCAGAAGGCATCCTTGCCCTCAAGCTGCTCACATTTGAATACAGTGAAATAGAGAATAAACACATGAACAGACAAGGATGACAGGTGGTAAAGACCATAAAGAAAAGCATTGAGGGAAGTGTTTCAATGTGGAGTTTCAATGGCTGGGGTATCCTCAGAAGGCCTCTGGGCAACGACATTTGAGCTGAGAGCTGCATGTTGAGATGGAGGCCGCCATGCGAAAATCAGGGGAAAGAGAGACCCAAGCCAAGGCTCAGCAAGTGCAAAGGCCCTGCACCTGAAAGGAGCTTGGCACGTTCAAGGTGGCACACAAAGGCCACCGTGGTTGGAGCATCAAAAGTGAGAGGGTGGTAGGAGATGATGTTGGAGAAGGATCCAGAAGCCCAGGCAGGTGGGGCCTTGTGGACGGTGGTTAGGAGTCTGGGTTGCCCGTTAGAGGAGGGTAATATTGGGGGAAGCAGTCCCTGTCTGCAAGGGGTGGAAGGAGGGCTGAGGGCTAGCCCTCATCCCTTTGTCGGGTACCACCAGTCCCTGCCAGTTGTGAGGCTTGCAGGCTGCAGGAGACTGACGCAGACCGTGAATGTTAATACCCGTGGCCCTGGTCCGACCTTTTCAGCATTCGGTGTTCTGATTAACTGGCCATTCTCCCTCTTCAGCACATGTTGAAGATACTTTGTTCAGGAGGAAGTTGAAATGGCCAGCCCATCTAATAACAGAATATTGAAAAGGTCACAGCAGTACGGCTGAGTTCTCCAACCTACAAATCACAGGGAGCGTCAGCTCAGATAACTCATTCTCCTGACAAATCAAGGAGCAAGGACTGAAGACTGCACTGCTGATTAGGCTCATGGGAAACCAGAGGGCCAGGGAGAAATCGATAGAACATCCTGCCTCCTGCAGGGGGTCAGGGCCGCAGGGGTGCTGATTAGCAAGTCAGCAGGTGGGGGCATGCTGTCCCCTGGTGGCCACTCAAATGACAGCCACATTTGAGAGACCCCAGAGGGGAGGTCCCGTCTGCACCTGCCTGGGTGGTCTCCCTGGTTCAGCAACTTGGCTGGAGATCGTTTCCATTTTACCAGAAAAGTATTAAAAAGCACATTTTCCCAAATAAAACATTTGCCATTAAAATCCCTAAAATTTGATCTCTTTCAGGATATCTTGTGTTCTTTTTCCATTAAGGTTTATTATTATTATTATGTTTTAGAAATTAACTTTTGCCATGACCCACCTTTTTGAGTTTTGACTGAGAGCAAGAACAGTCAAAACTCAAACTCCTCATAAAAGGAGGACAGGTTTATGGCTTAATTTACTACGGAGTTCCACAAACAACATTAAAGGAAAATGACTGATTTAATTAAAGACTGGGCAATTAACCTTCTGTGTGCTAAAATAAAGGGCTTTCTGAGGGCTTTCCACAGAAGCGTGTCTTCATCTATGAGGCAGCGGCCTCAGAGAATCTTAATAGGTCAGTGAAGCTGGATTGAAGTGGAAAGCTCACCTTAAAAAGAAATCTAAGGAGATTAAGAGAGGGATGAACATCAAAAATGACTCTGATGAAGCCACGATAAAGAATGCTAGAATCTGAAAGGGAGAAACGGCATATACAGAATATATTTTTAAAACCACAGGCACAAAGATTTCAGTGGGCTTTGGAGATAAGGGGGACTGACATTTTGAGAACGGTTGATTAAAAGCTTTTCAGCACAAATGTTCATTTTCACTGGGGGTTGAGCACAAAAAATCCATGGAGTAAATTGAAATTCTAAATGCTAAGAGAAGACTAAAAGATTTACTGCCACAGATTCAATTAAGTGGCTTAAAAAATGTACCATCTCCTTCAGGATTCATTTAGGTGCCTGCCTCATAACTGCACAATTTCCCAAATGCTACTTGCTAATGTGTGTCAGGAGGGATGATTCCTGCGGGAGGAGCAGGGAGTCTTCATCATAGGACCTTGAATCAGGGCTCAGCAGGTGTAAGAGGCCCCTGGCCTGGGGCAGCCCCTGCCAATTCCTCTTTTGTGGTGGCCTGCTGCTACCTTGATCAGGAGGTCAGGTGCCCACTGGAAGTACACTCAGAGTCCCCTCTGAAGTTTCAGGCCTTGAGACAGCAGGCTTTACTTGTGACCACCACTGCCCACCCCCAACCTCCAACAGAACTGGGCTTTAGTTGTCACAAGCAGTCTGGGGACTCGGACTTTCAGAAACAAAGTCTAGCTCAAGATGCACTTTGAACGTGTCCCTTGCTGAGCAGTGTTGGAAACTGTTGACCCCATGGGCACAGTTGGTTCTGTATTTTTGAGTTGTCAGTCATCTGCTGATGCTGGAATGTCAGGCGTGTCCTGCCTTAGCCAGGCTGTCCTGTTCAGTGAGAAGGGAGTTGCTGAAAGATCTGTCCCCAGCAGCACATTCAGGGCCCAGAGGTGGGCTCAAGCATCCCTGGGAAGGCTGGTGAGGTATTGCAAAGTGGCAGGTGTTAATTCAGTGCCCTCTGCGCCACTGTCTACGAACCACCCCGGTCATCAGAACACTAGAGTTAGCTCAGTGTGAGGCCAGCTCAGTGGTGACAGGGCCTGCACAAAGCTGTGAAGACTGATGGAAAGACAGGGATGGGCAGGGTGTGGGCAGCCCTCATTTTAGGCAACCCTTGGGATGTGAAATTGCAGCTCGACCAAGGTAGTAAGCAGGAGTTTGGTCCCTGTGGTCCACAGCCTTCCAGCTCTGAGATGCTCTCAGCCCAGGTTTCATCCTGGCTGTATCTCCAAGAACACTGACTGGAGGTTCAGGAGCAGCCTTGTTGGCCTCCCACATGGATGCTAAATGTTATTGTTAAGGCAAGAGCAAGGAAAGTGAAAGGAAAAGGCACTTAATGTAGTTAGACCTACATTGCAGCTGGCCATTCAAATTCAGGGCTGGACAGAGTACTTCAGGCTGCAGTGGTCAGGGAAGACCTTCCTGTTAGTGGCCAAGCTTGAGGAAAGGCGTGATTGTGACAAGCAGAAGAAGAAAAGTCATTAAGGGTGGGAATTTCCGGAGTTGCTGGAGGAAAACAAGGATTGAGGGGGCTACAGTAAATGACTCCCCCATAACCTGATATCCCCCAAAGGAAAAGCAGTGCTAGAGCTGGGGGCCTCCTGGAACACCCCCACTGATGGAAATGTGGGCAGCTTCTGTGGGCACTTGGTACCTGTCGCTGCTGCCCCCCACCACATGCTTAACCATGAGGTAATTTGTACACCTGATTTTGTTTGTATTTTTTTTTCTCTGTGAAGTATGCAGATTATTCGAAAAGAGAAAAGAATAAAGAAGGGTAATTGTTTTTCTTTAAGAATGATAGAGCAAACATAAAACCCCAAATGGAGGTAAAACAGGAATAAGTTAGAAGAGAGAGAAATCAATGAAACAGAAGAGGTTTTAAATAAGAGGTCTAAAAGGCTGACAGCTATAGGAGACAAGGGAGGGGGAATTAGAAGCCTGGATTTTAAATCTCAGATATTAAACTTAAGATGAAATAGAAAAGAAAGAAAGAAAAAAATGAATTTTAAAATTAATGATTTAAAAAGGAGATAGGTTAAAAGCATGGTAATTGATGAGTTAAAATAAAAGTATGAGATAATGTTTTCAAAACAGAAATTAAGTAGGGTATAGAAATGGCTGCTGAGACTATGGGAAGGAGTTCCCGGAGAGCAGAGGCCAGGCCTGGAAGCACCTCCTGTGCTCAGCCTCCCCCTTATGCTCTTTTGCCTGTTCTGGAGGGGGAGCATTTTCCAGTCTCCATGGGCAAGGACTGCCGTCCCATGTGCACAGGCACACAGCAGGCCCAGAGGCCTCAGCCCCCAGACCTATCAGAGAAATCCTGAGCGCATAGACAGGGAGCCCCACAGACGCACTGAGAAGGCATTCAGGCTACGTGCTGGGTGAGTGAAAAGTAATCAACAGACACAAGCAAGTGAATAAAGGCTCCTCCTGCCCTCTTTTGGGAGGAGTGACTGGATTCCACTGCCAAATCTTCAAACACTGGTTCTCAACTCCTTCAGATCCAGTGCGACGTTTTAGAACAAATATTTAATAACACCCCATGTATTGCCCTGAAACGAAAATTATAGACAATATAATCCACTTCCACACACAATTTCACAATGTGATGTCCTAATTAAAATATAAATGAGAAATACACAGAAAGTAATTTGTAGTCAAATATTACATATTTCAATATGCAAGACCACAACGGAATTCATAATGATATAGGCAGATGCTGGCATGAAGGCAGCCTCTACAAATGCAACTGATACAGGTGTATGGAATTGGCAACTCATATACCACAACACTGTGTTGCCATTGGCAACGAGATAATGATGAACAACTGTTGATAAAGTTCTGAACAAAATAATGTATAGTCATTCCTTGGTTTTTATAGTAGTTGTATCCCAGAGAAATTCCAAGTATATTAAGCCATGCACAAAATACTTTGTATTCATGGATAACTAGAGTTAGGTTCTAGGCTCAAATAATTATCAATATGTTTTCAACTACATGAATATCCAATGGGATATTCAAAAAATGGGGACACGTGACAATGTATTGTTGTGAAGGACTGTCTTATACAATGCAAAATGTCTAGTATCCCTGGTCCTTGCCCACTCAATACTAACAGCAACCCCATCCCCACCTCAATCATTGAGACTGCTGAAAATGCCCCAGTGATTTCTGAAAAAACCACTATGATGCAGTTCTGCCCCACTTAGAACCACTGTCTTAGAGGGAGAAACTTGTCAGGACTAAAAGACATTTGACACCTCCTTTGGGTTTCCTTGTGGCTACACATTCCCAGCCTCAATATTTTTAGGGAAATTTTGGGGGTAAAAAGGGACATTTAGGAGCAAGAGCAGAAGACTCTGAAAGAGATACCTATGCATTTTGGCCAAGATATACTGGTCTGATGCTGCAGGGAGCCCAGAGATCCTTGGGCAGATAAGGCTAAAGTGGGCTTTCTGGAGACTAAAGATAGCAGCTGGAAATAAGGAAAGATTGGAGCTCCAGAGCAAGAGGCCCACTGAGAGGGCATGCTGCTGTTGTAGAAGAAACTGCAGATGACAGAAAGGGTGCTTCTCAATTAGATAGTAAATAACTATAAAGGATTATCACAGTCAACCACGAAAGCTCAAGATGACATACAAAGGGACAGAGGTAAGGGTCTCCCACTCCCAGGATGGTTTTCATCCAGAGACAATACCAATTCATTAGAAAGCTCTGGAAAGAAGCCAGCACTGCAGGGTTGGAATGCGACCCCTCCTTGGAAAGTTTATTAGAGCGAGAAGAGGTCAGGAATCATGTTTCAGACTTGCTCTCAGCTGCAAGTTCTCAGAAAAAGTTAATCTGATGTTCTCCTGACTCTGGGTCATTTAACTCATTTCTAAAATTGGTTTCCTGCTCAGAGCAGAATTTCGAGGTTTGTAAACTCCAAGAAGAGAAGAAAAGGTCCTACACAATTGTGTTATTGTGATTGGACAGTTTTATTCTCAAAGATTTAATTTCCCAAATTTTGCTTTAGGAATACATGGTAAATGCAACACATGGTAAGATGGCAATTAAGCTCCCTGTGTTAGGGAGTATCACTCACGGTGATAATTGAGAAACATGACAGAGAATGGGACACACCATCTCAGAAGAGATGAAGAGGCTTTTCAAGTACTCTGGAACTTTATTTGTTATTTTTGAAGGGTAATGCATTGCTGCACTTAACTGCCTGAAATTAAAGTGGATGTTGAAAACATAGCCCTTCTATGAGCTTATTTTTATTTTTACTGAACATAATTGGACAATATAAAAAGTTTACTTTTTCAATGTGTCATCTCTTGTTTCTTTAAAACTGTAATCACATCAGTAGGAACTTTGCTATTGAGATTTTATTGCTTTGTCTAGGTTCCTTTTCCAGCCTATCAAACAGTAAATTTAAAGATTGTTCACGAATAATGAAAGCTGACTTGTTGCCAAAAAAAAAAAAATTATTGCCTGAAAACAAACTCTAAGAGACACTATAGTGATGTTTATGTTTTTTAACTTGAGATTTGAAACAAAAATATTTTCAGACTTAGATTCTGCAAAATGATCATTGGACCAAAACACATTTTCATGCGTTAAGGTCAGATCCTAGAGCCAGCTTTGAATTAAACAGTGGGTTATTTCTTTCTCATCATAAAATGGGCTTTAAAAGGTCAAGGAACAGCGAGGTGCTGGTGGGAGGAAAATCGCCAGAATTTCTCCTTCCTATTTTGAGAAAATGTTGAGAAGATCGTACTTGGAGTGTACTTTATAGGTACCCGATTGGGGACGAAGAAGAGAGGGAAAGCGTGTGTTCCCATGAAGGCCCCAGCCCTGCAGGGAAGGAAAGCCACACTGAGGGTCCACTGTTAGGGCTGTTTGATTCCTGGGGAGCACTTCAGGACATCTGTTCTCTTGGAACCCACTTACGGGGTTTAGAAAGCAGAGAGCTTAGGGGCCTTGGGGCAGGCTGGAGCTCAGAATGCTGGCTCCCCAGTCTGCCAGGGCAGTCTCGACAGCACAGGGAGTCAGGGGGAGGCCTTTCCACACCTGCCCTGGCCTCCTTGGCTCCCCAGGAAAGCTCCTGTGAGGGACAACTGAGGCCATCACCATCTGTGGAACAGGCAGGAAAGGGGGCTCAGAGAAGAGTGATTTCAATTAAGCCAAAGAAGAGTAAAGGAAATGCTTTTAAAAGCTGAATGCGGGTGGGGCAGATGTGGGGCCTTTCATTAATTCAAGTGTACTCTAAAGCTGTAAGAAGCAAGACACTAATATTACTGCTAACAATAAGTGGCTAAATTCAGTAAGTTTTGACAAAGGCATCACACCCCTGTAACTACTATGCCAATCAAGATACAGAACATTGCTGTCACCTCGGACGTTTCCCGCCAGTGCTTTCCCAGTCAGTCCCCCCATCACTGCCCTGCCAAGGGCCATTGCTGACCTGATTTCTATTATGATAGGTTTGTTTGCCTATTCTAAAACTTCCTGCGAGCATAATCACATAGTATGTACTCTTGTGTCTGGCCTGTTTTCCTCGGCTGAATATTTTTGAAATTCATCACCTTTATTCGTTAGTCTCTCATAGTCAGTCAGTCTTCACCTATCACTGCAGATAAACCAGGAAAATGATAGATACAGTCCCTGCCTTCTTGGAGTTTACTATGCGCCTTTTGACCCAGCTTCTCTACTGCCAGGAATCTGTCCCAAGGAATCACAATGATACAAAAAGATGTAGGTGGCAGCATTACTAATATTATTGAGAAAGGCACACAGATTGGCCACCAAAGATTAAGTCATTTATAGGAGAAGGGAAGGACCAAATCCTGTGCATTGTTGCACATCACGCTGTAGCTAGAAGAGCAGCCAATGGCAAAAGAAAATGCCAACAGGTTAAGAGCAAAAAAGTCAGGGTGTACAGAAAGACCCCACTGTGTGAGAATTTCCACATGAGTAACCAGACCTGAAGCTCACTCTGCATATTGGGATCATCAAAGACTTACTTCCTTTTTAGTTCTTTCCTTTATATTCCAGTTTGTCTTCACGGAGTATGTGCTGTTTTGCAATGTGGAAATAGCATTTTATTGAAAAGAAGTGGAAGGCTGATGCAGGTGGATCACTTGTTTGAGACCAGCCTGCCCAACCTGGTGAAACCCCGTCTCTAGTAAAAACACAGAAATTAGCTGGGCGTGGTGGTGTGCGCCTGTAACCCCAACTACTCAGGAGGCTGAGGCATGAGAATTACTTGAACCTGGGAGGCAGAGGTTGCAGTGAACTGAGATCACGCGACTGCACTCCAGCCTGGGAGACAGAGTGAGACTGGGTCTCAAAAAAAATAAAATAAAATAAGAAAATAAAAGAAGTGTCCCAGGAAAATCCTTTCGTCTGGAAAAAAGGCCTTAAAGTGTTTGCAAATCTGTCACCCCACTGTGCACCTGACCCCAGAGAAGAGAAGCAGGACAATTCACACCCTGAGAAGAAATGGAACCCAGCCGGGCGCGGTGTCACATGCCTGTGATCCCAGCACTTTGGGAGGCTGTGGTGGGTGGATCACAAGGTCAGCAGATCGAGACCATCCTGGCTAACACAGTGAAACCCTGTCTCTACTAAAAAAAAAAAAAAAAAATACAAAAAATTATCCAGGTGTAGTGGCAGGTGCCTGTGGTCCCAGCTACTCGGGAGGCTGAGGCAGGAGAATTGCTTGAACCAAGGAGGCGGAGCTTGCAGTGAGCTGAGATCGTGCCACTGCACTCCAGCCTGGGCGTCAGAGCAAGACTCCATCTCAAAAAAAAGGAAATGGAACCTTTTTTGGGGGCGGATGGGCACCATCGTGCAAGTGAACACAAGGTGTTGGCAGCATGGGCTCCAGGGCCTCGGAAGGACAGCGCTTGGCACACCCCGCCCAGGCCACCTCACCCTCCCTGCTGGTGGCTGCCTTTGCTCTCAGAGTCCTGCCCCTGCTGCTTGATTCACTGGCAAAACAACATGTAAAGCCTTCATTCCTCTAATTAGCCTCCCCAGGTTGATGATGGGAGCTGATGGGCGGAATCTGCCAGTGTATTAGTCAGAATGCCGCCTCCCCCTCCCCAGAGGTAGTTATAGCCAGTCCCCTGAAACGGTGAGTATGTCCCCTTACATGGCACAGGGACTTTGCAGGTGAAGTTAAGGATCTAGACCCAGGGGAGCTTATCCTGGATTATCTGAGAGGACTCCATGTAATCATAAGGATTCTTCTATGTGAATGGGGGTCAGAGTCAGAGGAGATTTGAGGATGCTATGCTGAGATGAGTCAGGCCAGGTGGTGTCCTGCAGCAGGCAAGGACAAGCCGAGCAGATGACAGGTGGCCCTGGGCCCACTGCACACTTTGCCAGGCTGAGCTGACCACAGACTGGCTAGCATGGCTGGAGCTCTATGCCCAACCCAAGCCGACTGGTCCTCCTGAGTGGGCACCAGCGCTAACTGTGCTGCCTCTGCCCACACTCAAGCAGAACAGGAGTGGGCTGAGAAGCTGGAGGCGGCAGAGACCTCCGGAAGGCCCCAGCTGTTTTGTCGCCCTAGCACACTTCTCCTCTGGGGACCTCAGCGTGGGTGTCTCTGTGCCCAAGTCAACTGCTTTGGCCTCATTTTAGGGGACGTGGGGGGGGTGCTAGGGAGAGAGGCCAGAAGGAGTAAATCTTAAGAAATGAGGTAGACAAGAAACCTGGGTCTGCGGAGCCTACAGAAGTCGATGAGGCAATGAAAGGGCCCTGTAGGTTTGGAGGCAAATGACCATTCTCGCAGTTAGGTTACTTGGGAAGAATTCCATTTTGCTTAACAAGGGATGATGTCAGAGCTTTAAGTCTTAGCTGAAATCAGCCCCTTCTAAACTGTAAACAGGCATTGATAGGCCAAACACAACTAGAAATCAGTTCCCTGGCTCCCAACCCCTGTGCCTTTTTTACTTATTGCCAGTTTGTTGTTTGTATGAATATCTATCAGCGTCTCCTGTGAGCCAGGCTGAAGATGCAGCTAGAGAGAGGGCCCCACTCCTGCCTTGGGGGCAGAAGGGAGGGAAGAAAGTGAAGGAGGTGCTCCCAGTCTGGAGGAGCAGATAGACAGGCAAATGGGGAGTTCTCCTAGGGGCGGGGCAGGGCAGGGCACGGGGACAGCACGAACAGGAGGGGGACTGAGACTTTGCCAAAGGATCAGAGTTGTGCTTCCAAGGCCAGCTGAGGTGAATCACACCAAATCTCAAACATGCTGTCCTTCCTCTCCCACTTGCCAGGGATCTGATCTGGCCACACTGAGCAGCAGGCTATTGGTCTCTACTCGGGATCTGTCCAGGGCTTCCCAGTTCGCCCCAGCTCCACACTTGTGCCCAATGGAATTCTCAGACTCCAGAGTTACTGCAACCTTTAGCTGGGTGCTGGGCCCCACTCTGGCCCTGGACTGTAAAACCAACCTGGAATGGAAAAGAGGGTGGCATGGCCCTTTACCAGCTCAGCCCCCAGCACATGCTCTTCTTGATGGGCAGGGAAGGGGCTGTGTTATGTGGCCTAGGGCCTCGTTTGCATGCTCAGCATTGTCCCCATGACACTCCTGCAGGAAGCTGGGGGGTGTCCCCTGCCAAAAAGACTGTGCGGACCTGGGGGATCCCTGCGAGGCAGGCCAGGAAGCAGCCGTGCTTCACACCACACAGGTGGGTCTTTCGTGCTTTTTTCCCCTTTAAGTTTCTAGTCTTTTGGCATCCCTACAGTTGACACTTACACAGTGGTTTCTGCTCACTTGTCACTACCACATACTCATCAATGAGCTCCTGGGGCTTCTCTGGTAATCAGTCCCATCTGAAGAAAGCTGAGAGGTTTCCTGAAACATGCTGCAGGGGCCTCCACCTGTTCTTCCCAGCCTGGCCTCTCCCCAGGGGAGGTAGCTGGACCTCGGGTCTAGAACTTGGCCCTGGCCATCAAAACTCTCCAGGACGTACTTCTTCCTCTCAAATTCCCCCTCCCAGTACCTCCTCCTAGAGGCCCTCCCAGACTTCATCTCTAAATCCAGGTTCAGTGGCATACGCAGGTAGAGTTCAGTGGACTACATGGACATGCCCAAATTTGTCTTGGCACCCACAAGCCATGAGCCCATGAATGAAGGGGCTATGGCTGGTGATGACAGTGGTGTCCCCAGGGCTTAGCACACAGTGGGCACACAGTATGGTCTGTGATTGAATCTATGGCAAATAAGAATTATTTTGTAGTGTACGTAGTTGTCTGCTTTGTAAGACTATGCTTTTCATGATCAGGACTTCTTACAGCACAGCCCCCTTAGCCCTTGGCTGTGGGGTAGGTTTGGTTTGGGCAGCAGTTACAACTGGCCTCTGGGACCCAGGCCCCCATGCCTCTGTAAGAGGCCTTGAGCCTCTTCCTCTTAAAAGATAAAACACCAGCCGTGCGAGGATTGCCTGAGAGGCCTGGACATCAGTCCTCAGGAGGAGTCAGACAGTTCTCGATGCATCTTCCCATGGGACCAGGGCACAGCCATGGGTATTGGTTTCAGGGAGTTTCTCAGGAGTGTGAAGGGGAGCACAGACCAGCACAAAAACAGAATTCTGAGTCTGAAATAAAGGATTAGAAACCCCTTCTTGGCCATTAAAACCTAAATAACTGGAAGATTTATTTCCTCCTTTCTTTTAAAACAAAACTAGGCATTGTTTTGTTGTTGTCGTTTGTTCTTTTTGTGTTTGTTTGTTTGTGAGACAGAGTTTCACTCTGTTGCTCAGGCTGGAGTGCAGTGGCGTGATCTCAACTCACCTCAACCTCCGCCCCCCGGGTTCAAGCGATTCTCCTGCCTCAGCCTCCTGACTAGCTGGGAATTACAGGCATGCGCAACCATACCCAGTTAATTTTTGTATTTTTAGTAGAGATGGGGTTTCACCATGTTAGCCAGACTGGTCTCGATCTCTTGACCTCGTTCGTGATCCACCTGCCTCGACCCCCAAAGTGCTGGGATTATAGTCGTGAGCCACCACGCCCAGCCCAAAACTAGACATTGTTAATGCTAGTCCTAAGTTTGTGCTAGAGCTTGGTGTGTCTTTTGAACCCAACGAAAGATTCAGTCATATTCAATTTAGCTTCATGCTAAGTGTTATTTGTTTTCAAAACTTGGGAAGCTATCTGGGAATAGCTGAGGAGAGCACTCAAGTGTCTAGAGCACTGCCTCCCTCAGCCAGGCTGCACAGACGTCTAGCACAAGTGGCTGGCACCTGTAAATATGTATTCTGCAATTCCAGTAGCGCCTGTCAGGATGCTAAGCCTCTTTTAACATGCAAACTACATACCAACAACTGCTTAGGACTGATAAAATCTGCCCTTAGGAGTTCAGCATCATCCACAGCCAAAGACCGCTGCTGACAGCAGGGCTTCCTAGATTCAATTAGCAGTAGACAGAGCCCACCATCAGCACGACAGGAGCCAGCAGGCACAGAGCAGGCCTTGCCCAGGTCAGCACGGCAGTGACATTCCTCATCCCACACATGCATGTACATTACTGTCATCACTTGGGTGCTGTGAGTCTCACTCTCTGGTGGAAAGATGGCACTCCTGGGACTGCAGGTGTGATGTAGGTGACATCAGATCTGCATGAGCACAGCTGTGGCCTTTGAATTTTAAGATTGTCTCAAGGCCATCAGCTAGAGGGCTGGTGCTGTGCCCTTAGTTATACCAATATCTATGGATTGATCTCATGGATTCCCTGCCCTGTGACCCGCCCTTTGCCCACTCTCTGAGGCCACAGGAGGGATGAGTTCAAACTCTGTTCACAAGGAGCTTACATGGTCTCACTGAGGAAGTAAAAGGAACTGCCAGTTACTGCTAGGTGTGGATTCACTTTACTTCCTCAGTGAGACCAGGGCCTGGGCCACCAAGGCTCTCCAGGATATCCTCTGCATGTCAAAACTTCAATGCACGCTCAACCATGAGGGCTGAGCTGGGGGAGCTTCCAGGCCTACCCAGTCATCTCCGTTCATCTTTGAAAACATTCATGGAACCCCTTTTAGAAACAGCGGGTCACATTCCCATTTCAGCAATAGGGATCATGCTCTCGTCTGTTGCAGGGCCAAATGGCGCTGGCTCATGCGTGTGTCGTTCTAGCTCCTTGTCTCTTTCCACCCTGGTAAGGCCTTGAAGGGCTTCCCACCTAGTCCGTAGCATCATCAACTCCCTGCGCTGTTTTTTATTTTTTTTTTAATTTTTGGCCACTATCTCTCCATCCTTATAATAGTCCTGCATAATAGGGGTCATTTTACAGATGCACAAACTAAGGTTCTCTAAGGCCACATAGCAGGAGCAGAATTAAGACCAGATGCAGCTCCTGACCCTGCTGCCTGTGCAGAATAGCTGCAGGGGCCTGTTTTCAAAAGCCCACCCCTTGACCTCTACCCGAGTCTCAGTAGCTCTGGCCTGCCTGTCCTCAGCAGGGAAGAGCCAAGCAGGATGAGCACTGCTCGGCATGTCCAGAACACTGTCCAGCATGCTCAGGGCTCCTGCCGCTGCTCAAAGAACTGGCCTCTGGGAAGTGCTGCTGGAACCCAGAGGCCCGTGGTGAACAAAGCCCTGCAGGCAGCATGCCTCCTTCCTGCTTCTGAGGTTGTTACTTCAGATGGCAACTGTGTGTGTGTGCTTGTGTACGGTTATTTTTGTCTTTGGCCTTATGGCCTCTGCTATAACACTGTCAGGTGGCAACTTTTTAAGAAAAACTTCTAGAAAGTGTTAATCCAAATTGTATGACTCTGGTTGTCCCACCCCCACCTCACCTAACTCTGTCCCTCATTTTCTATACAACACTTCCTCATTTTCACTCCTAGTTGTTCCCGTCTGAGAAACGGTGCCCCACATACTCTCCTGCCAAACTCCAGAGGAGGGCAGGAGGAGCGCCTGGGGCCCCTTTTGGGGATGTGGAAGGGACCCCTTGCACACCCCTTCAGGCCAGGGAGCAGTCTGGCTCCAGCCCACATGCAGGCCTTTGCTTCCTCCTCTGCAGAGGGGTTATTTGTTCATCATCAAAAATTAAGTAGGAGAGAAAAAAGGCTATTCAAGAAAAGAACTTTTCACAGTGCATTTCCTGGCTTGGCCGTGAATGGCATTTATAAGGCCCAATTACATAAACACCGAACTAACCAAAATGCTATCTATCTTTATTGAAGGGGTGGAGGAGCAGGAGGGTGTTTATTTGTACAGGGGGTAGGGGAAGTGTGTAAAAGAGAGCTAAATTCTCATCTTTACACTGGGAAGTTGATAGATGCCAAACGTACAAGTAGGATATTTTAAGGTAAATTCCAAAAGAACCAACGAACTGGGCTGGAAGGGGAGAGAATGGGAAATGGGAAGAAGGGGACAGATCTGCTGTTTTTCATTTTAAAACCTTAAATAATTATTGGACTGTAAATTATGGGCTTATGTATCTTTGATTAAAAAATAACTTTTTAAAGAGTGTTTAAAATGAAGCAATAAGCTACTCACAATAGCAAAAACATGGAATCAAACCAGGTGCCCATTAACAGTGAATTGGATTTTTTTTAAAAAAATGTGGTACACACACACCATGGAATACTATGCAGCCATAAAAAAGAAGGAGGTCCTATCATTTGCAACAACATGGGCGCAGCTGGAGGTCATTATCCTAAGTGAACTAACGTAGAAATAGAAAACCAAATATCACATATTCTCACTTATAAGTGGGAGCTAAACATCGGGTACATGTGGACATAAAGATGGGAACAGTATTTGAGACCAGCCTGGGCAACATGGTGAAACCCAGTCTCTACAAAAAGTATAAAAATTAGCTATGCATGGTGGCATGTCCCTGTAGTACCAGCTACTTGGGGGGCTGAGGTGGGAAGATCACTTGAGCCCAGGAGGTTGAGTTTGCTGTGAACCAAGATCACACCACTGCACTCTAGTCTGGGTGACAAAGCGAGAACTTGTCTCAAAAAAGAAAAAAAAAAAAAAAAAAAATATATATATATATATATATATATACACACACACACACACATGCGCGTGCACACACACACACACATATATATATGAGAACAAAAGACATGGGGACTACTGGGTGGGGGGGTGGCACTGAGCAACGGTGAAAAACTACATATTGGGTACCATGCTCACTTCCAAGGTGACGAATTCAGTCATATTTTAAACCCCAGCATCACGCAATATACCTTTGTAACATCCCTGCATATGTACCTCCAATTCTAAAAAGTACAGAACAAAAAGCAAAATTAAATATTTAAAGCAATAAGAAATCATGACAGATCTAAATACTCTTCAAAAATAAAAAGAAGAGCCATACTAGACTTATAGAAAAAATTTAATTGCTATTTAATTAAAAATTCAAAATATAAGGCCAAGGGCAGTGGCTCACGCCTGTAATCTCAGCACTTTGGGAGGCCAAGGTGGGTGGATCACCTGAGGTCCCAAGTTCGAGACCAGCCTGACCAACATGGCAAAACCCCATCTCTACTAAAAATAAAAAAGTTAGCTGGGCATGGTGACACATGCCTGTAGGCCCAGCTACTAGGGAGGCTGAGGCAGGAGAACTGCTTGAACCCAGGAGGTGAAGGTTGCAGTGAGCTGAGATTATGCCATTGCATTCCAGCCTGAGAGAGCAAGACTCTGTCTAAAAAAAAAAAAAAAAAAAAAAAATTAACAATATAGCTTAGGCAGCTGAAGAGAGAATTAAAAATTTGAAAGACAACTGAAGAAATAGCCCAGAATATAGCATGAGAGAAAAAGAAAAGGAAAGCATAAAACAGCAGCTAAGATATAGGTGACAATGAGAAGAACCCATATATATCTAATGGGATTTATAGAAGGTGAAAATAGCAAGAATGAAAAAGTAATGTTTGAAGAGATAATGGCTGGGAATTTTCCAGAATTGAAAAATACTTTCATCTTCAGATTGAGAAAGCATAAGTTCCAGGCAAAATTATAAAAGTGATGCAAGACTTAATGGTAAAATTGTAAAATGTCAAAGATAATGAGAAAAGCTTAAAAGCAACCAGAGATAAAAGACATATTACCTACAAAGGGACGATTATATAGGCAGAGAAAAACACAACAGATGCCAGAACACAATGGAATAATATTAGAAGCTACGGGAAGGGCTTAGGTGTAGGGACTGGAAATGCAGCAAAGGGGCAATGGAGACATCTGCGCGGCTTTCCCTCTGCTGGCCAAAACAAATATTTACATATGCAGGTACTACTTCCACTAAACATCTCCCCACCTCCTCCTTTAGTAACAAAATCTTGAAGTTACCTGGACACCTTGCCATTCAGATAAGAAATTATCTACATTTCCCAGCCTTTTTTATAACGAAGTTAGCCTTCCTACCACGTTCTTTCAATCAGATGAAGCAGAAGTGAGATTTCCAGAAAGCCACCTTAAGGAAGAGAGGGGATGTCCCCCTCCTTCCGTTCCTCCCTATCACTGCCTGAAAGGAGAATATGTTGGCTAGCTTCCTCCTGGACCATGGAGCCCGAGGCCACACCCAGGGGATGACAGAATGATGAACTGAGATGACCCTGGGTCTGATAAGTTAATGGAGACACTATGCCAGCTCTGGATCACCCGCCTCTGTGTTCTTTTACATAAAGACAGCAAAACTTATCATTTGTTTAATCCATTATGTAGATGGTACCTGTTACTCACAGAAAATTTAATCTTCGCTCAAGCCAAAGAGCTTTTAACTGTAGAAAAGAAAACAGGAACCTAAACCTTGAGAGAAACCTTGAGAAGGAAGAGAGGGAGTGAAGAACCAGGGGAGGTAGTCAACCCTGAGAGGCTGGAACTGGAGGGAAGACCTGCCTGTGCTGTGTGAGCCCTTCCTGCAACAGCGAGTTCTCATGGGGCCGGACGCAGAGGGGCAGCCTGGGGTTCCAGCGGGCACAGCAGTGCTGGCCCCCGGCAGGGGTTTGTCTCAGTGCCTCTAATAACGATCACTCTTGGTAGTTGTATGACACTATTTCCGAGAACAGAAAAAAAACATTTAGTCCATCCTGTGGGTCCTTTACAGTCGCATGGCAGCATGACATTTTGAAGTATTCTGCTGTGCTGGCTGCACTCTTAGCTTCTTTGGTGCAGTGAGGTTGTGCCTTGTGGGTCAATGACTTCTGCACCGTTGGAAGCTCCTCAGAGAGATGGGGCTACAGGGAAGAGGACACATGGAGAAACACACACACACACACACAGAGGCTTTCAACCGGGGAGCAGCCTTGCACTCCATCTTTTAGCAATTAAGAGTGTTTGGTGTTTCCCCAGGGCCGCCCACTGCTCATCTCTGGGTGTATGAGTCTCACACACAGACAGGGCTCACATCCCAGCCTTCCCTCTGCAAAGAGGACTGAAGTTGTCACAAGATGTGTTTTATTTATTTTCAGGGGGACATGGGGTCTGTGTACTTGAGAGAACTATTCTGAGATCTCACTGAATACGATTAGAAACCACACAGCCCTGGTGTCAGAGCTCTAAGTGGCAGTTATTGAAAAGATGGTGATGACTTAGCTGTTTTAATTGGCCTCCATGCAGGAGTACCCTAGTTCTGCTGATTCAAGCAGGTTGATTTTAAAGCTAGTATGTCATTGTTAGCCATGGTGATAAGAGCTGCATTTTCCAGGCAGTTTCTCTGTGCCGGGCTCCATGCTGGGGACTTTCCGTACACCATTTCACTGAATCCTCACAGCTACCCAGTGTGGCAAGTTCTATTAGTATCCCCATTTTTCAGATGAAGAAACTGAGGCACAGATAAGTAGCCCACAGTCCCTCCACAAGGAAGCAGAGGCAGCAAGCTGTGAGTTCTGAGCAGTTGGACTAGAGAGGCACAGTTCGCAAGGTGGAGGACACACAGCTGAGAGTGGCCCGCTCCTGCCTAGTCACCTCCATGAGCACTCGTGCCCTTTCTGCCCCTCAGCTCCTGCACCTGACCAGATTTGGGGGCTCTCACAGTCTTCCAGACCCTTTCTCATGGCATCTTGGGATCTCCACCAACTCCTATGGGGTTACGATCTGCTCCTCCCAGGAGAATGGGATGTAGACCCCCCTTCTAGTGGCTGTCTCTACTGTTCTCATCTCCCAATTCCTTTCCCTTCTCCCTCCCAGAGAAGTGACTTGATCTCTCATTGGGAGGGAAACTAGCTCTGAAATTCCTACACATTTTCCCCAGTGGCTCTGCTTAGGCTCTAAACTTTATGGACTCCATAGCTTTATTCCTTGCTATGAAAAGCTAAGATTTTGCAGCTTTAGACATAAATTATCTTTCAAAAGCCTTTTTTCTGCAAATGAAAAGCCTTCATTTTCAGAAAATGGTCTCTGGTATGATTTTCAAGAGCCAAGAGTTTGATACCTTTATGCTCTGTGTACCATACTCTTCTCTGAGGCCGTAACATTCAGTCTTGTATCTTATTTTAATGGTGGAAGAGCTCAGGAGAAAAAATAATTCTCTGAAAATGAAAAACCACTGGCCATGATTCTGAAACACTGTCCTCACCAAACTATGGCTTTGGACAAAATTGGGCCTCAGTTTCCTTGTCTTTTGAGTGAGGAGTTTGATATGCTGGTCTCTCAGGTTCTTTCTGGCTATGACGCAGGTGTCTTACACTTTTTGGGTCTGTTTCCTCATCTCTAAAATGGAAAATAGGGCTGTTTATGGAATTAAATACAATAAATAGAAATAATGCAGCTATAACATACCTGGCTCAGAGTGGGCCATTAATGAATAATAAGGGAGGCTTTGTCTGTTTTTGTTTTTATTAGTTAATGATTGTCTTGTTCAAGGTCCTCTTGAGGACTAAGAAAAGGAAAACACATGGTGTTGATCTGACCTCAAGGGATTGAAAGTCAAGGCCGGGCTCAGTGGCTCATGCCTATAATCGCAGCACTTTGGAAAGCCAAGGTGGGTGGATCACTTGAGGTCAGAAGTTTGAGACCAGTCTGGCCAACATGGTGAAATCCCATCTATAACCCCATCTATACTAAAAATACAAAAATAACTGGGCATGGTGGCACATGCCTGTAGTCCCAGCTACTCAGGAGGCTGAGGCAGGAGAATCACTTGAACCCGGGAGGCAGAGGTTGCAATGAGCTGAGATCACACCACTGCACTCCAGCCTGGGCAGCAGAGACTCTGTATCAAAAAAATAAAAATAAGAAAGATTAGAAGTCAAGAGGATTGGGTGGGGTCACCTATATGCTGCCCAGGGAGCATCCTAAACTGAGCCTGCTGTGTGACACACCTCCCCACAGAGGGAGTTCACACACAGCCCTCCCAGAGGAAGAGACAGACCTACACAGCCACAGGCAATGCACACCACTGTCTACTGCCTGCACTGATCAACCCATCATGCACAATGCAGTGGACAAACGGGGATCATGAGACATTTTGAGAAAGCCAAGAGCACAAAAGGGAAGAACCAACAGGAAGGAAAAGAACAACTGGCCGTGGGGCATAGGGAACAATCGAAAAATTTTTAAATCTAATAAAAAAAAAGCCCTTTAGAGGGACTTGATAAAACATTTCCATAAAATAAGAACAGGATGTTATAAGAAGGGAAAACGGCACAAGAAATATTTCTTGGAAATGAAAAATGCAATCACCAAAATTAAACATGCCATAGAAGGAGCCAAAGAATAAGTCAAGGAAATATCCCACAATTTAGATTAAAAGGCAAAGAAATGAAAAAGACGAGAGAGAAACTGAGAAACACAGATGACTAGTGATACCAATATCTAACTAATATCAACCCAGAAAGAGAGAACAAAGAAATTTAAGAGCAGGAAATTACCAAAGGAATAACAGAAGAAAACTCCCCAGAGCTGAGCTAAGATATAGACCTTCAAAAGGAATGACCCACTGAGACATAAGCAGGGTGGAATGAAAAAAAACCCACAGTTGTATAGTCGTGTATCCTCTTGAAATTTCAGAACATTTAGGATAAAGAGAAGATTCTCAAAACTTCCAGAGATGAAAGACAAGTTATCAGCAAAGGATCAGGAGTCATTGTTGGCAGATTGGCATTAGCAACACTGGAAAGCAGTGGGGTAATTGCCTTCACATTTCTTTTATTTTTATTTTTTTATTTATTTATTATACATTGAGTTCTGGGATACATGTGCAGAACGTGCAGTTTTGTTACTTAGGTATACATGTGCCATGGTGGTTTGCTGCACCCATCAACCCGTCATCTAGGTTTTAAGCCTGGCATGCATTAGGTATTTGTCCTAATGCTCTCCCTCCCCTTGCCCCCAACCCCCTGATAGGCCCCAGTGTGTGATGTTCCCCTCCCTCTATCCATGTGTTCCCATTGATCAACTCCCACTTATGAGTGAGAACATGCGGTGTTTGGTTTTCTGCTCCTGTGTTAGTTTGCTGAGAATGATGGTTTCTGGCTTCACTCATGTCCCTGCAAAGGACATGAACTTATTCTTTTTAATGGCTGCATAGTATTACATGTTGTATATGTGCCACATTTTCTTTATCTGGTCTACCATTGATGGGCACTTGGGTTGGTTCCAAGTCTTTGCTATTGTGAATAGTGTTACAATCAACATATGTGTGCATGTGTCTTTATAGTAGAATGATTTATAGTCCTTTGGGTATATACCCAGTAATGGGATTGCTGGGTCAAATGGTATTTCTGGTTCCAGATCCTTGAGGAATCACCACACTGTCTTCCACAATGGTTGAACTAATTTACACTCCCACGAGCAGTGTAAAAGCATTCCTGTTTCTCCACACCCTCTCCAGCATCTGTTTCCTGACTTTTTAATGATCGCCATTCTAACTGTTATAAGATGGTATCTCATTGTGGTTTTGATGTCCATTTCTCTAATAACCAGTGATGATGAGCTTTTTTCATATGTTTCTTGGCCAGACTCCTTCCTTACACCTTATGCAAAAATTAATTCAAGGTGGACTAAAGACTTAAATGTAAAACCTAAAACCATAAAAACCCTAGAAGAAAACCTAGGCAATACCATTCAGGACACAGGCGTGGGCAAAGACTTCATGACTAAAACACCACAAGCAATTACAACAAAAGCCAAAATTGACAAATGGGATCTAATTAAACTAAAGAGCTTCTGCACAGCAAAAGAAACTATCATCAGAGTGAACAGGCAACCTATGGAATGGGAGAAAATTTTTGCAATCTATCCATCTGACAAAGGGCTAATATCCAGAGTCTACAAGGAACTTAAACAAATCTATAATAGAAAAACAACCCCATCTAAAGGTGGGCAAAGGATATGAACAGACACTTGCCTTCACATTTCTAAGGGCAAACAATTTTGTACCTAGACTTCTATACCAAATAAAAACATTTTCAGATATCCAAGAAATGAGATTTCTTGTATATCTTTCTGATTTAAAAAGTAGGGCATGGAGGGTGAGGAGTGTAATCCAGCAAGACAGAAAAGGAACCTAGAAAGAAGAGCTGGTCCAAGAAACAGAAGAGCTAAGCCAGGTATCCAATGAAAACACCCCAGCAGGACATGTGGGACGACTGTGTAAGAAACCTGGGAGATGATCCCATTCAAGTTAGAAGAAAAAGTCAGAAGGTTCTGAAAAGCAAGTCTTCAAGAAGAAAGTTAATTCCATTGAACAAAAATAAGATGAAGCTGGAAGACCTCAGAGATATGATGAAGAATACGTATGTGCTATCCCTCAGTAAATTTTTTAAGGCAGTTAAAAATTCTGGGGAAGGCAAATTGCTAAACCAGAAAGGCATCATAAAAAAAAAAATACAAAAAACTAGCCGGGCGAGGTGGCGGGCGCCTGTAGTCCCAGCTACTCGGGAGGCTGAGGCAGGAGAATGGCGTAAACCCGGAGGCGGAGCTTGCAGTGAGCTGAGATCTGGCCACTGCACTCCAGCCCAGGCAACAGAGCGAGACTCCGTCTCAAAAAAAAAAAAAAAAAAAAAATATTAAGCAAACTAAAATATGTCATGATTTTGAGCAATTAAAGGAAGATGAAGAAAAAGAACAATTTAACTATCAAGCTTAAAATAATCTCCTTCAAACAGCACAGGTGAGTCACCTGGGCTGACATCTCCCCTTGCCGTGAGGTTCACTGTATCTTTCTGCCATGGATGAGGGTTACATCATTAGAACGTTGATAATGTTCTTTATTCATTTTCACTTTTAGAGTCAATGAATAGAAACTTACACTTATTACTTATAGTTACAGAATGTAATGAGGTAAAAATTAATGTTTTAGACCATATAAGTAACAGGGAAAGATCAGGGAATCGATTGTTTTCCATAGTGAAGGAGCAAGAAAGACTGTTTAATTCATCCAATTGTATTATTTACAGTTTTTTTAATGGTATGCATATTTTGCTTTTAAAAAATTTTTAAGAAAGTGGTGCCATATTAAATATCTGAAGGTGTTTCACAGGCTATCTCAGCCCTATAAGAATTCGCTGCCTTTTCTGCTCTGTGCCTTTTACTATATTTTTATTTATCTTCCATTCTCCAAAGAATTGAGCAATTTTAAATTGCTCAATATATTTTCTCAGCTGAAAATGTCAATGTATTTATGTAGTGAATGTATTTATGTAATGAAAATGCCAATATGTATGTATTTATCTGGAATTAGCATAGAAATGGTTAAAGCAGTTCAGTGTTGATCAATAATCATATTTGATTTGGGATTTTTACTTTGTTTCCCTTGACCATCCTGGGCTATGATATTTATTACCACCCACTGAGATTCTGGCCTCAACTAAACAGAACTTGCTTGAGGAAATTCACAATCTAGCAATTGAATTCAAGCAGTGTTGCTCACGGAATGACAATACAGAATTAGGTCTTGCAGGGTAAACAGAAACCCAGTAGATGGAAACTGCGCCCTTGATAAAATGTCTCTTACTGCCTTGAATACAACCAAACATCACCAAACTGCAGCCCCCAGTTATAAAAATCTTTTTTTCAAGTACAGGGTCAGAGTCTTTCAACTGCACTAAGCAGTTTGACCAAAACGTATATTTTTGATATGTGTGGTTTTGGAAAACCTAAGACTCTCAAGCCCCAGGGTTCAGAAGGATGCCACAGTGTTTTGAAAAGTCCTCTGTATTCCGTGTTCTGTGTGAAGCTGCTGAGCTGCTCAGGTGTTCCCAGGAACAGAGAGGTGGCCATGGGCCAGCCTCCCAGGGAGCCCAGATGCTGGCTGCAGGCTGTCTCCACACCCGTGCTGAGCATCCAGCCCAGCCAAGGCATGTCTGCTTTCTGTTGGCACCGCTAGTGGCCCTAAGGAGACATTTCACATTAGAGCCAGCCTCAACCCTCCCTTTGTCCTCCTCACAGAGGACTCAGAACTTTCTGTCTTCTTCCAGAGTTGCTAAGGAAATCTGCACCCTGCTTTACCTCTTGCTAACTGAAATAAAATGGGATTTTCCAGGACAGGTGGCCTGAGCCCTTGTGATGATGCACAATAATCACCCTTGCGACAAGAGCATCTTTCATCTCAATGGGCTGGCAGGGGTGGTCCCTGGCCTGCTTCTCCTAGGAAGGAAAGGCCTCGACTCCCACAGTCATTAGAACAGTCACATGCAGGTGGGTTTTCTAGGGATGGTGGAAAGCAGCTCCCCTTACAGTATAAGGATCCATGAGCAATCAGAAACCAGAGTATTCTGGGAGATTGTTGGAAAGGCAAACTCTAGGTACCACGGTTCTATGGCTGCCATGTGCAAACACACACAGTGTGAAGGCAAACGACAAACGGGGTATGCACAAATTGATGTGGCCTTGTTAGAGGTCTGAGAATCACTAGTCATTCTGTTTTTCTTTTTCCCAAGTTTTCTCATAGTCCCCATGAAAGGGGAATGGTTAGGGTTGCAATGTTAATTTGCTTTTAACTGATGTTTGCCCTATATCTGGGGTGTCTCTGCTGAGCTCACCTGCAGCATCTGATTTGGGCTGGAAATCCACAGTAGGCCCTCCAGAAAGACTCGTGGGACACACAGCCCAGGCCAGAGCAGACAGGCAGAGGCCGACTCCAGATGTTCCTCCTTGATCAGGTGTTGGGGTGACAACGCTGCGATGAGCAGGTTGGCAGCTCGCCTCCTCACTGCGGTGCTGTAAGTAGAAGGTGAATGGTGCTGCTTGTTCGGAGATCATTGACACAGGATTTTTCCACTTCCTTGCTTTGGCAGAGGCACAGTTTTGTTTTCTTTGACTCCAAGCTAAATTTCCCCCTGTCCCTTCTCTGCAACCCGCCCCCGGTGTCCTCTAAGCCCCTCCACGGTGTCGACCAGCCTGACCCCACAGCTTCTCCTGCCACCGCTGCCGCCTCTCTCTCCAACTACGTTGGGGTCCAAGCACCTGTTTCCCTCCTGTCAATGCTGCCATTTCCTGAGCTTCGAGCGACCTCACCACAGACCTTCAGTGCCGCCCCCTGTCAACAGGAAGGCTCTCCTTCCAGCTCCCCTTCCTGCCATTCATCTGCCTGATTCCCTGTCCATTCCTGGGGCCTCTGTGGACCCCACCCTGTGTGGGCTCTGTGTGAGTTGTCTGAGCCAGTGAGAAGATGGCTCCAGCCTCAGAGGAATCACACAGGAAGCCGTGAGTGCCTGGAGGGCCACAGCTACATCAATAAGATAGAAACTGTTAGTGTTCTTGCATCATGGATGACAGAACTGAGGTTCAGAGAGAGTAAGTGACTTACCCAAGGTCACATAGCTTATAAGTGGCACGTTCAAGGTTGACACCTAGAGTTTTCTAAAGGAAGAATGCTTCGAGGTGGGCCTGGTAGGACATATGGGATATGGAGAAGCAGAGAGCAGGGGCTGGAGAGGATGGCACAGAGAAGTGACAGGCCCTGGAGTTAGAGCAGAGGTGTTGGTAGGTGGCTGTGCTCCCCTCACAAAAGAGCACAGGAGAGAGAGGGGGAAGGGTTCCTGTCTGAGAGGTCTCCACTGGCCCTTCCCTCATCCCCTGCTGCTTCCTTCACATGCACTCACACGGGGGCTTGGCAGGCACTCCTACGACCACGTGCAAGGGAAATGCCAGGAGAGGCCGTGTTCTGGGGTATGAGAGCCAGCCGCTGGGCCTGACTCACGTCCTGTGGGAAACCAGCTCATGGTTAGGGAGTCACCTTGACCTTGTCTTAGACCTTAACTAGTTAATGTGAATGTGTTTGAATTCCTGCACATATTTTTTGTTTGAGTTCCTGCACACATTTTTGTTTTACTTTCCCCTAAGTAAAAAAAAGAAAAAAAAGTGTACAGAAACTCAAACATATTCACATTAACTGGTGAAGTTAATGTGAACTCTCTCCTGTGCTCTTAGTTTCCGAGAGGTCATGTCTGCAGAAGCTGTCTAAGGAGCACTGCCTTTAGAGCCTGGTCTTTCCCTGCTGTGGGATGCGAATGAGAGTGGGCTGGCGGTCCCTACTGTGGGCAGTGACTTTGGAGCACCCTCAGGCACCCCACACCTGGGCCTTGGGGTGGTTTTGAAGCCTAGCTATGCATCCACTTACCCTAAAAGCTTTTGACAATGGAGGGCCAGGCACTGTCTCAAGAGGCTCTCTTCTAGCTGTCTTGGGGGCAGCCTGCACATTTTTGTTGAGTTATCTGAGTGAATTATTTTATTCCTTTTTTATGTCCTGAGCAAACCCACATCATCATTTCATTAATGTATTTGCAATTACTGCATAATGATTTCCAGTTTAGCGTGGTCTGTGATATGAGGATGCTTAATCAAATATCTGCACGATGAGCCTTTAAGTTCTCAGGGCCAGAAGCTTTTCCCATCAATTAAGCTTCAAAGAAATGGGTTTTAGGCTCATCTACAACTGTATTTTTATGTTTCTTTTATGGCCTTCCTGCCTTCTCCTGGTGTCTTTAGAGATACCAGGAAATGTGACGTGGGACTGAGGTATTTATTAGTGGGTGTGCAGAGAATGGGTTTATAATGGTTATTACAACATTTTGAAGTGGCTGCCTTGAAGTAGGACAATTTATGTTTCCATTACAGTCACCTCATGAGTGCCCCACACACACAGTTCTGCCAGGAGGGGACATCTACCCTGGATCCCGTGGACTCCCTGGGATCAAAGCCCTGGAAGTTTCCTCTGGAGAGACATTGACCCCCAGAACCTTCCACACACCCCACACTCACCCCACGCCTCAGAGGGATGAAAATCTGACCCACTAAAATGCAGAGTATTTCTCTGCCATCCGGGGTGCTCCTCCCCTGGAGCCAGGCCAGGCAAGGTGCCATTCTGGGCCTTGACTCCCACAGCAATCGCAGCACTGAGATTATCAGCCCCATTTGACAGATGAGGAAATGAGGCCCAGGGAGAGAAGCAAGCAAGTGGGTGCTACTCTGCTCTGAGACCCCCATGCCTAGAACACAAGTGTAGGGGAGAAACAGCACCCCGTGCCCTCTAGCCTGTCCTGTGAGCACCCATGCAGGGAAATAAAAGCAAAAGAGAGAACTGGGAGAATTCTCAAGCCACAGTGACTCCAATCCCCATACTTTTTCACAATGAGTGAAGCTCCCTCCCCCATCTCTGAAGAGGAGAACAGACCCCAGGTCATCAAGGCTGGTCCCAGCCAGGGACAGGGCTCCGAGCTAGAGCACCTCACACTTGGATGTATTTGTCATGGTTTCTCTTCTCCTGCTCTCACCTAGGCAAAGGAGTTGGATTTCACTAGAGGAAGGTTCCAAGGGAAAGCAAAACGGAAGGCCTGTGAGCATGGAGTATTCGTGTTCAGTTTACCAAGGGGCTGTCCTATGGCAGCTTGGACTCGGGGTCAAAGGAAACTTAGAGGCCATGCATGTCTCAGTAGAAGCAACTCAGGACAAAGCTGTATGTTTGTTCCTTTGTTTATGTGGCACATGTTTGTTGAGTGCTTGTTGTATGCCAGGATCCCCGTTGGCTCTTGTCGATGGTGGGAGGGACATGTAGACAAGTAGAGGAAGCAGAAATGATCGATGCTCTGAGGGGGTGTCCAGGGCTCTCAGAATACACAGGAGGCTGAACCCAGCCAGGAGTGGTCAGGAGAGTGACATGCAGGAAAGCCACGTGCCAGCTAAGACCCAAAGCCCTCCGCCCCTCCCTCCCCGAGAGCAGGCCTGTGCCCAGTTGCCAGAGGTATCCTATTCCTGCTCCCTATTCAGGGTTGCACTACCATGATAGGGCAAAGCATTCATCATTCCATCAGTGACCACGTGTCTTGAGCAGATGCTGCAAGCCAGCCCTCTGCACAGCCCCACGGATCTGAAGAGGCCTGGAAAGATGCGGGGGCAAGATTCTGGCTGTGGCGTTGTGGCCCAAGGGTGATGGCAGGCATGTTTAAGGAACTGGTGTGGTGCAGAGTCGCCAGAACTGGTGTGTAAGTGAGGAAGGATGAGGCTGGAGATGTATCAGGGCAAGTCAGGGAGGGCCCTGCCTGGCTCCAGCCCGAAGGCAGTGGGAACCCCCATAAGATTCCTCCAGCTACTGAGTGGGGGAGGATTGCTGGGGACATGATCAGAGGCATAGTGGTCATCCGGGGGTGTTAATGGCTTCCTCAACTAGGACAGAGGTGGTATGAGTGGTGGGAAACTGGCACCTTGAGAGACACAGTGGTAGAAATGACCTGAGCCAGGACTGATTGGTTGGGGATGGGCAGGATGGCGAGGTAGTGCCAGGTGTGCAATTTGGGGAGCAGGGGGCTTGGGTGAAGGGGTTGTCAGTGGAGGCTGGGATGTAAAAGAAAGAGCAATCTTGATGGTGAGTTCTGTTTGGGCCATATTGAGTCGAGGGGCCTGTGGGGCAATGTGGGGAAATGTCAGGCCAACAGTGGAGTGTGACATCAGGAGCTCAAGAGAGGACCTAGCTTGGAGAGTGAGGGGACACCGCTCCAAGCTTCCCCTGCACCAGCTCTTGATTGAGGAAACCGAGTGTCCATGGGGAGCAGAGGGAAATTTCTGGACAGCTTATGCCACCCCACGTCCCAAAGAACCACAGTTTCTGGGAACCTCGAAAAGCATGGGGCAGGAGAAGCAGCCAAATACTCTCAGCAACGATCACATTTAAAGGGGCCTGAGAACACCAGGGTAGGAAGATGGAGCATGGTAGAGGCCAGTTCCACAGCCACGCTTGTGTTCTCCCACAGGAGCCAGTCCAGAGTGTGCACTGGCATAAATGCGTCAGCACACCCCCCCCCCCCCCCAGGGCCTCCAAGCATGGAGCACACAGGGATAGGGGCACACACCCAGGGGCTCATCAGGGCCAGGGCCAGTGAGTGACTCAAGTCATCCAGAAACATGACTCAATCAACATTTACACCTGCCGATCAGATGTCTCCCCACGGGTGACCTGGGAGACTTACGTACACATCCAAGGACCCAGACAGTCAAGCTCACACTTGGATACATCCTGTGATGCACAGACACCCCTGGAGCTCTCCTGCCAGATGCCCTCCGCACGCGTACTCACCACCCAAACCCCCTCATCTAAGGCCACACAATTATAAGAGATTTGTAGGCAAGAACCTTGACTGCCTTCACATTTGATCTCCATTTCTTCAAACAGTATCCTATCCTCCAAAATTCTCACTACCTATATTGCCTCAAAAGTCAAATCAACTCCACGGAGTTGGCTCACTTTTTAAAAGATGCTTCTCTAGCTCTTATGTTTGCTTTCTGGTGGAGGGGACAACTAGCCTTAGCTACCTGGTGCATGTTGAAAGCTCTGAGTGGTGTGCAGCATCGACTCTAATTCAGCCTGAAACTTGGAGGCACAAGCTGGGAAAATTTCCTAAGACATGGGTGGCATTTCAAATGTAATTATTGCTGGTGTTCCCATTTGGCAGCCCAGCTTTCAAGCCAGCCAACTCCCTCATTTTATATTTACTTTTAGTCCCACACTATTTTCTGTGATCCATTAGCTCTAGGAAGTCATTTAAAAGCTATAATCATGGCCGTTTGCTCAGGTGGATGCAATCCAGATGAGTGGACCCAGATCCACTCCTCGAAGAAGCCTCGGGCTCCAATTCAGCGCTAATGTACCCCAATTAAACAAGCAGTGCCAGCCGCCACCGTGAGTTATACCTCATCTCCATTTAAACGCTTGGTAAATGTGGGCAAGAGTCCATTGCAGAGGACTGTTGAGATGCTTCCTAGTTGGAAAATGTACCTTTGGCCTTGCATTTGGGTCACAGGTGCAAGAAGCCCCCACCTAGAATGTAATCATGATGTCTCTTAGTGGTTTGCCTCATCACCCTGGTGCACACTGTCTGGAGGTAAGGCCCAGATTGCCCACCTCAGCCCCATGCTGGTGCAAGGGCAGGTTGGGGTCTCTGAACCTTACCGGAGAGGACAATATCCCAAATCGAGCGCTGTGGGCCTGCAGCCCGCCATCCCCGAATGCAGGCCTGTGCCCATTTGCCAGAGGTGTCCCATTCCTCCTCCCCGAGACAGGGGTGCGTCGCTGTGATGGGGCAAATCATTCATCATTCCATCAGTGGTCACATGTCTTGAGGACATACTGCGAGCCCGCCATCCCCGTGGATCTGAAGAGACCTGGGAAGGGGTGGACACAGCCCCTGCCCCAGGGTGCACGGCGTGGTCATGGAAATGGTGCTTACTCTCTTCAAGCATTAGAAGCCAAATGCCTACAAGGGCTCCGGGAGACCAGCACAAGCTGGGGAATCAGAAAAGGACCCAGGGAGGATGAAGGATCTGGCCGGCTCAAGAGAAAGGCAGGCACACAGGGTTGGGTCTGCAGGGGACCATGGGACAGAACTGGCCGTAGGGTTGTTTAGATGGAGTGGGCAGCAGGATGTGTTGAAGAAGAAGTGAGGGCCCTGATGACAAGTCTAGGCAGTGACTTCATCAATCAGCCTCTCACCCCTGCCCTGGGTCAATGGGGGCAGGGAATAAAACCCATATCATCCTTTCCTCACCCTCCTGAATGGAAGAGCATTCACACAGCGCTCAGCACTCTTGCTGACTGCAGAGGAGGCTGTGGTCAGGAGAGGGGAGCAGGATGGGAGAGAGACAGCCAGAAGGGAAGTTGACCAGCCAGCTGTGCCCACATCTTCTCATGTCCTGGGGCATGGGCTTCTGGAGAGCAGGGCCCAAGCCTCACCCACTTCTCTACCCACTTCACACCTCAGTGCAGTGGCGGGCGGGGTGGGGGGCGGTCAGTGCTTGTTTGTTGAGTGACGAGGACTGTTAAGGGCTGGCTGTGCTCATTCCCCACCCCATCCCTGCCTCCTCCCGCAGCTGGACAGCCCAGCTTTGCTGGAGAGGATGCGGCAAGGGTCAGGGACAGTTCCGGGGCCTCAAAATGATTAGGGCTGCTGCCCCGTGGTTATGATTTGGAGCTCTTTGCCTTGTGCATATTTGGTCTATTTTCAATCTGGGATCTAGAGTTACAGTAAGTTCCAGAAGTAGTTCACATGCTCATGAATTCACAGAGCAGGATAAGCTATGGGTTGCCTATCTCTGCCAAGCCAAATGTTTGGAATGGTTATAAATATCTCCCACTGTCGAGTAGAGGTCCCTCCGCTCCCTCAGTGCAAGCCACATAGCTTGGGATCAATGAGTTCATTCCAAATAATTAAGAAGTGTCCCTCATGGGTATGGTGGGTATAATAACGCAGAAGGCAAAACTCTTCCTGTCCCGAGGATCCTAGTGTTGATGCATCAGGGCCCATCTGCTTGGTGGGCATCACACTGCACACTGGAGGAAGAATCAGCTGTACAGGGCAGTTAATGTTGAAAGTTAAGTGCATAATTTGGACTCTGATTGTCGCCCCCAAAAAAGGGGAGGGGAGAGCTATTCAGGGAAGGCTTTCTAGAAAAAAAAAAAGAAATTTGAGCTGTACCCAGGGGACAGGTTAGGGGCTGACAGGGGGACATTTCAGGTGGAGGAGGCCAACCATGCAAGGCGTGGAGGGAGGGAGGCTGGGCCTGTCCAGGGGTGGCTTCCTGGCCAGTCAGGCACAACTGGACCATGATGGGAGGGGACAGAAAGGTCCATCTTGATTCCTCCTCAGGAGGAGACCCTTAATGTCCCTTTTTGTGTCATGTGAGCTGAACAGCCAGGGCTGTGAAGGTCGAGTTCCAGCCATGCCTGAGTGCATACTTCAGTCCTCAAAACCTTGAGGAGCCCAGGAGGGGAGAGCAGGGCCGATGAGGCCAGGGCACGGCCTGTGAGAGGCTCCTCAGGCCTTACACATTGGCCCTGTGTGCTCAGGGGTCTCCAAGGAGGCCCAGCTTTATGTCAGCGCCCATGACAAACCCTCACCAAGAACAGACTGACTGAGCACCTGCCTGCATGCTGATACCTCTGAGCCAGGAGCCATGGCCAGCCACGCCTTCAACATGAGGAAGTGGTGCCGTGTCAGCACAGACCGCCAGGTGTTTTGGGGGCCTTGCTCACCGGGCTTGTCTGGGACACCCCAAGGTGTCCTAGCTCCTGGACTGAGCCTCCTTTAGATACCTCTTGGAGCTGAGTATGGGGTGAGGCCAGGATGCCCTGGGGCAGTGGGGATCCCTGACTCTTAGGCCTTGTATTCTTCTCCTAAGGCTGCTTAGCAAACCGCACACCCCCACCCATCCTCCTCCCCAGAGACCCCAGGCCTCCTGGCAGCCCTGAGTTGAAGGGATGCCCAGCCCAGGATGGCAGAGTCTCAGGGACCAGATGAGCTGCCCCCACTTCCATATCAGTGACCCTCTCCTGTGAGCCCCGCACCTTCCCACCCCTCCCTCATGTACCTAGGCCTGGGCTTGGCTGAGGACAAATACTGTCTACTCAAAGCAACTGCTATCTTTCAGACATATTGAGAAACGTCGGGTTACCTTTTTTAAATAAACATATCATTGAAGCATAACACAGACAGAAAATGAATAAATCATAAGTGTATAGCTCAATGAATTTCCAGAGAACATATCTGTGTAAACAGCACCTGGATCAAAAACAGAATCTTACCAGCGCCCAGACACCCCCCACATCATGCTCCATTCAAGCATGACCCACCCAAGCATAACCACTACTCAGGTAGCCTTTTGAAAGAGGAGAGGGTATGACTGTGACAAAGCAGAAAGGTGGCTAACACCAGCGCTGCCACTTAGAGGAGTGCCCAGGTAGAGGGGAAACAGGGAAGAGAGCAGAGGCCATGAGGTAAAGAAAAGCTTCATATGAGTGTGGAAGAGAAGGACCCAGTGAGCATGGCAGGACCCTCGCCAACTATGACTGGGAGCTGCGCATAGAACATGAAGCAACCATCTAGGAACTCGTCTGTCATGGTAATGGATTCAGATGCTTTATCAGTTTGGAACTCGAATCATTTCTAGACTCTACGCCCAAAGAAAGACAGACTTTTGAGTGAAAGCAATACAAATTACCAGTGGAGTAGAAAACAAAGATCTCCTGTTGGCATTCAGGCTTCCTCCTGCCCTAGGTGAGACCTCAGGACCTGGGTGGGGTCTGGCCCTTCCAATGCCTCAGAGGTCAGACATGGGGCATTGAAGGGCCCCCTTGGCTCAGGCTGGGGTCCAGCTCACTCTGCCCTTCCCAAGAGCAGCTATACTCGTGGCTCTGTGTCTGAGGGCCCTGAAGAACATCCTGCAACATGGATCTTTCCAGATTTCCTTTCCCTTCAGTCTCGGACATTACCCTCTGCCTCATGCAGGAGGCCCTCCTCAGTGCAGGTCAGCCTCTGCCTGACGTGGAAATGCCCTCACTGGGTTTGACTCTGCTTCCTCCAAAGGCACCTTGCTCTGGGAACTGGCTACAGGTCACTCCTGTCAGATGAAAGACCTGAAAATCCCATCTTTGTGTTCCCTACATTTCTCAGCCGTGGATGAGGTAGATGAGCAGCCCAGACATCTGGATTTCTGAACCACAGCTATTGGCAGGAAAAGGCAGGATGTGCCAGTGTATTAGTGACAATAAGATTTGCCCAGTAAGAGGCCCCTATGCCTGGGCAGGGTTTCAACATGGACCTTGTGCTATAGAGATTCCTGCCCTCTCCCATCACAGTTAGAGCTGGAAGGCTGGAAGCAGAAGAGAAAGGAGGTGGAGCTAGGGCAGGAAAGAAAACAAGAATGTGGGGCACAAAATGACAGGCAGGCAATGGCCCGGCTGCATCGCCAATGCCCGGGGCCTCAGGCCTCTCAGTGTTCCTTGGCCTCAGTTTCCTGATCAATAAATGAGGAGCCTGGACTACATCATTCCAAAACCTTTATCCCTGATCCTGGGCTCTATGGTCTGGGATTTGTGATGGGTCAGCTGCATAGGAGCCTCCAAGAGGCAAACAAGGTGCAGGATGGGGCTGGGGCTGAGCTGCCGCCATAGGAGCAGTGTCATTGGGATGCACACCAAGATCCAGCTGTGTGTAAGAGCGTAGGTGAGTGTGTGTGTATGTGTGTGCATGAGAGAGAGAGACGCCTGCACATGCAAGGACCTGTTCTCCAGCGTCCTCTCTGCACCTGAGCCTATACTGGGTGCCGTGAGCCTCCCAAAGAAATGAAAGAGTTTCTCACCCCACCCTTTTGAAACTCTTACCAGAGTGTTATCCTCACCAAACAGAGAGCACCAATCATGGTAAAAACAAAAATGGAGGTGACAGTGTGATTGGCTTATTTAGCTGATGGCTCCTGTTTTTCTTAGGAGCCATGACATCATCAAGTGGCATTTCTTGAGCCTGACTTACCAGGTGATTTCTCAGTATTTGCCCTTCTGCCTGGAAAGTTCTTTATGAACATTTTAACCACTTTTTTTTTTTTTTTTTGAGACAGAGTCTTGCTCTGTGGCCCAGGCTGGACTGCGGTGGCCGGATCTCAGCTCACTGCAAGCTCCGCCTCCCAGGTTACGCCATTCTCCTGCGTCAGCCTCCCGAGTAGCTGGGACTACAGGCGCCCGCCACCTCGTCCGGCTAGTTTTTTGTATTTTTTAGTAGAGACGGGGTTTCACTGTGTTAGCCAGGATGGTCTCGATCTCCTGATCTCATGATCCACCTGTCTCGGCCTCCCAAAGTGCTGGGATTACAGGCTTGAGCCACCACACCCGGCCTTAACCACATTTTCAAAGCCTGAATCAGAAAACAGGTAAACACATCCTGAAGCAAAGCATGCTAATTCTGTGACACGGGATCTGCGCCGTATCCATGGGGACACAGGTGCACAGGGCTCCTGCTGGGATCTCAGATGGGAAGAACCTCAGGCTGCAGGCCACTGGCTCTGCCTCTCCGGCCCCAGGTATTCTCTGAGCTGTGTACACTTTCCTTTGGAGAATCCAAGAGGGTCCCTGTCACTTCCATCAACCGTGGGTCCTGAACCTCTCAAAGTATCTGAATCTGTTACCCTGACAGACAAGGCGGGCAGGAGGCCATTCTCAGTCTCTAGGAACTGATAAATATGGAGGCAGAGAGCAGGCTGGAGTGATTGCTCAGTGTGTGAGTCTAGTGAGAGCCAGCACATCTGCCAAATCCCATCAGGCTGCTGCTTTCGCTCTTTTCCCGGTGTTCAGGGAGTGAGCAGTGCAGATGCATTATGGCTGAGATGTGTCTGGAATCCAACTCCATCGCTGGAAGCAGAGGGCTTTCTGAACACTCAGTGGACCCACACTTGGTTTGCTGTTCACCCCCACTGCCAACCTTCCCTCGGCAGCCCCGGCTTCTCACACTGCCAGGCCCTGCGTTCTGGATGTGAGCTGGGACCACAGCCTGCTCATCAGCTCCGAAGTTTCCGGTTGAAAAACGCACACATTCCGCCCGGCACCGATTTTCACAGAAATGAGGGTTTCTGAAGCTCCCTCCACAGGCTGCGCACATTTTGATAAGTTTCCCGTATAAATAATCCCCACAACAGCAGTGCAGGTGACGGGGAAAGACAGCCTTCTCACTCTCCTCCCAGAGGCTCGAGCCCTGGAAAGACTCCAAAGGTCTCCTGAAATGGCTGCTGTTCGCTTTCAGAGTTGTGGAGTTTTGTTTTATTTTGACCAGGGATTTACTGTCAGTCGTTCAAGTCCGAGAGGTTAAGATAAATCTTCAAACCTCAGGAAATTTCTGTGAGCCATCTCACGTCTAAAACCCTCTGTTTGGGTCATTCTTCTCTGAAATGCCATTTCCTGCCAAGCTCATGTAAGAGCACGAATCCCCGGCTTATAGCAGACCTGTTTTCTGAGAGCATTCTGAGGCAGTTTCCCTCTAACACCTTTTCTTCTAAAGTAAATGACCCCAGGAGCCCAGCAAAGCTTCCGCAGGTGAATGTGGAATGTGTTAACATTTGGGGAGTTCCTTCCTGGAGACCGCCGTTCAATGGCATTGATTTGCAGTCCAGGCACCCCTCACGCCAGAGGACCAGAACCTCTGCTTGTTGTCTTTAAAACCCAGTGACTCTTTGGCTTGGCTCAGAAGCTGAGGATCAACACAGAGGACAGCGAAACACCGTGAGCCGCCAGGCCTGTGAGACGCCTGCTCAGAAACTGCTACTGGTATTTCAGGGCACACTTGCCTTACCTGGGGGTGTCCTGGGAGAACAGAGACAGGAGAGAGCCCAGTTCTGGAGGAGGCCCTACCAGGACCTATATGGGGCTGCTTTCCCCTCAGTGGGGCTTGCTGTCTCTACCCCAGTGTGCGGAGGTGATGCCTCTTCCTCCGGGGCTGCTGTGGACCGCCTTCCTGGAGGCCAGGAGCCTCCATGACCCCAGGCATGACCCTGAATCCCCTGCCCCCCTATTTTTGACCTTGCTAGCAGAGCTTGCACACAGGTGCACGTGTGTCCACAGCATAACCACAGGGACACACTCACACTTCAGCACATACACACACAGGCATACCCCCACACCGTTCCTGCTGTTCTTTAAAAATCACAGTACCGGCCGGGCGCAGTGGCTCAAGCCTGTAATCCCAGCACTTTGGGAGGCCAAGAGGGGCGGATCACGAGGTCAGGAGTTCGAGACCATCCTGGCTAACACGGTGAAACCCCGTCTCTACTAAAAAAAATACAAAAAGCTAGCCGGGCGAGGTGGCTGGCGCCTGTAGTCCCAGCTACTCGGGAGGCTGAGGCAGGAGAATGGCGTAAACCCGGGAGGCGGAGCTTGCAGTGAGCTGAGATCCGGCCACTGCACTCCAGCCGGGGCGACAGAGCGAGACTCCGTCTCAAAAAAAAAAAAAAAAAAAAAATCACAGTACCTGCAAGTGTGAAAAGAAGCAAGGCCACAGATTTGGGTTGCTCATGTAAATCACTTGTCTTTACCCCTGTTGGACCTAAAGCCACCTTTTCATAGCACATCTTTTGTAAAACCCCCCTTTATTATCTTGAAATGGATACATGTCATCAAATATGATATATGTTTGATATAAAGGAGATATCTAAGTTCTATCCCATATATGTGTGATGTAGTATACTTTGGATATTTGTACCCTGAAATCTCATGTTGAAATGCAATCCCCAGCGTTGGAGGTGGGACCTGGTGGGAGGTGATTGGATCGTGGGGGGGTGGGTTTCTCATGAACGGCTTGGCACCATCCCCTCAGGGCTGTCCTCACGGTAGTGAGTTCAGTAGTGAGTTCTTGAGAGATCTGGTTGTTTAAAAGGGTGTGGCACCTCCCTTCCCACTCTCTTGCCCCTGCTCTTGCCCTATGAGGTACCTGCTCCCCCTTCACCTTCTTTCATGAGTAAAAGCTTCCTGGAGGCCTCACCAGAAGCTGTTGCCAGTGCTGTACATCCAGTACAGCCTGCAGAACTGTGAGCCAATTAAACTTCTTTTCTTATAAATTACCCAGACTCAGGCATTTCTTTATAGCAATGCAAGAACAGCCTAACGCAATGTGATAAAAAGGAGAATGCAGGGAAAGTGATGAGCATAAAATAAACCTTTCAGTATGTAAATATCTGGGCACCAGCTGTACCCATGGAGGCCAGACGTCAGCACCTACACGTGGAACCCTAAGAACACAACAGCTGCAAACAGAACCTGTTACACGTCTGTTATGTTGACAACTTGAATATTCAAGTGTCATTACTTTAGAGATGAGTTTCTCCAAAATGGTGAATGATTCTTGATAAGACAGTAAACAAAATTTACAACTGACAGCAGAGGTGCATCTTTGGAATGCCTTTGCCAAACGCTGGCGGAGTGGGGGGCGGGGAATGCTGTGTAACACATTAGATTTTAGGCTCAAGTAATATTAACCAGATGTTTTGCTGCCATGACTGAGACATTTAAAAACTCAGATGAGATGCCAGTGTGATGGTTAATACTGAATGTCAACTTGATTGGATTGAGGGATATAAAGTGTTAATCCTGGGTGTGTCTGTGAGGGTGTTGCCAAAGGAGATAAACATTTGAGTCAATGGGCTGGGGAAGGCAGATCCACCCTTGATCTGGTGGGCACAATCTAGTCAGCTTCCAGGGAATATAAAGAAGGCAGAAAAATGTGAAAAGGAGAGACGGGCCTAACCTCCCAGCCTACATCTTTCTCCCGGGCTGATTGCTTCCTCAAGCATCAGACTCCAAGTTCTTCAGTCTGGGACTCGGACTGGCTCTCCTTGCTCCTCAGCTTGCAGATGAGGAGCATCTATTGTGCTCCCCATCTATTGTGGGACCTTGTGAGAGCTGCAAACAGAACCTGTTACAGGTGTGTAAGTTAATACTTAATAAACTCATATATCTCTCTCCTTTGAGTTCTGGCTCTCTAAGAGAACCCCGATTAATACACCAGGCCAGTGGAAGTTTTGGTGCAGGATGGTACCACGAAGGGCAGGATGGCTAGGGCCCCTGGCACACCCATTAAGTGCCACCAAGGCCCTCCAATCATTGTGACAACCAAAAACATCCCCACAAAATTCCAAAATGCCTCTTGGGGGCAGCACTGCCCTTGTTGAGGCCGTTTATAGAGACTCCTTGCATGTGTGATGAGTCCATGTGGGAGCAAAGTGCCCCCTTTGCCTGACCCATCAGCCTCACTCTGGAGCCAGTAGCCCTCATCTTGATCGCTCGCAGAGGAAGCGACAGCCTCAGACCCGGCCATGTCTCTATGGATGTGCCCACCACCCAGCCTAGTGGCCACTCAAAGACCACAGTAGCTCAAGCTCCAAGCAGCTACATTTCTGGACATCGCTGACGCCATTGCCTCGCTGACGCTGAGCAGTTACTGCCATTTCAACAGCCGGCCTTTTCCCCTTAGTTAGATGTTTGGGAGGATGCAGCCTCCCAAGGAAGTCTTGGGAACAAAATTAATACAATTAAATAGGAGAGGGGAAGGTGTCCACACTCCCACATCCCCTCTGACTTCCCCGCCTGGTGGCTGACCGCTAGTCCAGCACTACTGCTTCTGCTCTTGGGGCTGGTGACGGGGAGAGTGGGAGGAGAGCTGAGCTGCTGACAGGGCAAAGGGGGACCAGAGTTCGTAAGGAGCTATTGCCCACCTTCCACAAGGAATGCTGACCTGTTAGGGAACCTGGATGGTGGAGGTTTTCCACTAACAGCGAAAAATAAAGTTCTTAATGCCAGGAGGGCTTTAGCGTTTATTCATGTTTTCAAACAGCACTCTTTCACTCTGGGGCCACCTAACAGATGTGCCAGTCAACCATAAAAAGTATATGTGGATCCCTCTCCCAGGAATCCAACCAATTTTGCTTTCTCTAATAGGAATGAAAGAGAGGATTGTAAATGTCAGACTGCAGATTGTATAGCAACATCAATTGAACCAGGCATTCATGAGCAAATGTACCATTTATCTAACAAAGGTCTGGGTGGTTTTGTTAATTTAAATGACCTGATGCTGGGGTGCAAATTGAGATGAGGCATCGTCTGCAGATTCAGGTGCAAGTGGAGGTGAATATTTCCACCAGCCTTGGAGTCGGCTGGATCTGCTCCAGTGCAGTACAGGTGGGGAACCAGGCGCAAGGTCTGTATGGCCTCGTGTGTGTTTAACCCCAGGTAAAAGGCCATGTCAAGCCTTAGACATGCAGATTCCGTTTGTGGTCCCAAAGTGAGCCTTGTACCCTCAACCTAGAAATTTCAAAATTAGTTGAAATGACAAATATGGACACTCCAGGGAAAAGACCAGATGGAAACTGACCGAGAATAGTTTGGCAGCCTTGATGCAAGGCCCTCTTTGAATCCTGGGAGGATAAGGGGCTGCATCTAAGAAGCTGTAACCACTTGATTTCCCTCAGCCAGTCCCTGGCTGCTAGAGTATTCACATGCCAAAATCCTTGTGTAGGATCCCAGGACCTTGGCATGGCCAAATGCCAGCAGGTGACCTTGGAGAGAACCAACCCTTTCAGCTGCAAACTCAGCTGCCTGTGATGGCTTTCAGCTCAGCTCAACAAGAGACAGACCCAGTCCTGTAGCCACGCCCTCCTCCTCCTGAAGCTCTTATACTGGCCTCTGTTTCCCGGTTAGAGGCAGCAGCACAACCATGCCTTGCAGGGAAGCAAGAGCCAGGATATTGGAAGGAACTGCTCAGCTCTGTTTCTGGGTCTTGGCTGAGAGGCGGGCACCCTCCAGCTGTTACCCAGGTTCTCTTTCTGACTTAATCCCTGGTAGTTTTCCCTTCCAGGTCCCTCCTGAGAGCCAGTCAGCTCTCAAGCAAGGTGGCCAAGTGAGCCCTGTCGGGTAGGGGGAAGGTAAGCACATTTGCTAAAACTGTGTTTCCCAAAGTGTGCTCAGTGGACTATCTGTGCCAGAATCAGCAGAGACTCTTAAAATGCAGCTTTCCAGGCCTCACCCCATACTTGCTACCCTTCTAGAAGCTGAAAATTTGTTGCTAACAGACCTGCAGACCTTCTAGAGGTGAGACTCCATAGCAGCTCTTCCATACCGTTGCACTTCCTCAGCGAGGCCTGTCCTGGGCTTCCTCTAGGGAAAGCCAGAGTAAACAGGTTCTTCGTTGAGTTTCCTGAGGCCCTGGTGTTATGTGGTTGAAAGACCAGGGTCAGGAGATCCAGGTTCTGATCTTGGATCTGCTACTAGTCAGCCCTGTGGTCTAGTCCCTTCCCCACCCTGGGCCTCAGTTTTCCCATCTGTCTAATGAGTACATTTGGCTCATTGCTGGTTCTGGTATTGGGACTAAGGAGTGAGGAGTGTTCCAGGGAGAGCTCCAAGTGATGGAAGGGACAGGAGGCAGGCTGAGTTCCTCCAAGCCATGGGCAGGCTGCGGTACCTGGTGAAGGTATGCCCTCTGTAGATCCCTGTTAGCAGTGTTCTCTAAGAGCATGAAGCTATTCACCCAAGAGATGCAAAGATGCTGGGAGCAGTCCTTGCTTCAAGAAGCTCAGTCTAGGAGACAGGACAGGGGCAAACCCCTCCAGGCTCACAGAGCCAAGGTCCAGAGTGTGTGGTTTGGAAGGGATGGAAACAGCTCTGTGGAACTGGGCCTTGGCAGAAAAGTCAGATTTGAAGAGAGGGCCTGCCAGGAGTGGGGCACCTGGGGGCAAGCTCTGTGGGTGGGCTTTCTGGCAGGGAGTGGGAAGTCAGTGGATCCAGATTGGGACCACTGGGAGGGCCTTCAAGGCTAGAGTAGCCAGTGGTTTTAGGCCAATGACAGGCGTAAATACCGCCACAGGGGGCTGAGAGAAGAGGATAGTGACCCATTCACTTAGAAGTCACAGACCCCAAGGGACAGCGGCAGTGGGTTACCAGGTGGCACGACTTCCAGTACACCTGTCTATGTTTGTTTGGGGATTGTGAGGAGACTGTATCATATGTGTGCAACAATCTCTTGGAATTTTCAGAATTTTGTGGCTCAGTCAACACTGTCAGTGAAACGACATCATGTTAGCTAAAATGTATCTTAAAGATAAGCCCATTGGTTTTGGCATTTATTGTTAATTGAATTTTCCCAGAAATGGCAGCAGAAAGATTGTTAATGTTCATGAATTTACATCAAGTTAAACATCTGTTCCTCTTAAGCTAAACTCCAGCAAAGTTACGGCAGCTCCTAAATTAGATCTGGGAGTAAAATGCTGCTTGTTCTTTGCACAGCTTAGCAGTTTCAAAATAGACCTCAGAATGACACACCACAACTGAGGCCCCTGTAACGCAGCCACACTGAGCTATAATGTGGGTGCCAGACAATTAAGCCAGGTTTTTGCTTTGGTGGTGAAGATCGAAGCTTTGCTGGGCCAGCACATATGACATGACTTATCAGGCTGATGGGGAAAGTGTGGCAACCAGTGTTGCTAATGTCTGGTGACGGGCAGCCAAGAGGATGGGGGCACGTCCTATCTCTCCCCTGGGCCTCTCTTGGGGATTCTCAGGTGAGGTTTGGGGATCCGAGCTCTAGCCACCCTGCCAGGTTGAAGAGGGGCTGGAGCCCACTGAGTGCAGCTCCAGAGAGTGGCTGGTTTCCACAGGGATGGCCTGTGTCTGGTTTGGGAAGAGAGACCCTCATCCCATTTGTTGGCATTCAGAGCAGACCCACCATCCCCCACCCAAGCAAGTCTTTCTTCCCCATGCCCCTGCCCCTTGGTCCACGCCCCTTTCCCCAAAGGGATTGCTTCCAGCAGTGGCAGCTGAGCTCTTTCATGGTGTTGAGCCATGCCCTGCATTCCCCTCTCTAGTATATTTTGTATATTCTTCAAAGGGGGGACTCCTGAGAGTAGAGTGACCCCAAGAAGGGAAATTCTAGCATCCCGGAGACTCATGGGGCTGCGGTCTTATAGTGGCCTGGGGATTCCCCCCACCCACCTTGACCCCACATTCTGCCTGTGTACAAAGCTGTCCCCAAGAACACAGATGGTCCACAGGGTCGGCTCTGCTCATTTACTGATCAGAGCTGGGACAAAAAACAGGGTCTTTCCTGGAGGTGTGCCATAGCCAAATTCACCCACAGGCCTCCTTACCTGGGTGCCTGTTTCAAGCACAGGGGCCCCGGCTGGCCTCTTCACAGGGTGATCCAGGGCTGTCCTGACCAGCAATGCCAAGACTAGAGGGCAGCAGCTTTCCTCCTGCTCCTCTTCAGAAGCAATTCCCAGGCAGCTGCCTTGTGCCCACCACACTTCTATGCCACCTATGTCCAGAGAACACCTTGCCACCATCCCCAGCCTGGCCATGCTGGAGTTCACTCCATGGAGCCAGCATTGCAGGTTTTGGGGTGTCCCCACTGGGTGAGGTATGGAGGGGGCTTCAGTGAGCATGGCCACATGTACCACATGCTCAGCACGCCCCCCAAGGAACTGACATGATGGGTGACACAGGCACCAGTCTCCTCCAGAGATCCAGACCTGTCACCATGGTGCAGCATGACTGTCTCTTCCTCAGGGCAGGGTTGTAACCACTCTCCAAGCCCAGTTGCCACCCGTGTTCCACTGTCATACAGGCAACAGACATCGAATGAGCCCCTTCTATGTGCGGGTGCTGGGCCAGGTGCTAGGGGTACACCTGTAAGCAAGGCCGCCCTGCCCTGGAGGAGCTCACAGTCTAACAGGGAGCCTGATGATCCACAGTGGATGAAAAAGTTACAGAAATTGAAGGCTGGAGAAGGCTGGCAAGAGAGAACAGGGCAGCACACGAGGGCCGCCTTTAGGCAGCATTGGTGTGTTAGGTGAGGGAGGCTGAAGGAGTCGGTGAAGAAACACTTTGTGGTGAGAGAGTAGGACAGGGCAGCAAGAGACAGCCCACTTTCCCGCCCCACCACCATGCAGGTGCCTCACCTCTGGGATTCAAGGCCTGGGCCTTGACTACATGGCCTGTCTCACTCTCAGAATCTGAGCTCCTGGCGGCCTATGTAGCGGCTTCCACATTGCCCACATTATACAACGCCTCCCTCCCCTTGGCGCTTCGGAGTCTCCCAGTCCCACCCACACCTTTAACAGGAGCTTCACCTGCCACAGAATGAAGATGGTCCCTTTGAGCACAGTCTGGCAGGGGCACAAGTGGCTGATGGAATATTTACAATGTCTCCCTTGCTTCCCTTTGTTTTGCAATAGAAAGTGTTTCTTTGATGGACATTTAATTCCAGAGGCTGCTACCTGCTACCTATCTCCCTTTGCTCAAAAATTAAATGTGGATGTGCCTGTTCTCCTGCTATAATCATCTTCCTCTGTGCGGAGGGAGTGCAGTGGGAATGGGAGAACATTAGAATCTTCAAAGAGGGACAATTATTGAGGGAACTAGATTAATGAGGTGTCATAACAACTTAGCCGGATCTGCGACTGACCTTTCTCATGGAGAACGGGCTTGATAAATGTAGTTCATTACGAAGTTCTGACATGAAAATAGGATCACACTCTGGGCTCCTCGGCAGGCTGATCAATATTTTATCTGCCAAAACAGGCCTGGTCTGGGAGCAGGAGGAGCCCCACGCATGTGCTGGCAAGGAGCCCGAGGCCAGGGCCAGGGGCTGGCCAGGCCAGCCCTGTGGCATGGAGGGCACCCAGGCCAGCAGGAAGGTGGCTGAGCCCTTCACAGAGCCTGTCAATGATGCTGTCAGCGTCAGGCTGACCGGGACAGGCAGCCTGTCTCCCCGAGAAGCCCCAGACGGGGCATGTGCACTGGCGGGCAGGCGGGCGGGAGGGAGGGAAGGAGGGAGGGAGGGAATCAGGACATCTTCTCTCTTCTGTTTAGCCATGAGCACTGATTTAGTGGCCAACCTGTCCCAGGCCCCACAGTAAAGGGGACAAAGACAAATGAGTCATACCCCTCCCTCGGGGCTTTGAGCCCATCTCACCAAGAGAAGACCCCAGGCCTGGCCAACCACTTGCTAATGTCCTCACGTTTCCTTGCATGTCATGACCCTGGAAGGCAGTAAGAGGCTATTATTATCCCCATTTTAAGATAAGGAACAGCAGTAGGAAGGGCAGGGGAGTGAATGCCTTTCCTAAGGTCTCACAGCTAAAGTCAGGTGGTCTCCTGATCCCCCATCCAGTGCTCTTGTGGTGACTGTCATTAGCAATGTTGATATCAGGTACACACGGCAGCCTATGATGAAGTCTGTATCCACCTGAAGACCTTAGACAAGGTTGTTACAGGGTGAGCCCGTCACCCTGGCTGCTTCATGAGACTGTCTGCCCTGGAGCCACAGGACTCTGGTCCTCTCAGTCAACAAGCATTTCATACTGTATTGCTGCATGGGGAACTGTCCACTCCAACGCCTGCCTGCTCAGAACGTGTAATCCCATTGAGGGGACATAGCAGATGCTGAAAGCAGCCCATCCAGCTTCTCTCAGTCAACCCCAGAGGTAATGTGCAGCTTGGATGGACGATTCCCCATAACACTTGCCAAGAGCATCCTATCCCAGGCACCTGCAGCTTCAGTCTGAGGGCATTTTCTGGTCTCAGGCGTGTGCTCAGTCCTCATTTGAGAGGTCCAGAACTGCTAGCTGGAGGTGGTCATTTCCTCCAAGAGCAACCTCAGCTAATAGGGATGGAAGTCGGTAGAAAAATATCCCGGCTCCCTCCCACCTCAGTGGAGCAATTCTGTGGTGGGTTCTACACAGTCCCTGTGAGGACCCCATGGGATTGAACCCCCATGGCCCACAGCGGCAACCCACTCATGATTGCACCCTTTGTTGGCTTCTCTCCCTTCCCAGTATACTTCCTGTTCCTTCCAGCACTTCTTGGGATCATTTTCAAATATGCTGCTTGCCCCTAGATCCTCATCTCAGGGACTGCTTTGGGGGAGCCCAAACTAAGGCTGGGGCAAGCCTCACCCAGAAAGGATTTCATAGCAAGCAGAAAGGAAGGCTGAGGGAGAAAGCCATCCCGTGTGTGTGTGTGTGTGTGTGTGTGTGTGTGTGTGTGTGTGTGTGTGTGT